>NC_135766.1:1751775-2096393 GCF_052425735.1 Oculina patagonica | reverse complement strand
TATTTGTTCTATCAAAATAACATATTTTTAATTTGTGATAAATGCTCTATTTACACACTAAATAAAAAAGGAAATTTGATTTCTACGATAAAAAATTGACCCGGACGGTCAAATTGAACCCCTCTTGGCCATGTGAATAGCAGAGGCATTAATTTCACGCTATGTACAATTGTTATTTGAACAGCACTAGTTATACACAGTATACACTATAGCTTAAGAAAATATTTGTCCTTGCTTTGATTACAAACTGGAAACATCTGTCTCCAGTCAGTCCAAACCTCAATATGAGGTACTTCAATGTCTTTCATCGTCCAGAAATGCTTTGTAAGCTTTAACATTAGACTATAAAAATATATGTATAAAATTAGTATAAAAATAATACATTAAAAATATTTTGCTTAAGGACAAAAGCCCTGTTAGCGATATCTAACACTTATTGTTCTGTGTTCCAGTGCAAACAACTGGTATTTACCCAGCAGTCTCGCATCTATCAAATAAACACAGTTTGAATTATCTATTGTACCCTAGATTCTACACATCTATTTTTAATAAGAATTCTTCCAAATAATGGCTCAAGTTTACACAGTGGAGCCCCAAAATAACGAGTCTCTGTTATAACAAATTTACTTTCTCAATGCTTTTAGAGCTTTCACTGTACAGCCATTTTTTCCAACTATAAATTCGTTCAATAAATGTCTTATTAACCTAGCCTACACAGAACTGTTCTGAAAGAATATCGGCCCTCGGTCTTTTTTGTACAGACGCCGCTGCCCTCAATTCATACTAATAAAAGACAGGGCTGATATTCTCCTAGTGCGGCCCTTGCGGGTTGGTTACTAGAAGAAATCTAACATCGGACTCCTGTTTAAGACTGTCCATTGTCTCTTTATTTCTCAGATCCTGTAGCGCGCGAAAATTAGCCACAAACAAAGCGGAGTTACCCAGTGTCTAACGATCGTCTGGTAAACAGAGAGACTGTGAACAGTCTAGTAACCGTTATTCAATCGCTGATTAACACTAATCCAGGATTAAAATGTAACAGAGGTTTAAATCCTCTTGTGAAAGGAGCCAAGTCACGGATGACGCACATTGCAAATTTTAGTCCAAAATGTTTGTGGTTGAAATTCGTGTTAATCTTCTGTAACCTTAACCATCCTTGTTCCTTTTGGTTTCTTTTAAACACTTTGTTGTTTTTACCTCAGTAAATTACTGTTTTGAGGTTTCTTTTTTTATCTGGAAGAAGTTTTGTACACAGCAGGGGCGGATCTAGAAAATTCAGAGGGGGGAGGGGGGACAAAAACATTTCGGCGAGGTAGCAATCTCGCCCCATGCCCACAACAAACTCTCGAAAGACGGTTTGTTACATTTTTAAAACAAACCGAAGGAAAAACAGGGGCCTCGGTTCCCCCTCTGAAATCCGCCCATACACTGATACAAAACAAAAAACTTGATGAATATCTTGACATTGCTCCTTTAAGTTGCTTGACACTACAGACTTGACTGGACAATATTCTGTAGTTTTAAATTAAAGGTAGCTTTGTACAGTTACACTGAAACAAAAACTACTTATAATATTATTTTTCTTGATTCTGACCTTCAAATTGCTTACCATTTAAACTTTACTGCGTAGAAACAAAGGTACTTACAATAGAATTCTGCTCAGTTCCTTGCCCCCGAGTGGGGGATATACATTAATGTTCTCCATCAAACTCTACAACAGAATTATACTGATACAAGATTTTGTAAGTTTGACTTAATACTTTTCATTGTCCATATTAACTTGACCCAAATCATTTGCTAAACTACGTTAATTTTTTTTAGAAAGATGCCCACAGGACTTGAAAACAAATGACAAAATATTTAACAATAAATTTCAATACAAACACTGTAATACTAAATAGCTTCCGTGTTTGTTGCTAGCGGAGTAAGCCATAATATTGTCTTGTGCCTTCTTAGCAGTAATTGCCACGTTAATTAAAAGTGTCCAAGTGACAGCCGGTCAAGATGTTTTACAATAAACTAAATGAGCGACGATCATTTAGTGTTTTGAAAACCTTGACAGGCTACGGTCATTTCATCACAGCGTTAATTTTACTGCTTATTAGCCGTGATGTAAACTACACTTCATGCGATAGTCACACTTACTACAACACGCCTTAACGTCTTAGTAAAATTTGGTTCACACACGTTGTAATAATACAATAATTTCGCTTTCATTTGTTCCTGTAAACACTTAATTCAAGTGTAAACCAGGTCTAGCGTAGACCTCGTTTAACTGATCGGCCCTTAGTTTTTGTCATTTAAATTTGTCATGTTCTTATCAGCCAAATAATTCTCGTCTAATTCGTAGCCGTTATTAAAATCGCCACGCAACTCTCACGAGATGCGTTGCGTGACAACTAAACTAGGGACTCCACAAGAAAGTAGTGATAACTATATTGTCATTAAGTTTAAACTTGCAGTTGACAAGGTAAATTAACTAGCAATTTGAATTTTGACATTGTGTTAGCTGGCCGTCTGTAACATCAAACAAAATTAGCGTAAATCGACAGCTAATTCACCTCATCAACTTCAAGTTAATCTTAAGTATTGCCCATCAACACAACAAAGCAACGTCCTTAGAAGCTAATTCACTGAGCATGCCTCAAGAAGAAGTCTTATTTGACTCTCTTTACTAAGAAGGCTTGGCACCTTTGCTAAGAAGATACGTCACTGCCTCGGCTTTACCTTCCTCTTGTGCAATCATTAGTGGCGTTAAACCATCCTTGGCTCTGGATTTAATGTCAACACCGTAAGAGAGGATCTTCTCGATAACAGCAATGTTACCGCCAAGTGGGGCCCAATGTAACAAATTGCCTCCATTGTTACTTTCTAAGGATGGATTAGCGCCCTTTTTAAGCAGATACTCCACAGCCTGTAGCTTGCCATTAGCAGCAGCTATCATCAGTGCTGTGACACCCTCGTTATTTATTGAGTCAATGCTAGGCACGTGACTAAGCATTAACTCAATAATAACAGGGTTGCCACCCCCTGAGGCACAATGTAACAAATTCCATCCATTGTTGTTTTCTAATGGTGGATTAGCGCCCTTTGTAAGCAGATACTCCACAGCCTGTAGCTTGTCATTAAGAGCAGCTTTCATCAGTGGCGTTGCACCCTGATCATCTCTGGAGTTAACGGAAATTCCACGAGATAGCAAGGATTCAATTTTGGTAACATCGCCGTCCTCTGCCGCAGAGTGAAGTGAATTCCATTCATTCTTATCCTTGTCCACAAAATCGCTGCCTAAAATAATTGATAAAAAATTAATATTAAACATACAGACAAGTGATTTTTGTACGAGATGACGGAGATGCAATGGACGTGCCCAGCTGACGTGAAAAATGACTCGTGAAAACATCCAGCTGTATCGTACAACATTTCGCTGAATTACCCTTCTTAATCCAGTGAACACGAGTATGTAACTTTATTACAACCAATTTTAACCTATACAGTGTTGATTAACCACACGATTAAAATTGATAGAAGTGTACATCATTTTTGATTAAATAAATACTTTTTCTCCCATTCTACTGGCTATTTGTCGGACAAATTTTAAACATTTTTCTCAATAAATACCTAGTGTATTACAGCAAACTTTCACTTTAGAGCACTTGCGTATTGGCAGTTCTGTACAACTATCAGAAAATTGATAAAGTATTTTATTATTGTTCCACTACGGCAATGATTATACTGAAGTTGAAATTTCATTAGAATATTTCCCTCTATTCTACTGCAAATAGAGACGAAGATATTTTGTCTTGTAATTATTTATTGTGAGCAAATGTACTTATTAATGAACAGCACTGTTGCTCTTATACATCAATGTAGACTCTATTACAGAGTCAGCACTTTTGAGTACATACCTGTTGCAGACACTTGTTCTGTGTTTGCTGTGGAGGTTTGTGAAGCTGTACTTTCATCTGAATCTGATGAGAATGAACAAAGCATCGTCACTGACTGTAAGGTTACAAATTTGCATATGGCGTTAATAAACAAAACCCCAAAGGTGGGGTGTGGGGTTTGCAGCTAGAGTGATTTTAAGGGGATATTTAATTGAAGCCCCACTCAGGGAGTGGTCAATTCAGTAGAACATCCATCCATGTATTATTTTTGAAGTAAAAACAGCAAAAATAATTGTTACTGACAACACAGTAACAAGAAGTTTTTTAAACAGAAATGATACAAAAACAAACCGAATACAATAGCTGATAATTATATTTAGTTTATAAGGTCTACTTATTTAAGATCCAGCACTACTGCTCACTGGTTTGTCACTGTGGTTTTGTAAATATTACACTTACATCAACAATGGGGGAAGCCTCAAATTACTACCCTTATCAGCTGGGTATGCAACAAGGGAAGTTTCGTGCCCATACATGTACGTGGTCTTTAAAGTGGTATTAAAGAATAAAGAGATTTTGAAATTTACAGTGGAGGCCCAGGACCTGGACCCCATATTACCCCACTTTGCATGATAGCAGGTATATTTATAAATTCCTCGTAAAACTACAAAATGCTTTGGCTTTATCTGAGGGTCTGAATGGGGGTACATCGATAACACTAAACACTTATTTTTTTAGCTCTGTAACATGGAACAGTTAAATTTTAGGCATTTTAACACTAACAGTAAAAAATTCACTTTAACAGTAAATTTTATCCAGAAAGAAACAAAAACGGCTCCAAAAAGGCCAATATAATCTTTTTTAGTATATGAAGAAGTTTTCGGGCATTTTCCGACGATTTCCGATCAAATATTCCCGAAGATAAATTTCTGAAGACTACCGAAGATTTCCGAGGAGAAATCCGAAATTTTTCTCTTAGCTCATGAGTGGTTTTTTTTTTTTTCGATTTTTGAAGAGCAGATAAGAATTTATTATGCAAGACGTTTTCACGAAAACCCCTCCAAACATTCAACAGTACTTTTTCCGGAAACAGTAAACATTAAAACATTGGCCAATGTAACAGCAAACAATGAAAATTATGGCCAAATAACACTAAACACTAAACCTCATTCAGACCCTCTTATCTTGAGGGGGATTATGCTATTAAATTTAAGACCAGAAAGGTTAAAAATTCTCTCAAAGAGGGGCGTTATATTATATATAGCAGGGAGTATCCATATTATCTCACCAGTAAACCCCCACCCCACTCTTGTTGGGTGCATCTGTACTTCAACAGCACTGTTGCTCATATAATGCTTCAACACACCTGTTGCGGAGTCTTCTTCTGTGCATTCTGAAGAGGTTTGTGAAGCTGTACTTTCATCTGAATCTGATAAGAATGAACAAAGCATGGTCACTGACGTCATAATATTAGAGACTTTAAGATACCTGGACAGCTGACCTCGAGGATGGCTTACCAGAAGTAATTTTTCATATGTAGCCTATATTGCGATGCCTGTTCCACACACACTGCTGTCCCGTTCCGACCAGCTGTTGCAAGGACATGAGAAGTAGAGGTTTGCCATCCACCAGTGAACGGGAGTGCTTAATTATAATTTTTGTATGATTTCATTTAAAAATCTCTATTTTTAGCAGAGCTCCATAACCATAGAAATTCCACAGAAATAGGAAAACAATGAACTTGAGTTTTCATGGTCATCACGGCTAGCGGCCTTGTCTTGCGGGTGTGTACGTACGTAAATAATCAATGATAAATGGAAAAATAAATTTCCTTGTGCTGCGTGGCACTTGTAAAAGTACAAAATATAACAAAGTTCTCACTTAATGAGAAGAAAGTGCCTTTGGAACTTTTAACTATTTTTAAGGCACTTTCTACTCATTTAGTGAGAACTTTGTTATATATTTGTGTACGTATGTAGCCCACTTCAGAAATAGATTAACCATAACCTCTTTGATACTGGGTATCAACGTAATTGTTAATTGACAGCTGTCAATACAAGATGTCCGCTGACCAGTACTATGTGATCATATCGCGGCCTTAGGTGTATAACTCATCGGGGTCATGTGTTTTTTTTTTAATTGATCGCTCACCGGAAAATGGTTTTTCTATTGGATCACGGGCTCAAGTGCTATATTTTATGCATATGGTAAGTGAATTCAGATATATAAATGAAGGGCAAAGAAAATTACTGGAGCTCCGCATTTAGGCTTGGCTAAATCTATTTAATAATTATGTTACCTTGTTAGGTGGTTCTTTATGGTATTCTTGGTTTGAGGTTGCGAATATATTTGCTGTGCTTCGCATACCGGTTAATGCTGATGGCAAGTAAAATTATGAGCTTTCTTGCTAGTGTTTCGCAAAAATTTCACTTGGAATCTGTATCCTACAAATGAAAATAGTGCTTTGTAGACCCGGACTTTAGAATTAGCGCCAAATGATTTTTAAAAGAAGCCATGATCCACTAATGAAGCCGTCGTCCGTTCACACACGCCAGTTCTTAACGTTCATAATGTTAAAAGTTCTCGCCAAGAACATTGACATTGGCCCAGTTCACCTCGTGAAATTCTACCACCCTCATACCGTCCTCGAGGTCAGCCATTCAGGTACCTTAAAGTCCCTTTTACCTTACTATATGACAATACTAACAAAACTACTTGTAAAGAAAAAGTAAATATTTATAAATGTTAATAGATGTCTGCGCATTGAATGAAAAATTGGATGCTGCACATTAAATTGAATTTGGCATGAACAGGAAAGAAAGAGGTATAAGAACTAAAAGCATCAGGAAAGACCCTTAGAGGTATCAGATAAGGCTTTTCCAGTCAGCACTGTGGTATTACAAAATAAAGTACACACTCACCCATCGATAACTCTCCTGTTTTCCTTTTTGCTCCTCTGGAGGGAGAAACTGTATTTCCATCTTGATCTGAAAGAAAATTATTCACATCAAGGAACACGTAGGTTAAGTCTTCATTTGGGTCTGTTTCTTTCTTTATTTTTGTGGCATGACTAGGAGTACATTTCATGAAGCATTTAGGGGTATTTCAGTCTACCCCTCCCAGGATGGGATGCTAGCCCACTGAGGGGTTGCCCCCAACATTAAATTTGCTGCCACTCTAGCTGAGTGAGACCAGCATAAGGTGTCCTGCTAAAGTGCACAATGCAGTGACCCCAGCCAGGACTAGAATCCAGCAACTGCCACTCAATCCAGAGTAAAGTCAAGTGCACTAGGTAACTACACCTCCCCGTTAACAATACATACTTTTGAAACAGTTACAGAGTTACAGATCCTACATTTTTTTCACTATTTGAATATAGTTGAAAAATTGTATAAAATTGTCTATTTGTATAGTTCTTTAGTAAATTTTTACCTCTGGATAATGGTTTTCTAGCTTTCTGATTGGTTCCCCGCGCTATGAATCTGAGCCATTATTCTTAAGTTGACCAAATATGGAGAAATGAGGACGAATTTCCTGTACTGGGATTTTTTTGCGGACGTGAAAAAATATTTTTCCTCGTCGCATTAGAAGTGGATAAAAATAATTTCGAGATTTGAGGAAGTTTCGCCCCAAGAAATTCAGAAAATTTTAAAAAAAGCTAAACACAAAAAGGCCACAAAGTTAAGACTGAAAAAGAGTGTCCCTGTGTGTTTAATTCATTTTAAGATGCTCAAATAAAAATATTAATAAACTTTTAAGTTGGCCCGCGGGTATTTATGAGGCTGACAGTTCCCTTTTTTAAGCGTGTTTGAAAACGGGAAAACGTGAAGCGATTGCTTAGATTTTTGAGAATCTGAAAAAATAATGCTTAAATTATATAAAATGATAAATTTTATGGCGATCAAACGCGATTTGTTAAAGTTATGAGTGATTTTTGGAAGCCTTCGTTTTTAATAAAATGCGATTATTTTGAAAATGCCACGGTGAATTTTTCTGTAATTACCCCAAAACGCTGCCAAACAGTTGAAGTTTACTCACAACAACTTACAGGAAAATCCACTCCGTAGATTTCCTGAACGAGCGACATCTTTATTTTGCCTTTAAAAACTGTTGTGTTATGCGCCTGACTTGACCGTCGCATAAATTTGATACTTATACTAACCCAGTACCAGCCAGTTTTGAGTCTGATGTCACCTTAATCTTGTGTGTAAAAGTTAAAAAGATCGTGTATATACATGAAATGTTAGCAGTCAATAAAGATGGATGGTTTTCAGTCGAATTTTTGAAAATATCAAACAAATGACGTTATTTAGAATTGCGGAAAATTTGTCGATTTGTTTTTCATTTTTTTAAAGCTGCAGCTAGAACAGGATATTGCAAAGATTTGTGCCGATTTTCAGCGTGTTCCTATCATACGGTTTGAAGAATTTCGGTCGGAAAGTCAGGTACATTTACTTTCCAAGCTTTGGTCGCTTTGTAAACCCCGCATTTCGAATGAAATTATACTGTTGTTTTCAAAGAGAGGCGTTGCTTTCAAATTCCGTACGATCTTCTGCCACTTGGAAATAACACAGCCTGAAATAGTTACTACTAAAATGGCAAATACCGTTCCTGCACATGTATTTCCTGATGGTAGAAGATCGTGCGGAATTTGGAAGTAACACCTCTCTTCAAACAACAACAGAATAATTTCATTCGAAATGCGAGGTTTACAAAGCGATTAGAACTTGGAAAGCAAATGTACCCGACTTTGTGTCCGAAATTCTTCAAACCGTATGATAGGAACACGCTGAAAATCGGCACAAATCTTTGCAATATCCTGTTTTAGCTGCAGCTTTAAAAAAATGCAAAACAAATCGACAAATTTTCCGCAATTCTAAATAACGTCATTTGTTTGATATTTTCAAACATTCGACTGAAAACCATCCATCTTTATTGACTGCTACCATTTGATGTACAGTATATACACGATCTTTTTAACTTTTACACACAAGATTAAGATGACGTCAGACTCAAAACTGGCTGGTACTGGGTTAGTATAAGTATCAAATTTATGCGACGGTCAAGTCAGGCGCATAACACAACAGTTTTTAAAGGCAAAATAAAGATGTTGCTCGTTCAGGAAATCTACGGAGTGGATTTTCCTGTAAGTTGTTGTGAGTAAACTTCAAATGTTTGGCAGCGTTTTGGGGAAATTACAGAAAAATTCACCGTGGCATTTTCAAAATAATCGCATTTTATTAAAAAAGAAGGCTTCCAAAAATCGCTCATAACTTTAACAAATCGCGTTTGATCGCCATAAAATTTATCATTTTATATAATTTAAGCATTATTTTTTTCAGATTCTCAAAAATCTAAGCAATCGCTTCACGTTTTCCCGTTTTCAAACGCGCTTAAAAAAGGGAACTGTCAGCCTCATAAATACCCGCGGGCCACCTTAAATCAAACAACTTTTACGACTGAAAATGAACATTGCCAAAACAACTCTAAAATTTGCGTCCGGGTTTGTTTACATATTAGTGAAACATTGAAATGAATTTATTTTTGCCGGCTTTTGCTCTGTTGAAATCACATATGCAGAAAACAACGTTTTTCCAGTCGGCATCTTAAGTAGCTTCTTTGTTTAAATGAAACAAAGAAACTTCTAAAAATGCCGACTTGAAAAACCCAGCTTTTTGCACGTTATTTCTTGAAAATGAAGCAAAAACCAGGAGAAATAAATACAGTACAATGTTTCCCATATGTAAACAAACCACATGCAAAATGTCAAGTCGTTTTGTCAATGTTCATTTTTAGCCAAAATCACTTTCGCCAAGACTTTAATGAACATTACGTAAAGATGAATGCTCCTTGGAAAAAGGAATTGACGTGGAGAGGAATAAGATAAGTTAAGGTCTAGGTAATTAAAGATGCAGACCACAAGGGAGGGAGTAGGTTAAAAATCCTCAGGGAGTATCCAAAATATTTGACCAGTAATACCAAAAGTCCCCACACTACTTCTTTGCACATTAAAAATAAATGGTCCCTCATTGGGTGCATTTGTACTTAAACAGCACTGTTGCTCATGTAATGTTTGAACACACCTGTTGCAGAGTCTTCTTGTCTGTATTCTGTAGAGGTTTGTGAGTCTGTACTTTTATCCGAATCTGGTGGGAATGGACAATACATCGTCAATGATCATGTCATTAATCATATTACCTAGAATAAACATATGTATGACATGATTAACAGGAGGGGAAAGCCTCAAGCCAGTTGACCCATACTGCTGGAGCTTATTGGGATGCTAGTCCATCGCAGGGTACCCTCCCACCATTATTACACTGGTACAGAGAGAGGCACTATGAGAGTAAAGCATATTGTCCACGAACACAGCACAATGACTTCAGCTGGGCTCAAACCTGGACTGCTTGATCCAGAGTCGGGTGAGCTAACCATAAGGTCACTGCACCTCCCACCATAATTAGCCAAACAGCAAAATAAATAATAAATTTTTGTTGAGTTCAAATGGATGCTGCTACAACCCAAGACATTAGTCTTTGGGAAGGTTGCACATGATCGCTTTGATTTCAACAACTTTTAAATAAATCTGATCTATAGGTACGTCCACAAGGTGTATGGGCCCCCCTCTCCCCCATATCAATGTTGAAGTATTACTGAACATTATGACAGACAATATGCTGTGATTGAAGTCTCTAGGTATACCTCAACATGAATGAGGGGGAGGGGGAGCGCAATCTTGGCGACCTTCCCAACAGTATTGTCTGGGGTTGTAGCTTAAATTAAACTTATAATTTAAGTCTACAGTTAGCTTACATGTAGGTAGCTTGCGGTTATAAGCCTTTATATTGGAATAAGGGATTTGTGGCTTATGAGTCATGATGTCATTAACTAGCCATTCAGGCCTAGGGTAGCCTAAACAACACTTTGTTAGTCTAAATAGCACTTTGGTTATAGCCTTATACTAACAGTTAAAAGCAGCTTGTGGTTAGCCTTTTATTGTGATTTAGGCTGCATTCATTATGTATCCTACAGGGGGGGGCAGAGGATTTTAGGGGGGTTCTCAAATTTTTAGAGCAAAAAAAGGGGGATATGAAAATTGTTTAATATCTCCTGGGGGGATGCTTATTTTTTGTAAGATTCTGTCTAGCTTTTGTAATAGTTTTAAAAAGTGAAAAAAGAAATGATAAGTACAGCAGCTTCTTTCAAGGATTTTAGGCAACAAGGGTACCTCTATTACCGTATTTATTCGATTAAGCGCCTAACCTCGAATAAGCGCCCACCTGGAATAAGCGCCCACCCTGAAGGCAGAAAAAAGTTAATAAGCGCCCAGCCTCGAATAAGCGCCCACCTCCTCCCCCCTAAAAAAGGATAGGTGGTACATGTATGTACCCAATGAGATTGAAATTGACAAAGTACTACTAACTTAAAAAGAGTTTCCCTTGTTTTCTTAGTATTTTACAGGAAAGTTCAACGAACACTTATAATTCTGCTTTGGTACATCTTCAAATTTTGTTGTTATTTGTTGTTTCATTGCAAAATAAACTTACTATTTACTGAAAAATAGTGAAAATTTAATAAGCGCCCAGCCTCGAATAAGCGCCCACCTCGAAAGAAGCAATGAACGCCCACTCTCAAGGTCCAAAAATTTCAGGGCGCTTAATGGAATAAATACGGTATTCTGAGAGACTATAGTACCTATTTTGAAGTTTTTTAAGTAGTGTGCCTGGCCTGTAGATGTAATGTTTCGATACAGTATAGAAAGTAAAACATCTAAAATGGAACCATTTAATGCAACCTCAGAAAAATGATAAGATAAGGAGAATAATAGCACATGTCGCACTTGAGAGGAGTGATGCTGAAAACGAGGAAGAAAAGGATGGCAACAGCAGAGATGAATCCGTGTATAAGTGTGATAGTGAGAGTGATGATGATGATGAGGTTGTTGCTTTTGTCAACGAGAGTGACAGTTAAATCCAGGTTCCTGTCAATACTTCTGGTAGTACTCGTACACGAGCTGGCAGGCTATCTATACCTAATTCGCGCTACTTACTGGCTGGTATAGGCATTACATAAACAGTCCAAGCTCTCTCAATGTTCTTATTAAACATGTACATATCTTGAAGTTTCAAACATATGTAGTGTACTATTATACAGATATTTATTTTGATATTTCTTGAGAGGGAGGAGGGGGGGGGGGGTATTTTTTTTTTCGGCTGATTGCTTGAGGGGATTATGAAAATTTCTATGGACCTTGGGGGGGATATAAAAAAATGAGCCGCTGAAAAAAAATCCTCTGCCCCCCCCTGTAGCATACATAATGAATGCAGCCTTAGAATAATTCTGGTTAGCATAGCTCACATGCCTTGCTGGTTCACACTGTGTACTAACTCATTTAAAACAAATGTTTGTACATAGAGTTGACACACAAGCATTCAGGTACCTGTTGCTAACACTCCAACTTTGTTCGTCTTCTTAAATCTTGTTTTGCTTGTCGTGGGTGGAGCTGAATTTCTTTTCTGATCTGAGGGTGATGGAAAAAAATTAATTATCCTGGACTTCTGGTTGTACATGCACTGGAGCCCTTTCATTAAACAAATAAAGTATAATGTGCAGATACTCAGCAAAAGTTTATCACCAGACTTTTTTAAAAAAGGTACATACATGTAAGGGAGGAAGGGGGGGGGGAGGGTGAGCTTGTGCACATAAAAAAATTATATCTATAAAAATAGACTGTTGAGAATTTTTTTGCTTTTTTTACTGCTAGGATCAACAATGTCGAAATCATCAAAGGTGTAGTAAATAATAAAGATGGTAAATTTCAAGCTCGGTGACATTGTTTTGATTGGTTGACTGCAATGTCTGTGTTTGTTTTGTTTTGATTGGCCAGAATGATTACTTAGGTTTTGGTCTTACAAGACTCAGTTGAAAACCACTAAAAGCAGCCACCAAGACTTAGAATATGACTTGTGTCGTTTTGACCAGAAAAGATTCCGAAATAGAAAGTCGCAACTGATAAAAACATTTTTAAAAAACACACGCAAATTATCATCTTGACTGATTCCGTTGTCACTAAAGCTAAGTGTTAAGATTTAGATTTTCTGGCAATAAAGTGATGATTCTACCACGCCATATGCTAATTTCTAAAAAGCCCCTATTAAGCAACCAACCTCTTCGCTTAATAGTGGTTCGACTGTATATCATATCTAGACAGTATAAAATGCACTAGCACACACCTGTTAGTGGTACTGTGTTATTATTCATCTGTGCTTCATTGCCGTGTAAAGAGATAACAGCTTCTACCTTCACAGTCATTCCTCCATCTTGATCTTATGGGAGAGAATATAAATAATTTTAATTTCTTATTATTTTGATTGTGTGGTTCCAGAAAATATCCATACCCCCCCCCCCCCAGTGGAAGGGATTTGCCCTATGATTCCCCCACCCCTCTGGAAATTCCAATGTAGCTTCATACATTGCTTTTAAGGTTTGAGTCTTAATGACCCCCTCCTCCCGGCCGGAATTTCCAATAGCTTCTGTGGTGGTGGGGGGGGGGGGGTATGGATATTTTCTGGAACCACAATGGTAACTGCAAAATTTTTACAATAGCCTAAATTTTTGGTACATTCTCTGGACATCCCTAATTTCATGTTGAGCGCAAACGTAAGGTTCCAGAAAATATCCATCCCCTCCACAGAAGGGATTTGCCCTATGATCCCCCCACCCCCACCCTCTGGAAATTCCAAAATAGCTTCATACATTGCTTTAAAGTTTTGGGTCTTAATGACCCCCCTTCTCCCGGCCGGAATTTCGAATCCCTTCTGTCGGGGGGGGGGGGGAGTATGGATATTTTCTGGAACCACACATTATAATGGTCACTGTAAATTTTTAGGATAGCCTTACTTTTTGGCACATTTCCTGGACATTCCAAAATTAATTTGGATCCCAAAAGAGACATTTGTTCAAATCAAACAGCTACTAAATATGCCATCCACTTACTATGGTGCGTAAAACTGAATTATTCTTACCGTTGGTGAAAATAATCAATAAATACATTTACCTGTCAGTGAAAGATTTAAGGGGACAGCTTTACGTTGCCTTTGAACCAACTCGTGTATCATTTCCTTAAATCGCTCGCATTCTTTCTGCCAGTTGTAAATTTTTCCATACTGTTCTCTGAGATAAATAGCACGGGCATTTCTCTCTTCTGCTTTCAGCTCAGATAAATCATGGATTCTTCTCGCCCACTCCTCTGGCTTATCGGAATTGACTACCACAGACTTCCCACCTTTCACATCCTTTAATGCTTTAGCTATTCCACATTCACTGGACACGAGAACAGGGACACCAGCCGATATTGCTTCCAGGGCTACCAGACCGAAGCCTTCTGTGCGGGATGGCATGACTATTACATCAGCTTGACGAAGCATTTTTTTCATTTTTTCATAGTCACAATAGCCACGGATGTTTAGTTGGTTCTTTGCTATTTTTGTTTCGTCGAGAAACCACTTCTGTAATTTTTTTTGTTCACCATGTGGAGAGCCAACAAAAGTCAATTCATATTTCCTCCCAAGAGAAGCAAGCGCCTTTGCTATGATGTCATAACCCTTGAGTTCAAAATCCTCAAAACTTCCACGACCAAACATAAAGACTCTAAACTCCTCTGCTGGAAGAAATTTGACCGGCCTTTGAATGACAAACTTCTCAAACATTCCAGGTGTAATAACTTCTACTCTGATGTCTGGAAGCAGTTTGCTGTATTTTCTTTGTAGTAGAGAGCCCACAGCAACAACCAGGTCGGCTGCTTCGCAAAGCTCTATTTCTCGTTCACTCTTCTCTTCGCTTTCTTCAATTGCATCTGATGTGGCGCCACTTTCCTGTTTGTGTTTTCCCAGGTCTTCGCAGAATACATGAACAAATTGAACCCACCAGCATTTTGCCCTGTCCGAAATAATATGAGCAGCACTTCCAAACTTTCGTCCATGTCCAACGACGACATGAGGATATGGAAGATCTGATGGCGGCATTTTCAGTCCTTCCATGAGATCAGCAGATCCTGGAAGACGTCGAGCGGTGATCAAATTCACTCCCTGTTTGCTCGCATCTTGTCTGTCTTCTTCGCTGCTACTGCAAACATAGCAGTGGATTTTTATCTTGCCTGTCGATGCTTTAGCCAGATTCACCGCAAACTCTCTGTTGAAAGTCGACAGACCTCCCTTCGAGGATCCCCACTCGTCGCAGATGAACAAGACATCTATACACTGAGAAACATCGCGAGGAACATGTACCACGACACAACGATTTTGCCCAGGCTGCTTCGAATCATCCTTGTCGGCTGCATGGAATACTCTATCTTCCCCGGCGTCTTGCAAGCGAATTGCAGCTATGGAAGCTACTGTTCCCATTTCGCCTCCATTCCAAACACATTATATTACACTGGAATGAAATTTAGCGATGCTTTTCCGCGATCTAAAGCAAACACTTTGTGAAATAAACTTCCGTGTCTATTATGTACGAAATGAACAACTTCTAATCCATTCCATAGCCGCTCCCACCTCTCAGGTTTCACACGTGAGTATCTTGACCAAATTTGGCGCGGAGTCCGGTCTTCGTCCCTCCCCGAGATCTCCCGAGAAGTTAAGAAGAAGTGCGCTCGGAACAAGTTCGGAAAATAAACCCGCTCTACTTCACAGAATGGTCACAGCGGTCAAACGCAAAAAAAACCTGCAAAACTTGTCACCGCCACTTCCTATTTCGACACTATCGGTTTTTAAGCGATGACGTAGTCAACGCTTTATGTCGGGGAACGATACCCCAACCGAGAAACACTGGGAACTAGATACAAATAAATGAGACGTGAACAGAGATAACACAAAAAGAAATCGCCGCGAAGGACAGACAGCAAAATACTCCCGGGAAGTAAGAAAGGACTAATACAAAAATATAAACGAAAGGAAAAAACTATATTTATCCAGTTCTATAATATTCAGTAAACAGAACATTTCTGCAATTGGCCTGTAAAGTGAGTCTGTAAACAACTACGAGACCGCGTTTGACCTTGGTCAATCGAGAAGTATCACGTATCGTGTGTCAGGCTTAGATGTCACGCCTCAAGCTAAGATAACGCAACGTGTGTTGCATTCTTCTTTTATTACTAGTGGTAACCACAGGTTACAAAGTGCGGGCCTCGATGCAGTTAAGAGAAGGTACTGGGAGGGAAGTGTTTCAGACAGTATCGATAAATCACTGGACAAAAGAAAATTATTCCGAGTCAGGTCGAGTAACGCTTCACGCTTAAGTCACGAATGTTTTTAATTGTTTCCTATTGCCGCGAACCAATCAGAGTTGTTTTTTTTTTGATTGACAGTTTTGCGTAGTGTAGTCGAGCACGCGGTGTGAATTGAGCATTGAGATGTGATTTTCCTCCGTCGGCAAACTCGCTTTGTTGTCAGTGTTATAAGGAATTTCTCGAGAATAACCGTTGTTGGAATCATTCGCTTTTCCGTAGTTTATCTGTGATACAATCACAGCAGATCTTCTCAAAAGCAACACCTATAAAACAACGTCTGCAAAACGTAATGTCTGCAAGACAGAAGCCTCGACCTAATGTGACAAACTGTTAATTTTTCGCATTCTTATCGCTCATGAAGACAAGATTTTTCTCTTCCGGTGTTACGACAAACTGTCGTGATTGACACATTTTTTGCATTCCGATCGTTCTTAGTGGAAGAACAAAATTTTCAACTTCCGGTTTGCAGACAGCCTTTATAAACGTGGCACGCACGCGTAATACTCAATCCGCTGGTCACTGTCAAGATTAGGGTTGCGGGCCTGTCTTGGTCCCGCAATAATACATTATTTTTTGACAAATATCCTGTTAATTATTTAAGACCCCCTTGGTAATCGTCATCGCATCTGCATGAATTGCGAATCAGAGTTCCTTTCTTTTTCGCTGATATACTTGACAAGAAAATCTCAGCTGCAGGGAAGTTTAAAGGTTCTTCAATCAGGGTGGACTTGAAATGACATCAAATAGCCTTTTTCATTTTTTTTTATTTAGTTTTTTTTTTAGCTTTAATAATATCTGTTTCTGGACTGCGCCGGACGCTTAATATATTGTCTTCAATTACCACAACTACGTCAGGTCCAACGCTAAAATAACAAAATTAATTAATTTGGGCGTATTTCTCAAAGGGACTATGTCACGGGGATGTCACAGTTTTTGGTCAAAGCTGTTCTGAAATAAGTAGCAACTATCTTTGAACATCTAAAGGGATATATAACCTTAATTTTCGGATAGAAATCAAGCTACGGCTATAAATATCGATTTTTGAAGACGCGCGGAAACAATTTGAAAACGTTTGCCTAACGCTTTCAAATTGTAATCTGTTTCCATCCGAAGCATCCGCAGCCAAAGATGCTAGTTAACAGTTTCAGTGCTCTAATATAGCCATTACTAATAAAAATGGACCATTATTTTTAGTTTCAAGCGACACAAATATAAATTTTGGCGGTTCAAAATCTGGTAAAATCCGTGACATAGTCCCTGAGCCTCTATATACACGTACACTGTTTAACAAACAAAACCTTCTGGAGGTAGTCATTCTTTCGGTGATTGCCTGAATTTTTTTTTTTTCAGATAAATATTTACAAATATTGCATGAAACAAACAAAATTGGAACCGCCAAAGAACATAACAGGGGCACCCAACGGAATATTTCGTTAAAATATCTTTTCGGAGGACGATTTGAGATCTAGAATTTTCGGAACATTCCTTGTAAAATTTGTTTGCTTGCCTGCCTTTCCTAGGATTTTCGAATATCTAAAAAATGGTATAACTGTTTATTTTTAACGGATTTTTTACTCTAAAAAGGTCACCTAGAATTTTCGGGAGCCTTTCTCTGGCTGGAATTTTCGAAAAGGTAAGTTTTGATCCCTATAACTTTCGGATCACTAGACGTTCAGCTAGGAAATCCGAACAGATAAAAAAATTTTAGGGGATAAAAATATGCCTATATCTACCGTTTAAATACTAAAATACGTAAATTATCTCACATCAGCTCTGATATGAGAGGTCTGTGTAGACTGCAAAACAGTCGTTTTTTTTTCTCTAAAGTCGTTGGAAAAAGCGCTTATCTAAGGCGATCGTCTCGCGAGCCTCGCACGTCCCCAGTCTCACTCAAAGTTTTGACATTGGCTTCTGGCTTCAGACCTCTCGCTCTCGTTCCAAGACCGAGGGCATTCGCAAAAGATACGACTCTTTTGCAGTCTACGGTCTGAAATGCGAAATGAGATCTAATTAGAAGAATTTATAACACATTTTTGGTCAAAGTCGAGTTTTACAATATTATTTTACACTTGATGTTAAACTTTGTCATATAAAACATGGGTACACATTGCATACAGTGTAGTTAGAGCGATTTCACTGCACTTTCGAAAGTAATTCACGTTTGTTTTGGTTCTGCATCACTACGATTAGTGATTGGTTTGAAAATCTCGCGCAACTTTCTTGACCAATAAGAATTGAAACCCAAACCAACAATTGTGACTCGCTTGTACACGTTTCCCCGCACTTCGTGCCAGCAACATGTATTTACTTCGAGTTTTGATTGGTTCACTGGATTGTCTGTGTCCTTTGTGATTAGCCAGAGTGATTTCTGTGGTTTTGGTTTTACGACACTCAATCGAAAATCGCTCTAAAGCTACAAACACCACTATATAGCTATAAACTGTATAACATGCGCACATTAGTTAAGTCAGATATTTTTTCATATTATATAATTATTTTGAAATCATGTGTGTGACCCTTTGCAGCTAGGGAGGAGGGGTGGGAATGACGTTCTTTCTTCCTACTAAACTTATGGCATATAAATTTAAAAATACCAGAAAAATGAGGTCAATGACATCTGAAGAGTGAGATTTCAAAACAATTTGTATAGAAAAAGTTGCATATTGGAGAAGTAAGGTTTGTTCCCCAGATGCAAAGGTCCCACTCCGACCAATTAAATTGAGTAAAAACGTGATTAGATTATAAAAAGGCATAATAGCATTTTAAAAATTCACATAACCCACCAAGGGGGTTGAAATTATTGTCTGGTGCATAATTTTGTATCGGAACAAACAAACTTATACAAAAATATCGTAGAACATTATGCCTTATAAAGTATTCTACACCAAGAATCTACATGCGTGCTTGCACCAGCCTGCTTCAGCTTGCATCAGTGTTGCTTGTATGTGTGATTGTTCTGCTTCCACAGTAAAGCACCCATTAGATACAGTTTTAAACAAAACACTGTGCGTATTATGCAGGGCACTTCTCGCATTGTATTTTCACCATTCCACCACCGTTATTTACAGAGTTTCTATCGTAAGCAACCTCCAATCCGTTCTCCTCCATTAAAAGATTTGTACTGCGAGTGGACGGGCCATTGAAACTGGACTGTTCTGTACAAATGGTGCTGCTTTGTAAATGAGGAATGAAGTTAATCTCCTTTGGTGGTGTACTGGTCTTTGTTGAATTTACCTGGTCAACATCAGCACGAATAACTTTGTCGTTGTGTGTGTGAGTGCATTTCTCACTCTCAGCACAGCTGTTTGTCGTGTCCTCATCTGAATCATTCAAATCTCCATTTGTCTCGCACAAAGCCTCCATATTGGGTTCAGTCATTGAATGAGCAGGGCTGAAATGTGCTGCGTCGTTCAAAGTTACTTCACAATTACCACTCAAGTTGCTTAACATCGCCAAATCTGCATTAGAAAGACCACTGTGTTCACTAGAAGTTGACTCAACCAGCTCTGTCGTCTCAAACTAGGAAATTAAACAAAATTCGTCCTGCTAATCGTGTCAGCTTGGTTATGAAGAAGCCCTTAACGGCCATGCCTTTAGGGCGTCTTCATGTACGCAAGGTAAACAGGCTGTTTTTGTTGTCCGTTCATACGGAAAATTTCAGCCCGTTTGACTGGGATCAAATTTTGCATCAATCTCGACTATCGTAGCTTTATCGACACTTGTAACTTTAAAAATAAAGCTTATTCGCATATTTTTTAAGTGCAAATACATACAAGGAAAAATAATGCTTGTCGGTAACTGGGACAGCCCGGTCAACCGGACTCATAAAGAGGCCCTAAGAAAGGTATCTATTGACTTACTTGACTTATGGCCAAAGCCCTAAGCGGGCATAGGGCCGGAAAAAAGGTATCTATTGACTTACTTGACTTATGGCCAAAGCCCTAAGCGGGCATAGGGCCGGAAAAAAGGTATCTATTGACTTACTTGACTTATGGCCAAAGCCCTAAGTGGGCATAGGGCCGGAAAAAAGGTATCTATTAGCTAGGGGCAAAATAAAGCTCGCTTCAAGCCTAGATTGGTCTCCTTTAGAGTAAGACTCATTTTCTTTCGACGAGCATCCCCTCCCTTTAACATAACAGTCCCTCCGGTAAATATCGCTTCTCATATTTTGTTTTGTACCAAGTAACGGTCTTACAACCGAACACACGATCGCAGACGCGCCACAGAATTATTCCCGCTCGTCACGTGGCGAATTTAAGTAAATAAGCATTTGTAGAACTCCTAACCATATTTCCCAATATTTTGTTAATAATGACCATAAGTCACATGTTCGTATGCGTAATTCTTCGAGTAAGCTTTGAGTAATTTTCCTGCAGCACGGAGACAAGCATGGCTTTTATGTTCAAAGCAAAAAATACAAACTAAACGGTGTAAAAAGTGAGAGAGCCAAGTCCCTAACCAAACTCTGATTGGTTAGTGTCTATGAGAGTAAAATGTCAATGTCACTCTCTCCTCCGCAGAGGCCTCTTATTTTTTCGTGCGGACTGGGAAATGGGGAGAGGTAAAAAGTAAGCGCGCGGAGCCTGGAGAGAATGACGACGAAAGCGCGCTGGGGACATTGGGAAGGGAAAAGGAAAGGCGTCGTCCCCCACGCTCCCCCCTATTTTTCGTTTTTTGTATTGTTTTGCCCTCCCCCCCCCCCCCCCCCCGTCTCCATGCACTGAAGGGCCCTCTGCGGAGAAGAGTCAATGTCAGGCTCAAGAAATCACAATGATACCAGACTCGTATCCAAGACTCTCGATCGAGAATACAGTGCAAGCGCACTGCTCGTTAGGCCACTGCGTCGCCAAAACCTCCTGCAGATCTAAAAGAAATGCCGGAGCAAATCCAAAGGTTTTCAGGAACTGTAGGATAGGATCAAGGTTAAGTCTACATACGAGCTTCAGTTGTCCAGAAGGTCGGAGCTTATCCCGGTTTTTGTAGCATTCAGTGACTAGAAGCATTTCTACACCTCACCACAAACACCGGCTCCGGCCAGTCCTAATTTCTGACAACGCACAGAGTGGTCAATCCCATTCAGCCAATCAGATTTGACCAGAAGTCCGTTAATCGCAGACATTATAATGGGGACCGGCCATAGTCGGCGTTACAGGCATGTTGCTGACCAACAGAAAGGTGGGCTCTTTTTCAACTCCGCTTCGTGAAAAACAAATAACACGCGAAACGAGAACAAATATCTCACGATTTTTTTTTTTTCATTTTTCCACGATGTTTTCTCTCATGATATTTTTTCTCTCGGTTGTATTTGTCCTCACTCTTGTGAAGTGCAAATATCTCACGGTATTTGTACTTCACTAGACCGGTTTAGCCTGTGTAGCTGGCGGTGTTTGGGGGATTTTGAAGCGCGCACAAACAAGCGAGAGGCTTCGGAAGTTCGCCTCTTGCTTGTGCCCGCTTTAAAACCCCAACAAAACCGCCAGCTACGCAGGTTAAACCGGTTTAACTAGTTCCGTATTTCTCTTGACCGCGCGAATGATTAAAAAACGCTGGGAAATTAGCATTTTGGGAAAAGAGAACGTTGGATAATAAATCTATTAGTCATTTGAGTGTGTTAAGGGACGGACCATTAATTTCTTGGAGGGGGGGGGGGTATAAAAAATTTTCCTCTGCAAACGTTTTTTAGTTTATGCATCTCTGCAAACATTTTTTTAGAACTTCCACCTATGTTTTATAATACATACCGTTTGGAAACAACTTATTGTGTCTTTCTAGGCTCTGCAAACAATTTTTTCAATGCTTTTCATACCCCCCCCCCCCCCCCCTTCCTCCAAAATATTAATGGTCAGTTCCTAAAAGGATCGCTGAACGTTTTACTTGTCATTTCTATTTTGGCGAGCCTGTAGGACCTGTCGAAATACTGCAAGACTCGTAGAAATATACAGCGATAATACAAACTAAAATGCCTAAAATGATTCATGAATTACTTAAAACCTTGCTTCCAAAGCCACTCTAGCAAACATATCTGTTCTATCAAAGTAACATATTTTTAATTTGAGATAAATGCTCTATTTACACACTAAATAAAAAAGGAAATTTGATTTCTACGATAAAAAATTGACCCGGACGGTCAAATTGAAACCCTCTTTGCCATGTGAATGGCAAAGAGGGATTAATTTCACGCTATGTACAATTGTTATTTGAACAGCACTAGTTAAACACAGTATACACTATAGCTTAAGAAAATATTTGTCCTTGATATGATTATAAACTGGAAACATCTGTTTCCAGTCAGTCCAAACCTCAATGTGAGGTACTTCAATGTCTTTCATTGCCTAAAAAGGCTTTTTAAGCTTTAACGTTAGACTATAAAAATATATGTATAAAATTAATATAAAAAAAAATACATAAAAAAATATGCCCTGTGTGCGATATCTAACACTTATTGTACTGCGTTCCAGTACAAACAACTGGTATTTAAATAGCAGTCTCGCATCTAGTAAAAAAAAAACAGTTTGAATAAACCATCTATCGTACCCTAGAATCTAGAATTTTGCGTCAAAATATAAACTAAATTGTGAATCTTAGACTGCACATCTATTTATAGTCAGAATGCTTCTAAATAATGACTACAGTTTACACAGTAGAACCTCAAAATAACGAGTCCCTGTTATAACAAATATACTTTCTCGGTGCCTTGGTACTTCGTTATTTAGAGCTTTCACTGTACAGCAACAACCAATTTTTTCCAATTATAAATTCGTTCAATAAATGTCTTATTAAGCTAGCCTACTCAGCACTTTCTGAAAGAACATCAGCCCTTGGTCTTCTCTGTACAGATGTCGCTTCCCTTGATCCATACTACAGTCAACTCTCGTCTTGCGGACACCCCGCTATTGTGGACACTCGCTATTACGGACAAATCCAGATCCCGGCGAAAGAGTTTGATTGGAAATGACTCCCGCTATTACGGACTCTCGCTATAACGGTCAGTAAACGACGCCTCGAGCGTGACCACTATAACAAGAGTTGACTGTATTAAAACCTAAGGCTGATAATCTTCCGGTCATTGCGATTTTTTACCAAAAGATATCTAACATCGGGTCCATGTTTAGACTGCCCATAGTCTCTCTGTTTCTCAGATCGTGTAGCGCGCGAAAATTAGCCACAAACAAAGCGGTTTTACCGAGTGTCCAACGATCATCTGCTAAACAAAGAGACTGTGAACAATTTAGTCATCACTATTCAATCGCTGATAAACACTAATCCAGGATTAAAATGTAACAGAGGTTTAAATCCTGTTGTTTAAAGGAGCTAAGTCACGCATGACGCACATTGCAAATTTCACTGAGTCCAAAATGTTTGTCTGTTCATTTCTGGTTTATTTTTACCCCTCTGTACCTCAGTAAATTACTTTTTTTTATCTGGAAGTAATGTTGTACACTGAAACAAAAAAACTCCGACTTCTTGTTTATGTTGACATTGCTCCTTTAAAGCTGATTTCCAGTCCGTACTGCGCAGACTCGGGGTTTGTTTTCGTTTTTGTTTTGAATTCGTTGAAACGTTACACTTCGGTGACAGCATACATGAAGAGTCCGCCATTACAGTTCGTTCACTTCAAGAATTTCCGATGAGCTGAAACGTCGGTTTGAAATAGCGTCAAGGTTCCTCTACTCGTTATTATTTGTTCTGCAAGGATATCTGACGTTAATAATGAAGAAAAAGGTAAGTTTGTCGCGGAAGTTTTAGTTTTGCTTGTAAACATTCCTTCGTGTTGGGCTCTGATAAACATTGCAGCCGAGATTGCGCAGTACGGACTGGAATTCATCTTTAAGTTGCTTGACACTACAGACTTGACTGGACAATATTCTGTAGTTTTAAATTGAATGTTGCTTTGTACAGTTACACTGAAACAAATACTACTTATAATATTATATTTCTTGACACTGACCTTCGAATTGCTTGACATTTAAAATTTACTGTGTAGAAACAAAGGTACTTACAATACAATTCTGCTAAGCTCCTTGCTCCCTGGGAAGGGATAGAGCCGGACATTTCTCTATAACAGAATTACACTGAAAAAATATTTTGTAAGTTTAACTTAATACTTTTCATTGTCCATATTAACTTGACCCAAATCATTTGCTAAACTACGTTAATTTTTTTTAGAAAGATGCCTACAGGACTTGAAAATAAACGACAAAATATTTAACAATAAATTTCAATACAAAGACTGTAATACTAAATAGCTTCCGTGTTTGTTGCTAGCGGAGTAAGCCATAATATTGTCTTGTGCCTTCTTAGCAGTAAGGGCCACGTTAATTAAATTTTACGAAGTGTCCAAGTGACAGCCGGTCAAGGTGTTTTACAATAAACTAAATGAGCGACGATCATTTAGTGTTTTGAAAATCTTGACAGGCTGCGGTCACTTTATCACAACGTTGATTTCACGACTTATTAGCCGCGATGTAAACTACACTTCATGCGACAGTCACACTAACTACAACACGCCTTAACGTCTTAGTAAAATCAGTGATTTGGTTCACACACGTTGTAATAATACAATAATTGCGCTTTCGTTTGGTCCTGCAAATACTTAACTCGAGTGTAAACCTGGTCTAACGTAGACCTCGTTTAAATAATCGGCCCTCAGTTTCTGGCAATTAAATTTGCCATGTCTTAATGAGCCAAATAATTCTTGTCTAATTTGTAGCCGTTATTAACATCGTCACGAGAGGCGTTGCGTGACAACTAAACCGACTCCACAGGAAAGTAGTGATAACCATATTGTCATTAAGTATAAACTTTCAGTTGATAAGGTAAATTAACTAGCAATTTGAATTTTGACATTGTGTTTGCTGGCCGTCTGTAAAATCAAACAAAATTAGCGTAAAGCGACAGTTAATTCACTTCATCAACTTCAAGTTTATCTAAGTCGCTAAGTATTCGCACATGCCCACCAACACAACAAAGCAACGTCCTTAGAAACTAATTCACTGAGCATGCCTCAAGAAGAACTTTATATGACTCTCTTTACTAAGAAGGTTTGGCACCTTTGCTAAGAAGATACGTCACTACCTCGGCTTTACCTTCCTCTTGTGCAATCATTAGCGGCGTTTCACCAGCCTTGGTTCTTGATTCAATGTCAACTCCGTAAGAGAGGATCTTCTCGATAACAGCAGTGTTACCACCAAGTGAGGCGTAATGCAACAAGTTCATTCCACTCATGCTTTCTGAAGATGGATTAGCGCCCTTTGCCAGCAGATACTCCACAGCCTGTAGCTTGCCATGAGCAGCAGCTACCATCAGTGCTGTGAGACCCTTGTTATTTATTGAGTCAATGCTAGGCACGTGACTAAGCATTAACTCAATAATAACAGGGTTGCCACCCTGTGAGGCACTATGTAACAAATTCCATCCATTGTTGTCTTCCAATGATGGATTAGCGCCCTTTGCTAGCAGATACTCCACAGCCTGAAGCTTGCCATGATCAGCAGCAATCATCAGTGCCGTGCCACCCTTGTTAGTTATTGAGTCAATGCTAGGCAGGTGACTAAGCATTAACTCAATAATAACAGGGTTGCCACCCTGTGAGGCAAAATGTAACAAATTCCATCCATTGTTGTTTTCTAATGATGGATTAGCGCCCTTTGTAAGCAGATACTCCACAGCCTGTAGCTTGCTATTACCAGCAGCTATCAGCAGTGCTGTGAAACCCTCGTTAGTTATTGAGTCAATGCTAGGCACGTGACTAAGCATTAACTCAATAATAACAGGGTTACCACCCTGTGAGGCACAATGCAACAAATTCCATCCATCGTTGTCTTCTAATGATGGATTAGCGCCCTTTGCCAGCAGATACTCCACAGCCTGTAGCTTGTCACTTAAAGCAGCCACCATCAGTGGCGTTATACCTTGATCATCTCTGGAGTCAACGGAAAATCCACGAGATAGCAAGGATTCAATTTTGGTAACATCACCGTCCTCTGCCGCATCGTGAAGTGAATTCCATTCATTTTTATCCTTGTCCACAAAATCGCTGCCTAAAATAATTGATAAAAATTTAAATTAAAGATACAGACGAGGTATTTTTGTACGAGATGACGGAGATGCAATGGACGTTGCCCAGCTGACGCGAAAAAATGACTCGTGAAAACAACCAGCTGTGTCGTACAACATCTCGCTGAATTGTCCTTCTTAATCCAGAACACGAGTATGTAACTTAAATACAACCAAACCTATACAGTGTTGATTAACCACACGATTAAAATTGATAGAAGTGTACATCATTTTTGATTAAATAAATACTTATTCTCCCATTCTAGTTGGCTATTCGTTGGACAAATTTTAAACAGCAAACTTTCACTTTCGAGCACTTGCGTTTTGGTAGTTCTGTACAACTATCAGAAAATTGATAAAGTATTCTATTATTGTTCCACTACGGCAATGATTATACTGAAAGTGGAAATTTCATTAGAATATTTCCCTCCATTCCACTGCAAATAGAGACGAAGATAGTTTGTCTTGTAATTATTTATTGTGAGCAAATGTACGTATTAATAAACTGCTCTGTTACTCCTTCTTATACATCAATGTAGACTCTATTACAGAGTCAGCACGTTTGAGTGCATACCTGTTGCAGACACTTGTTCTGTGTTTTCTGTGGAGGTTTGTGAAGCTGTACTGTCATCTGAATCTGATGAGAATGAACAATGCATCGTCACTGACTGTAAGGTTACAAAATTGCACATGTTAATAAACAAAACCCCAAAGGTGGGGTGGGGTGGGGGTTTGCAGCTAGGGTGATTTTAAGGGGATATTTAATTGAAGCCCCATTCAGGGAGTGGTCAATTCAGTAGAACATCCATCCATGTATTATTTATGTCGTAAAAACAGCAAAATAATTGTCACTGACACTGTAACAAGAAGTTTTAAAACAGAAATGATACAAAAACAAACAGAATACAATAGCTGATAATTATATTTAGTTTATATGGTCTGCTTATCTAAGATCCAGCACTTTTCTGCTCACTGATTTGTCACTGTGGTTTTGTCAATAGTACACCTACATCAACAGAGGGGGCAGCCTCAAATTACCCCCCTCCCCCCCCTTTATCAGTCGAGTTAATGCAACAAGGGAAGTTTCGTGCACATACATGTCTGTGGTCTTTAAAGTGGTATTAAAGAATAAAGAGATTTTAAATATTTCCAGTGGAGGCCCAGGACCTGGGCCCGGTTGCATAAAACGTCCACTTAAGTGCACACTTAAGTAGGACACTTACGAATCTGGTATGGTGTTGCATGGAGCATACTTAGCGCACTCGCAAGTGTCTGCCTTACGGGGTAACTTACGGGATCACTTACGGGCACACTTAACTTTGTGTAGACTTTCTCAAAGTCATTTAAATTTTTTTTTTCTGATTGAATTTTTTTGTTCATTTGAGGTGTGTATAAAGGCTTGACTTTCTACATTAGACATTAAATGAGACAACAAATGAGTGGAAATGATACTCAAACGTGATTTTACTTCGACATCTGTCGGAAATCTATGTTGTTTTTTATTTTGTCAATGACGTGTTTAAAACTTAAGCAGTGGATAACAAAGCGCATTTTAAGTATTAAATAAAGACAAAAACCTTCCCTTTCACTTCTCAGAAAAAGTTCTCGTCAACTTCATTGAAGATACGGGACCTATGTAGGTCCCGTAAACTTACGTGCTATTTCAGTCACGTAAAAAAAGTTTTATGCAACACCCGCAATTTCTGTTGCATAAACACACTTATAATTAAGTGCACACTTACGAAAATCGTAAGTGCAGTCACTTACGTGTACCTCGTAAGTGGACCACTTAAGTGATTTAATGCAACTCACTTAAGTTACGAGTACACCTACGTATACCCGTAAGTGTTACGGGCGTTTTATGCAACCGGGCCCTGGACCCCATATTACCCCACTTCATATGATAGCAGGTATATTTATAAATTATTCCTCGTAGAACTACAGTTAATGCACTAGCTTTATCTTGAGGGGGGTTATGCTATTAAATTTAAGACCAGAAAGGTTAAAAATTCTCATATAGAGGGGCGTTATATTATATATAGCAGGGAGTATCCATGTTATCTCACCAGTAAACCCCCACCCCACCCTTGTTGGGTGCATCTGTACTTCAACAGCACTGTTGCTCATATAATGCTTCAACACACCTGTTGCGGAGTCTTCTTCTGTGCATTCTGAAGAGGTTTGTGAAGCTGTACTTTCATCTGAATCTGATAAGAATGGACAAAGCATTGTCACTGAGGTCATAATATTAGAGACTTTAAGATACCTGGACAGCTGACCTCAAGGACGGCTTACCAGAAGTAATTTTTCATATGTAGCCTATATTGCGATGACTGTTCCACACACACTGCTGTCCCGTTCCGACCAGCTGTTGCAAGGAGGTGAGAAGTAGAGGTTTGCCGTCCACCAGTGAACGGGAGTGCTTTTTGTATGATTTTATTTAAAAATCTCTATTTTTAGCGGAGCTCCACAGCGGCGCGAAGGGCTGCAGAGCGGAGCCCCATAACCATAGAAATTCCACAGAAATAGGAAAACAATGAACTTGAGTTTTCATGGTCATCACGGCTAGCGGCCTTGTCTTGCGGGTGTGTACATACGTAGCCCACTTCAGAAATAGATTAACCATAACCTCTTTGATACTGGGTATCGACGTAATTGTTAATTGACCAGTACCACGTGACCATATCGCGGCCTTAGGTGTATAACTCATCGGGGTCATGTGTTTTTTTTTTAATTGATCGCTCACCGGAAAATGGTTTTTCTATTGGATCAAGGGCTCAAGTGCTATATTTTATGCATATGGTAAGTGAATTCAGATATATAAATGAAGGGCAAAGAAAATTACTGGAGCTCCGCTTTTAGGCTTGGCTAAATCTATTTAATAATTATGTTACTTTGTTAGGTGGTTCTTTATGGTATTCTTGGTTTGAGGTTGCGAATATATTTGCTGTGCTTCGCATACCAGTTAATGCTGAAGGCAAGTAAAATTATGAGCTTTCTTGCTAGTGTTTCGCAAAAATTTCACTTGGAATCTGAATCCTACAAATGAAAATAGTGCTTTGTAGACCCGGACTTTAGGATTAGCGCCAAATGATTTTTAAAAGAAGCCATGATCCAATAATGAAGCCGTCGTCCGTTCACACACGCCAGTTCTTAACGTTCATAATGTTAAAAGTTCTCGCCAAGAACATTGACATTGGCCCAGTTCACCTCGTGAAATTCTACCACCCTCATACCGTCCTCGAGGTCAGCCATTCAGGTATCTTAAAGTCCCTTTTACCTTACTATATGACAATACTAACAAAACTACTTGTAAAGAAAAAATAAATATTAATAAATGTTAATAGATGTCTGCGCATTGAATGAAAAATTGGATGCTGCACATTAAATTGAATTTGGCATGAACAGGAAAGAAAGAGGTATAAGAACTAAAAGCATAAGGAAAGACCCTTAGAGGTATCAGATAAGGCTTTTTCCAGTCAGCACTGTAGTATTACAAAATAAAGTACACACTCACCCATTGATAACTCTCCTGTTTTCCTTTTTGCTCCTCCGGAGGGAGAAACTGTATTTCCATCTTGATCTGAAAGAAAATTATTCACATCAAGGAACACGTAGGTTAAGTCTTCATTTGGGTCTGTTTCTTTCTTTATTTTTGTGGCATGACTAGGAGTACATTTCATGAAGCATTTAGGGGTATTTCAGTCTACCCCCTCCCAGGATGGGATGCTAGCCCACTGAGGGGTTGCCCCCAACATTAAATTTGCTGCCACTCTAGCTGAGTGAGACCAGCATAAGGGGTCCTGCTAAAGTGCGCAATGCAGTGTCCCCAGCCAGGGCTAGAATCCAGCAACTGCCACTCAATCCAAAGTAAAGTCAAGTGCACTAGGTAACTACACCTCCCCGTTAACAATACATACTTTTGAAACAGTTACAGAGTTACAGATCCTACATTTTTTTCACTATTTGAATATAGTTGAAAAATTGTATAAAATTGTCTATTTGTATAGTTCTTTATTAAATTTTTACCTCTGGATAATGGTTTTCTAGCTTTCTGATTGGTTCCCCGCGCTATGAATCTGAGCCATTATTCTTAAGTTGACCAAATATGGAGAAATGAGGACGAATTTCCTGTACTGGGATTTTTTTGTGGACGTGAAAAAATATTTTTCCTCGTCGCGTTAGTAGTGGATAAAAATAATTTCGAGATTTGAGGAAGTTTCGCCCCAAGAAATTCAGAAAATTTTAGAAAAAGGTTAAAACACAAAAAGGCCACAAAGTTTAGACTGAAAAAGAGTGTCCCTGTGTGTTTAATTCATTTTAAGACGCTCAAATAAAAATATTAATAAACTTTTATAAAATCAAACAACTTTTATGACTGAAAATGAACATTGCCAAAACAACTCTAAAATTTGCGTCCAGGTTTGTTTACATATTAGTGAAACATTGAAATTAATTTATTTTTGCCGGCTTTTGCTCTGTTGAAATCAGATATGCAGAAAACAACGTTTTTCCAGTCGGCATCTTAAGTAGCTTCTTTGTTTAAATGAAACAAAGAAACTTCTAAAAATGCCGACTTGAAAAACCCAGCTTTTTGCACGTTATTTCTTGAAAATGAAGCAAAAACCAGGAGAAATAAACACAGTACAATGTGTCCCATATGTACCGTAATGATTCGATTTAGCGCCCGGGGCGCTTATTTACTTTTGGCACCTCGAGGGAGGGCGCTAATTCAAGACAGGGCGCTTATTCGGGACAGGGCGCTTATTTAATTTCTTGAGAAACAACCAAATGTATCTAACAGTAACAGAAACTGTAACAGTTAGAAATTGTTTAAAGTTCAGTTACTTTTAAAATAATTGTTCATTTTAGTAGTAAATACTTACATGAACTGTACGGCGAACGGTCAGGAGTTTATCTAGTTGACGTCAATGACTTCAGTATGGGCAGTTATCCACAATAGGGGCACTTATTAGAATAGGGGTACTTATAAGAATGGGGGCGCTAATTAGAATGGGGGCGCTTATTGGAATAGGGGCGCTTATTTACAAAAACACATTCTAAGGGGGGCGTTTATTCGGAAGGGGGCGCTTATTGGAAGGAGGGCGCTAAATCGAATCATTACGGTAAACAAACCACATGCAAAATGTCAAGTCGTTTTGTCAATGTTCATTTTTAGCCAAAATCACTTTCGCCAAGGCTTTAATGAACATTACGTAAAGATGAATGCTCCTTGGAAAAAGGAATTGGCGTGGAGAGGAATAAGATAAGTTAAGGTCTACCTGTAATTAAAGATGCAGACTACAAGGGAGGGAGTAGGTTAAAAATCCTCAGGGAGTATCCAAAATATTTGACCAGTAATACCAAAAGTTCCCACACTACTTCTTTGCACATTAAAAATGAATGGTCCCTCATTGGGTGCATTTGTACTTAAACAGCACTGTTGCTCATGTAATGTTTGAACACACCTGTTGCAGAGTCTTCTTGTCTGTATTCTGTAGAGGTTTGTAAACCTGTACTTTTATCCGAATCTGGTGGGAATGGACAATACATCGTCAATGATCATGTCATTAATCATATTACCTAGACATTAACATATGTATGACATGATTAACAGGAGGGGAAAGCCTCAAGCCAGTTGACCCATACTGCTGGAGCTTATTGGGATGCTAGTCCAAAGCAGGGTACCCTCCCAGCATTATTACACTGGTACAGTGGGAGGCACTATGAGAGTAAAGCATATTGTCCACGAACACAGCACAATGACTTCAGCTGGGCTCAAACCTGGACTGCTTGATCCAGAGTCGAGTGTGCTACCCATAAGGTCACTGCGGCTCCCACCATAATTAGCCAAACAGCAAAATAAATAATAAATTTTTGTTGAGTTCAAATGGATGCTGCTACAACCCAAGACATTAGTCTTTGGGAAGGTTGCACATGATCGCTTTGATTTCAACAACTTTTAAATAAATCTGATCTATAGGTACGTCCACAAGGTGTATGGGCCCCCCTCTCCCCCATATCAATGTTGAAGTATTACTGAACTATATGACAGACAATATGCTGTGATTGAAGTCTCTAGGTATACCTCAACATTGAATGAGGGGGAGGGGGAGCGCAAACTTGGCGACCTTCCCAACAGTATTGTCTGGGGTTGTATGAATCGGGCATAGAGCATAAAATATTCCATAACCAAAAAACTATGTAAGCTGAAGTTTGGTGTGGTCAAGGGATATAGTATATTCTTTCTTTTGGTCAAGTTGTAAGTTGAAGCAATAAAAACTTCCGATTAGGTGATAGACGGTTTAAAAATGGTGTTGTTATTGCGTGACATGTTCTGATGTTTATAAACATTTACCTGTATGGAGTGTGTAACTTATTGGTTAAGACGTCAAAAACCAACGTAAAATGTAATTTGTGATGATCTTAAATTAGCATAAATTACTATTTTGCCGGCACGGATCAGAGGGCTGGGTGCGGGTTTGAGGTGCGCAGTGTATAGTGGGATTTGAGTTTAAATAGGTGGCCGTTAGAAAGGTGAGACATTCTACGGTCAGCCTTCGTCACGTTTTGGTCAATGTTTGGTTATATTTGTTTTTCCTATGTCATCAGTGGATGCAGGATTACGCTTCGTTTTGTTTAAATTTTTAGTTCTGCTATTATAATTGTATCACTGTAAGATCATATATTTCGAATGACGCTTCGTCTTGTTTAAATATTTAGGTTTGCTATCAGAATTGTATCACTGTAAGATCGTATATTTGGAAAAGTATTTGTTTACAGTAGTTAGATAATAATACCCTAAACCCCCAAGGGTTGCGCCACTGCCTTGGACGGGGCCACACGTTCCCCGTTTTCTCCACTTGCTGGTTTTTAGGGGTTTTCGTGTCCGGCTTTGGTGCACTTAAGTATTTGTCATTTATTCATACCTTGTATTATATGTTGAGATGGAATAAACGGGACGATGGCTTGGCTGGCCAACGCACCCAATTTAATCAATGGTTGTGTGTCCGGATGTGTAGTGGAGGCAAAATATATATACTGAACAGTGAATACTGAAACTGTTCTCTTTATGTCTCATTTCTCCGAAATAACATTTTAAAGAAATGTATACAGCCAGTAACTGAAGGAGAATGTAGATAAACATCTTCGGAGTAGAAAGGTAGAATTATTCGTTTTTGGGATTTGGTATGGTAAGTTCAGTTTTATTGTGCTTTTTAAAGAACACTAGGGACAATGTCATAGTTGTTTCTAAGTGACATTTAAGTAGAAACTCAGCTGTGTTCTAATGAAAATCCGCGAATCTGATTGGTTCTCCCACTGATTTCTATTCGCCGATAGAAAACAGTCGCGCGCTCGCGTAGCTCTTTAAGCAGTAAATTTTCTTGATTTTTGTCTTCGAAGTGCACAATATTGTAGGTTTTGGACTGCAATCCCTTAGAGTTTCTACTAAAACAATTAGACTACTGGCCCTCGTTTTCTATGAGCGATAGTCAACTCGGCGTTGCTCATAAACTTGGGCTCGTAGTCTAATTGTTAATTATAATTTACCGTATGCGAACGTTGTGAACAGTTTCCGTGACTTCTTGCAGGCAAGGAATAGTAAACTTAATTACACTGTAAACATTTTGTCTCACAGTACTCCACAGTTCTCCATGAGAAAATTGCGCCAAAGAACGCTATTTTAAGATATTTAATGCAGCTTTTCTTAAATATAAGTTAGGCAGTGAAACTCCAAGCAAGTTAAAGACGAAGCTTTATCTTAAAGTTACGTTTTTGAGTGATTTTGAACAGTACTCCATTGAAAACGCAAGTTTAAAAGATAATGAGAATGATAACATTTTCATTACCTTGTTTTGATGGAGTACTGTGTGTTTTCCCCTTATTATAAGGCAACATGTACTTCAAGTTTCATGTCGGCGTACCTTCCTGTTAAATCAACTCCGAGCGCTGTAATTTCGGAAACATTAATGGAGTACTGTTGTATTTTCCCGGAGTACTGTTGTCTGCGATACACAACTTGTAATTAACAAGCTGTTGACAGCTGACAATAGAGATAACATTTATTATTCGATGTTGTCCAAAACTAAGCATGCAAAGCAGTGTCCACACGGTACCAAGTTTAACTGCTCAGCCGGTGGAATTGGTCGCCAAAACTGTATGAATTTCCATCTCACATTTAACATCTCTTCATTCCAATGTTGTGAAAACAACAATAATTTCCACCCATCAATCAACTCGTGCAACTCCAATTTTATTTAATGAAAAATTAATTATGTTGACTTTGGAGAAAGTGCCTGCATATGTACACAACATCGTCTGAAAATTGCATCCATTAAGATTGCATGTAACACTTTTAATTCAGTCCGTAAAGACCACGAGATGTACTACCTGACGCCCAGTCATTTCTCAGACAACCCAAGACATTAGTCCTTGGAAAGGTTGCACATGATCGCTTTGATTTCAACAACTTTTAAATAAATCTGATCTATAGGTACGTACACAAGGTGTATGGGCCCCCCTCTCCCCCATATCAATGTTGAAGTATTACTGAGCATTATGATAGACAATATGCTGTGATTGAAGTCTCTTAAGGTATACCTCAACATTAAATGAATGGGAGGGGGAGCGCAAACTTGGCGACCTTCCCAACAGTATTGTCTGGGGTTGTAGCTTAAATTAAACTTCTTTTTTTTTTTTTTGTATTTTAATGATATTTATTTCATACTCAAAGGTTTTTTTTACAGCACACAAAAGATAACATACATATTTATATTACAATTCGAACACACAGATATCCAAAAAAATAAATAAAGAAATAAATAAGTAAATAAAACACTCACGCAAACACACACACACTGTACCACCTGGGAGTTACTGGTATACTAGCTCTGTGAAAAACAATTGAATTATAAGTATATTGAATTGCAAGTGATGAAATTGCAAGTATAAAAAAAAAAACGCTCTGCGATAATAATTAACAATCAGTTTGATGCACTTTTATAAACTTGCCCCACTTTTTTAAATGGGTTGGCCATTTGTTGCCAGATTTAGCTACCATCATTTCTAGTTTGTAGATAGTCTTAACTTTAGCGAAGAACACCAGAAAAGAAGGTTTAACCCGTTAAGCCATCATCGCCAGGCGATTTGTTTTTTTCAAATAATTGGAGGCTCTTAAAACATTCGGCAACTGTTAACTTCCCTTCACAGACTTGAGCATCATTGGAGGTGAGTTTAGGGATTACTGGGTTTTCTAAAAAAGACGTTAGCGAGTCATTCGATGGGGCTAGCGAGTCAGCTTTATAAAGGTTCGAGTAAAACTTTTCAATTTCATACAATACCTTCTTTGAATCGGTTACTAAAACACCATCTTCGTTTAAAACCTTACGGACAGAGCTTTTTGCTTTTTTGTGCGATTCAAGGTTCAAGAAGTACTTATTGCTCTTTTCTCCTTTTTCATACCAAGTTACTTTAGATCGAACAATTGCACCTTGAGCTAAATCATCATAAATACTGTCGTACTCTAATTTTAAAATTTCGAATTGTTCACGATTTTCAGCGGAAGGACATCTGCTGCAATTTTCCTCGCAGATCTTCAGCAAAGCCTCGATATCCGTTATCCTTTTTCTTTTCTTGCATGCCTTTTCCTTTCCATATTTTATTGAAAGTTGCCGTATTTTATATTTGATTAAATCCCAAAGCAATCTCTTATCATCAATTGTTTTGAACTCCTCAAGCCAGGTTGGGATGCTTTCATTTATCAAGGTCACGAAGTTGCCGTCTTCGGCTAAGCTAGCGTTGAATTTCCAAAATGAAGGGCCATGTTTTTGATCAACAATATTATTAAAATGAAGAAAAATTGCAGAATGATCAGAGTTGATTGATGATATGATGTCAGATTTTTCAATATCATCTTGGCAAACATCACTTATAAGCCAATAATCCAATCTCCTTTGAATAAACGGCTTCTTCTGTCTCCATGTAAAGCGTTTAGTACCGTAAAAACTCGTGTATAAGCCGCACTCGTAGATAAGCCGCACCCCCAAATTTCAAGCATGATTTTGAGAAAAAAAAGAAAACCTGGTGGAAAAATGCTCAGTTGATTGTGAAAAAATGCTGGATTATGAGGAAATTTCAACAATCAATAAAGCTAAATTTGATTCCTTGAGCCTTTCCCGATCGATGTGCAGGATGTACTATAAACACATAAACGGGAAACACTTCAGTCTTACCCAGAATTTTAGAACTTTATAGAATAAACATCATTTCTGTCAACTTTAACATTTTTGATCTTTTTCTGCCATTCGTCGACAGGTATTTCTTCGTTCATCACTGTTTTTACATCAAATTTTGCATCTGATTTTGCGCTGTGTTCGTGAAAGCGTTCGTAGCTTAGTAACCAGGCACTAGTATCCAGGCCCATCGCCAAAAGACACGTGGAACGCCTGGGGGTTTAAAATTATTCACGGATGAAAAGCGTGGTTTTCGTCGCTGTTTTGAGAGGAAAAACTTTTTCAAAAGGATCAGTCTCCTTGTTATTTTTGTTTGTGAGGATAGTAAAGAGCTGCTTTGTCGCTTATATGGAGCAATTTTTCAGTTTTATGCGCAAAAATGCGCAGAAGATGCGGAGGATGCAGTGTGAGCGATTTATGCAGATTTAAGTTATGTGGACCCGCACGGCCGCACCACCGCATCCTGTCAGATGCCCTGTAATAATAATTGCATGCAATGGTCTCGTAGATAAGCCGCACCCACGATTTGGAGCCCAAAATTTCGGCAAAAAAGTGCGGCTTATACACGAGTTTTTACGGTATCTGGGTTCCTTATTCTCCAAATGTCAACCAAATCGAAATCTAGACATATATCTCGGATATTTTTTATTGAATCTTTGTTAGACGGGTTTCCGCCAGCGCAGTCAAGATCGGAATCGAGCGTGACATTAAAGTCTCCTCCAATAATGATCTTATTCTCTTTGTCGACAACGAAATTTTCGATAGCCTTGTTCAAATTGTCAAAAAAACGGCATTGTTCTTGTACCTTATTAGGCGCATAAATATTTACAAACAAAAAATTTGAACTTTGCACGTCGGCTTCCATTATAATGTAGCGTCCTTCATTATCTACCTCGACAGATTTTAATTTGAAATCTAAATCACTTCTTACTAGGACCATTACTCCACAACTATGGTTAGTACCGTGCGAAAAGAAAAGCTTACCTTGCCACTGTATTTTCCAGATGTCTTCAACGTCCGCAGTGCAGTATGTTTCTTGGAGGAAGACGATGTCATATTTCCGTTCATTTAACCACATGAAGAGAGCTTTTCTTTTTTTGGAGAGCGAACACCTCGAACATTTAACGATAATAATTTAAAATCTGCGTATTCCTTCTCGAATGATGGCAGTAAAATCTACTACAAAGCTCGTTTTATACTTGCAATTGCACACGAAAAAAGAATATAGGAATAATGAATTGTAATTAGTAGAGAGATTCCCAGTGGTACAGATATTAAACACGATTAACACTAAATACAATAAAAGGTTATAAAGACCGCAGATATTGTTATCCGTTATGCAGCCCATGGGATCTGGAGCGAATCTAACTCCGTAATTTGAATACGAAATATAGGGGAAAATACAATTCTAAAGCGTCAAAAACAATTTACCTTACTTTCTAAATGTTTCATTACATTGAAATAAACTGTCCATCAATAATAACTTGTCTGGTTCCTTTCTGTCGAAAGAGGCGACTTTTCCTTCTTCTCTTGCCTTTTTAAGTTTTGGCCATTGCTTTTTACGACGTTCTTGAATTTCCTTGGGAAGATCTGTGTACACTCTGACTTCGGTATCTTCTTTGAGCTCTAGTGCTTTTTTAAAAACTCTTTCTCGGTCGGGGAATCTCAGGAAACGCACAATGATCGGTCTATGTGCTCTGACTTTCTTCTTACCAATGCGGTGAACGCGTTGGAACTCTATGTCCCTAGCGTTATCGATTTCAAGCTCCATCTCGATGAAACGGTAAACTACTTCGCTGGTGTTTTCTGTGTCGCTAGATTCAGGAACGCCGAGCAAGCGTAAATTCTCTCGTCTATTATAAACCTCCTGATACAAACAGCGATCGTTAGCGGCCTTGATTTCCTTCTGGTTGTCATTTATTTTACGCCGCAGTTCTTGTACTTTGGTGTTGAGATTAGTAAGCCCCGCGTCCATCACGCGGTCGGTCGCTTCTTTGATTTTAGTAGTCTTGGTTTGGAGCGCGTTTATCTCAGACTGAACACCGCTTAAAGCAGTTTCAAGGTGTTGCACCTTCTGAAGAACACCGTCCAATTTTCCTTCCACACTCGTCAGTCTGTCTAGTATTTGTTAGAGCTGCTTAGCTATGACCTCGGACATATTTGACTCTGCGATGAACTGGTTGTTATATTGGTACTATCGCTTTCTTCACAAATTCTTTTGCCGTCAGGGGAGGCAGTTTCAGAGCTGCTGCTATTTCTGGTTTTTCGTTTCAAATTGCTTGATAATTCAGTCGCCATACACTGAAGGAGACGCTAAAAAAACACAATTTTCGATTCAAACGAGCGGAGCGGGTGAAAAACACGTCTTCACTCCTTCATGGTCGACCCAGTCTCAAAATTAAACTTCTAATTAGTCTACAGTTACCTTAGGTAGCTTGCGGTTATAAGCTTTTATATTGGAATAAGGGATTTGTGGCTTACGAGTCATGATGTCATACTAGTCATTTAGGGTAGCCTAAACAACACTTTGTTAGTCTAAATAGCACTTTGGTTAGCCTTATACTAACATGTTAAAGGCAGCTTGCGGTTAGCCTTTCATTGTGATTTAGAGTAATTCTGGTTAGCATAGCTCGCATGTCTTGCTGGTTCACACTGTGTACTAACTCATTTAAAACAAATGTTTGTACATTAGTTGACACACAAGCGTTCAGGTACCTGTTGCTAACACTCCAACTTTGTTCGTCTTCTTAAATCTTGTTTTGCTTGTCATGGGTGGAGCTGTATTTCTTTTCTGATCTGAACGTGATGGAAAAAAAATTAGTGCATTATCCTGGACTTCTGGTTGTACATGCACTGGAGCCCTTTCATTAAACAAAAGTATAATGTGTATAGTTCCAGAAAATATCCATACTCCCCCCACTGAAGGGATTGGAAATTTCCTGGGGGGGGTGGGGGTCTCAAAGACCAAAACTTTTACAGAAATGTATGAAATTTAACTGGAATTTCCAGAGGGGTGGGGGGTTCGTTTAAAAATCCCTTCCGTGGGGAAGGTATGGATATTTTATGGAACTACACAATGAACTCAAAAGTAAACTTTACACTTATCAAACAACTATTCAGCAGATACTCAGCAAAAGTTTATCACCAGACTTTTTTAAAATCAAAGTCTCTTTGAGATACCGACTTTTTTTGCATGAAGTATGAGTCGAAGGTTTACCCTGTGCATTGTTCTTCGAACTTATCATTACGGTTGCTTTGTAGTTTAGTTTAACAATTTCCTATCTTCGCGGAGGAAATGCAGCCATATAATTTTGTCAAAAATGGCTCGTCCGCGCCGGGTATTTATACACATATTCCTACATTATAACATTACACAAATAAACAGTGCAAATTTCACCGAGATCTGACAATTCTATACTTTAAAATTGCAAGGACCTTTCGAGGCAGTCGATTACGGCAGCGAAATTAGTAAATGAAACAGCAAAATATGCGTTCGACGCTTTGTTCTGTGACACCATATTTGAATTGTTATAGGTAGACCGCTGTTCAATGTGTTCAAGGCCGTATCGTTACGATTGCTCCACGAAAAAGCACGAAAAAATACAGATATTTCCGACTACTGTCGGAGAAAACATCGCGTAAACAGATCGATACACTCAAGCTGCGTTTTTTCGCTCCCCGCCCCCCACCCTCTTGCTTCTTCTGTTTTGTTCTGGCGTCCAGTTCTCTCGCCGTTCTCACCGCGCGCTCATCGATCGAAAAACACGAAAAATAGAGGGCTGTGGACAGTCTATGCGAGGGTCGGATATCAAGACAGCTTCTTCGTGGGCTTAAGAAGGATTAAACAAAAGCCATATATACAGAGAATGCTATCGAATTATCTTTGAAGATGAAATACGAAGGAATTTTGCTGTCTTTGACTGGAATTCCACTCGAACTGCGTAGATACGATCGCATGTTGTAAAGCCGATTCATGCAACATTGCTTTCAACACGAGGTCACGTCCCTAACGACCTAGGCTGATGACGAAATAGAATGGCGCTTGTAGTGTAGCGACCAAATTTGGCCTAATTTTTAACCGCTCCTAAGTTAAAAGAACCCCCATCTCTTGCATTTGTTTTAACTTCAATAATATCTTTGAAAAGAGCAAGTGTTTTGGTATGGTTTATTTTTGACGTTTGTAATTTTTGAACGATGTAAGTGCTAGTGATTATTTATTCGTGTTTTAGTTACGCAATCCATTGTTTGTTCGACGCTTTTTATAGATCGCCTTTCAGACACACGTGCGTTGAGATAAGAAAGCTGACATGTCACTTTTAAAATTGTTATATAACGTTTGTAAATGTGACAAGTCACGTTTTTTCCACGAGATCGCGTGATCACCCACAGCGGAAAGTAATCCCTTGAGAAATTAAAAAAGTCCCTTGAGAGTAGACAAGAATGTTCCAAATTTTGCCCACATAACTCCTATTCTCCTACTTTTCGCTTGTAAACAAGCAAAAAAAGTCGAAAAAAGGTACATACATGTAAGGGAGGAGAGGGGGGGGGAGGGGGGGTTAGCTAGTGCACATAAAAAAAATTATATCTATAAAAATAAACTGTTGAGAATTTTTTGCTGTTTTATAATAATACATGTCCACAAAAAATGAGTATAAAAAGAAAATAAAGCCAGGGGCAAATCACACCCATAACATAAAGGTTATAAAGGTTACCTCAACATGACTTTATAGCACAACTAAAGTAAAGCGCGCGCTCTGATTGGTTAATTTAGCGTCTACTACATGTATTTGCCCATGGGTGTACGCCGACGTATGCCTTCAACCTGAGCGCGCGCACTGAACTTATGCAACATGGCACAAGAAAGTGTATTTTCTCGATTTTCCTGTGAATTTGTAAAGCTAAACATAAGAAAATTCATCTCTCCATAATGGTGAAAGTCTTTTAGGCATAAGGATCGCTTGAAATAATTCAAAAGTTTGTTTTTTGCGTTTTTTGTTTTAGGTTTTCGTCAGCGCTTACGCGAGCACTACACGCATTTGTTTAAATGAGCGTGCGCACTTTTACCTCAAAGAAACTGTGATAAATCGCCTAAAAGTTGTGCTATAAAACAAATGGTAAACGCCATAGCGTACACTATTGAGTTATGGATGTACTTGGGAAGCTTGCTAAGCACTCAAGAAGCGAAAGGGTAGCACGAGGCAATAGGCGAGTGTGACTCTTTCGCTTCTTTCGTGCTTAGCAACCTCCCACGTACATCCATAACTCAATAGTGTACGCTATGGCGTTTACCATTTGTTAAGTTTTCTTGTTCACGTTTAGTCCTGGATTAACTCAACTTTGATTAAGACAGAGGGCAGTTCAAAGAGAGGGGGAGGGAGGTGTAGAACAGAGCCTTAACACTAAAGATTCACACCTGTTGATGACTTCCCTTTTGCTCCTGTGGCAGTTGAAGAAGTGGGATAAATTGACTTTCCATCTTGACCTGATGAGATAAAAAATGCAATAATAAACCAGAGATAAGCAGATATCAGTTGAGTATAAACACTGTTATATACCAGCAAAATGTTTTACTAGATGTGTTTGTGAAAAAGTAGGGTTTGCTTAATCGCGAATAACACCTGAAAATATTTTTCTCCAGTTAAATCGAAAGTTCTCCTAAAGTGAAAAGGTTGACATGGACAAGCTTGCTCTAAATAACTTTCGGAGCCACCTTAAATGCTGCTACTGTAAGTGAAAGCTTTAGAATGTGGTTGTGATAATAGGCCTAAGAAAAAAATAACAAATACTCTGTTTCTGCTAAAAGGACCTTATATAACTAGCTAGTCAGAATACTTTTACTTTTTACAAGGTGCCCCAGGGGTATACTGGTCAATACTTTCCTTGCTCCAAATGCAAACTACATGTAATATCCAGTCAAACCCGTATTCAGCAGCCACCCTCTATTAAAAGGCCAGTTGTCAAAGTCCCAAAAGTATATATTGCAAGTATAATACTGTACATGTAGTTAAAACTCTTATTTAGTGCCACTTGTACACAGCCGCAGCCACCTTTCAGCCATCGCATTGAGGATTAGTCTATTGTTGTTATCTCTATTAGAGCGGTTTTCACTTGAGTTTCGAAAGTAATTCATATTTGCTTTGGTTATGCATTACTACACTTAGTGATTGGTTAAAAAATCTTGTGCCACTTTCTTAACCAATCAGAAGTGAAACCAAAATCAATCATGAGGTGCTCGCACATGTTTTCACGCACATTGTGTTTTGATTGGTTGACTGCAATGCCTATGTTTGTTTTGTTTTGATTGGCCAGAATGAGTACTTAGGTTTTGGTTTTACAAGACTCAGTTGAAAACCACTAAAAGCAGCCACCAAGACTTAGAATATGACTTGTGTCGTTTTGACCAGGAAAGATTCCGAAATAGAAAGTCGCAACTGATAAAAACATTTTTAAAAAACACACGCTCATTATCATCTTGACTGATTCCGTTGTCACTAAAGCTAAGTGTTAAGATTTAGATTTTCTGGCAATAAAGTGATGATTCTACCACGCCATATGCTAATTTCTAACAAGCCCCTATTAAGCAACCAACCTCTTCGCTTAATAGTGGTTCAACTGTATATCATATCTAGACAGTATAAAATGCACTAGCACACACCTGTTAGTGGTACTGTGTTATTATTCATCTGTGCTTCATTGCCGTCTAAAGAGATAACAGCTTCTACCTTCACAGTCATTCCTCCATCTTGATCTTATGGGAGAGAATATAAATAATTTTAATTTCTTATTATTTTGATTGTGTGGTTCCAGAAAATATCCATCCCCTCCACAGAAGGGATTTGCCCTATGATCCCCCCACCCCCACCCTCTGGAAATTCCAAAATAGCTTCATACATTGCTTTAAAGTTTTGGGTCTTAATGACCCCCCTTCTCCCGGCCGGAATTTCGAATCCCTTCTGTCGGGGGGGGAGGGGGGAGTATGGATATTTTCTGGAACCACACATTATAATGGTCACTGTAAATTTTTAGGATAGCCTTACTTTTTGGCACATTTCCTGGACATTCCAAAATTAATTTGGATCCCAAAAGAGACATCTCTTCAAATCAAACAGCTACTAAATATGCCATCCACTTACTATGGTGCGTAAAACTGAATTATTCTTACCGTTGGTGAAAATAATCAATAAATACATTTACCTGTCAGTGAAACATTTAAGGGGACAGCTTTACGTTGCCTTTGAACCAACTCGTGTATCATTTCCTTAAATCGCTCGCATTCTTTCTGCCAGTTGTAAATTTTTCCATACTGTTCTCTGAGATGAATAGCATGGGCATTTCTCTCTTCTGCTTTCAGCTCAGATAAATCATGGATTCTTCTCGCCCACTCCTCTGGCTTATCGGAATTGACTACCACAGACTTCCCACCTTTCACATCCTTTAATGCTTTAGCTATTCCACATTCACTAGACACAAGAACTGGGACACCAGCCGATATTGCTTCCAGGGCTACCAGACCGAAGCCTTCTGTGCGGGATGGCATGACTATTACATCAGCTTGACGAAGCATTTTTTTCATTTTTTCATAGTCACAATAGCCACGGATGTTTAGTTGGTTCTTTGCTATTTTTGTTTCGTCGAGAAACCACTTCTGTAATTTTTTTTGTTCACCATGTGGAGAGCCAACAAAAGTCAATTCATATTTCCTCCCAAGAGAAGCAAGCGCCTTTGCTATGATGTCATAACCCTTGAGTTCAAAATCCTCAAAACTTCCACGACCAAACATAAAGACACTAAACTCCTCTGCTGGAAGAAATTTGACCGGCCTTTGAATGACAAACTTCTCAAACATTCCAGGTGTAATAACTTCTACTCTGATGTCTGGAAGCAGTTTGCTGTATTTTCTTTGTAGTAGAGAGCCCACAGCAACAACCAGGTCGGCTGCTTCGCAAAGCTCTATTTCTCGTTCACAGTCTTCTCTTCGCTTTCTTCAATTGCATCTGCTGTGGCGCCTCCTTCCAGTTTGTGTTTACCCAGGTCTTCGCAGAATACATGAACAAATTGAACCCACCAGCATTTTGCCCTGTCCGAAATAAAATGAGCAGCACTTCCAAACTTTCGTCCACGTCCAACGACGACATGAGGATATGGAAGATCTGATGGCGGCATTTTCAGTCCTTCCATGAGATCAGCAGATCCTGGAAGACGTCGAGCGGTGATCAAATTCACTCCCTGTTTGCTCGCATCTTGTCTGTCTTCTTCGCTGCTACTGCAAACATAGCAGTGGATTTTTATCTTGCCTGTCGATGCTTTAGCCAAATTCACCGCAAACTCTCTGTTGAAAGTCGACAGACCTCCCTTCGAGGATCCCCACTCGTCGCAGATGAACAAGACATCGATACACTGAGAAACATCGAGAGGAACATGTACCACGACACAACGATTTTGCCCAGGCTGCTTCGAATCATCCTTGTCGGCTAGATGAAATACTCTATCTTCCCCGGCGTCTTGCAAGCGAATTGCAGCTATGGAAGCTACGGTTCCCATTTCGCCTCCATTCAAAACACATTATATTACACTGGAATGAAATCTAGCGATGCTTTTCCGCGATCTAAAGCAAACACTTTGTGAAATAAACTTCCGTGTCTATTAGAGTGAATTCGTGTAACCCGTTTTTTATATGCTAATGGGCCGTGTAATATTTTAATGAGCTGTACAAGAAAACAGAAAATTGCAGACAAATCTTAAGTATTTGCATGCGGAAGTCAGGTTAAAATTCAAGCATTTACCAATATGTAAAAACCAAAACAGATAACGGGGCTTAAAAATTATCATACCTTGAATTGAATTTATATTCTACATCGCGTAAAGAAAAACAAATTAAACTTGACTGTAACGCAATTCTGCGCGCGCAATCCAATGGGGAGCTTTAGCAAATCACGATGACAAACAACTTTTGTTTAGCAAACAAAAGGTTTAATGAGCAGGAAAATAGCTGTGCATGTGTTCTATTACTCCTTGGCAAATTTATTTACCATCTTCTGAAAAACAACAACGTGAAATGACTAAATTCTGCGTATTTTGAACCAGACCGCTAATTTTTCAATTTAGGTTGAACATGTTCTTGAAGTGCTGAAAAAAAGACACTTCCTGTTTATACTTATTTTCTGTATAACTATTAAAGTGATTTCTTTGAGGTCTTCTGACCACTCGTGTATTTTTTTTTATTGTACACAAACATTAGAATATTATACGACTCATTAACATATAAAAAACGGGTTACACGAATTCACTCTATTATGTACGAAATGAACAACTTCTAACACCGATTTCACAAATGGCGGACGCGCGGAAAAAAACTGGTACTGAAGCATGAAAACGAGGCGTTTTAGGATAAACAACTTTCGTGTTACAAGGGGAGAAGTGAAAATTACAGGAGTTTTGAAGCTTTCCTCAGTTGAATGGGGGTATTAGCTCGTTTTCTAGGTTGATTTCGAGATTAACGAGTTCGAAATAAGTTCGCGGCCAAATTTCTTGTTTTGTTTCTGGTTGTAACCAAAACCCTAGGTTTCACATGGCTTGAAATACGGTGGGTCGCCAACGATTTTAAACCTCGGACTTATATCAAGAAAGCTCCGGTATCCAGACGAGTGTACACATTTTCTTAAGGATGTTGGTAAGTCATTGAAGAATTACGAAAATGAACACGCAATTGTCTTTGTAAACATACATGTACGTTGTGAAAAAATGTATAACAATGGATTTTCGGGCCGGTTTCTTTATATTTTGTCTGGTAAAATAACCATACGTGATACCATAAGTACCTGAAATGCATCAATAAAAATGTGTTATTCTCAATCGACTTAGTAGTTTTTTTTTTAACTTAGTAGGCTAGTAGATTCTTGCATTTTAGAAAAAAATGTATTCAAATAATTCAGACAGACTAAAGCGGCTAATTTGATTAAACATAAACTGAACATCACTTGGCTCCACGCAAACCAAAGGAGTTACATCAAGTGAATGGACAGTAAATTTTCAACACAATCTTCAGTGAACAAGCTCATCACAATGTTCCTCAAGTCAAAAACAGTGCTATTAATTCTGTAAATTTAGTGAAATCTGCTGGAATTCCTTCTGCTGTGTCGGACGACTGAAGTTGTTTGATCTCGGGAAGAAATTAATCACGTGCTAGGCAACCACGACGAAGGTCCAACTGATAGGACAAATATTCACGGTTTCGCTTCATTTTACAAGCTTTTACAGGACACCGTGAGTGAAGATGCCCTCTGTTTTAATTTATATAAAGCTGAGATTATTGGAAGCGATTTTTATTCATTTATCAAGTATTCTCAGATAGGAGGGTTTATTACAAAGAAGAAACATATATATCATACCATTGGAATTCAATACCGGTAGTCTTGGGCTTCGTCTGTTTAATTTATTACAGTATTTGTCAACATTTTAACGATTTGCCATAGCACAGCAAAGGTATTTTGCTAAGTATAAAAATAATTAAATAGCGAGAGAATAATAGTAATGACCGGTCAAGGTGGCTCAAAGTTGAATGTTGACTTGTCAAGTTTCCATTCAAAGCCAGAGTTCGTGCTCTACTAAATGCGCAAGGAGACAGAGTTAGAATCGTTTGTTTGCTTTCACAAAAGAGAAAAGAACATACCTTGACAGCGTTTGGAAAAGAACGTACCTTGACAGAGTTGGAAAATTAATTTCAATATCAATCCGTGTAAATTTTTACCGGCCAACAGCCGTCGAAGCTCCTTATATTGCAAAACCAAAACTTTAACTCTGTTTCCCTGCAGATCTACGGTCCTTTTCTTCTTGCAACACAGAAACAAGAATAATTACTAGACTGTAAACTCGTTTAGAATTCCGTAATCTCGAAAACCTGGTAGGAAAACGGTCTATTTCCCCGTTTAACAAACAAAAACTTCAGAACTCGCGTAATTTTTTTACTTTTCCCCTTGCAACACGAAAGCTGTTTATCCTAAAACGCCTCGTTTTCATGCCTCGTACCAGTTTTTTTCCGCGCGTCCGCCATTTGTGAAATCGGTGTATAGCCGCTCCCAGGCCTCTCAGGTTTCACACGTGAGTATCTTGACCAAATTTGGCGCGCCGAGTCCGGTCTTCGTCCCTCCCCGAGATCTCCCGAGAAGTTAAGAAGAAGTGCGCTCGGAACAAGTTCGGAAAATAAACCCGCTCTACTTCACAGAACGGTCACAGCGGTCAAACGCAAAAAAAACCTGCAAAACTTGTCACCGCCACTTCCTATTTCGACACTATCGGTTTTTAAGCGATGACGTAGTCAACGCTTTATGTCGGGGAACGATACCCCAACCGAGAAACACTGGGAACTAGATACATGTTTGGGAACTTTAAACTGCAGAAATAAATGAGACGTGAAAAGAGATCAAGTTTAACACAACAAGAAATCGCCGCGAAGGACAGACAGCAAAATACTCCCGGGAAGTAAGAAAGGACTAATACAAAAATATAAACGAAAGGAAAAAACTATATTTATCCAGTTCTATAATATTCAGTAAACAGAACATTTCTGCAATTGGCCTGTAAAGTCTGTAAACAACTACGAGACCGCGTTTGACGTTGGTCAATCGAGAAGTATCATCGTGTGTCAGGCTTATACCAGATGTCACGCCTCAAGCTAAGATAACGCAACGTGTGTTGAAAAATCATTCAATACAAAAGTTGCATTCTTCTTTTATTACTAGTGGTAACCACAGGTTAGAAAGTGCGGGCCTCGATGCAGTTAAGAGAAGGTACTGGGAGGGAAGTGTTTCAGACAGTGTCGATAAATCACTGGACAAAAGAAAATTATTCCGAGTCAGGTCGAGTAACGCATCACGCTTAAGTCACGGATGTTTTTAATCGTTTCCTATTGCCGCGAACCAATCAGAGTTGTTTTTTGAATTGACAGTTTTGCGAAGTGTAGTCGAGCACGCGGTGTGAATTGAGATGTGATTTTCCTCCGTCGGCAAACTCGCTTTGTTGTCAGTGTTATAAGGAATTTCTCGAGAATAACCGTTGTTGGAATCATTCGCTTTTCCGTAGTTTATCTGTGATACAATCACAGCAGATCTTCTCAAAAGCAACACCTATAAAACAACGTCTGTAAAACGTAATGTCTGCAAGACAGAAGCCTCGACCTAATGTGACAAACTGTTGATTTTTCGCATTCTTATCGCTCTTGAAGACAAGATTTTTCTCTTCCGGTGTTACGACAAACTGTCGTGATTGACACATTTTTTGCATTCCGATCGTTCTTAGTGGAAGAACAAAAAATTTTCAACTTCCGGTTTGCAGATAGCCTTTATAAACGTGGCACGCACGCGTAACCCCCTTGGTAATCGTCATCGCTTCTGCATGAATTGCGAATCAGAGTTCCTTTCTTTTTCGCTGATATACTTGACAAGAAAATCTCAGCTGCAGGGAAGTTAAAAGGTTCTTCTATCAGGGTGGACTTGAAATGACATCAAATAGCCTTTTTCATTTTTTTTTTTTATTTAGTTTTTTTTTTTTAGCTTTAATAATATCTGTTTCTGGACTGCGCCGGACGCTTAATATATTGTCTTCAATTACCACTACTACGTCAGGTCCAACGCTAAAATAACAAAATTAATTAATTTGGGCGTATTTCTTAAAGGGACTATGTCACGGGGATGTCACAGTTTTTGGTCAAAGCTGTTCTGAAATAAGTAGCAACTATCTTTGAACATCTAAAGGGATATATAACCTTAATTTGCGGATAGAAATCAAGCTACGGCTATAAATATCGATTTTTGAAGACGCGCGGAAACAATTTGAAAACGTTTGCCTAACGCTTTCAAATTGTAATCTGTTTCCATCCGAAGCATCCGCAGCCAAAGATGCTAGTTAACAGTTTCAGTGCTCTAATATAGCCATTACTAATAAAAATGGACCATTATTTTTAGGTTTCAAGCGACACAAATATAAATTTTGGCGGTTCAAAAATCTGGTAAAATACGTGACATAGTCCCTGAGCCTCTATATACACGTACACTTTAACAAACAAAACCTTCTGGAGGTAGTCATTCTTTCGGTGATTGCCTGAATTTTTTTTTTTCAGATAAATATTTACAAATATTGCATGAAACAAACAAAATTGGAACCGCCAAAGAACATAACAGGGGCACCCAACGGAATATTTCGTTAAAATATCTGTTCGGAGGACGATTTGAGATCTAGAATTTTCGGAACATTCCTTGTAAAATTTGTTTGCTTGCCTGCCTTTCCTAGGATTTTCGAATATCTAAAAAATGGTATAATTGTTTATTTTTAACGGATTTTTTACTCTAAAAAGGTCACCTAGAATTTTCGGGAGCCTTTCTCTGGCTGGAATTTTCGAAAAGGTAAGTTTTGATCCCTATAACTTTCGGATCACTAGACGTTCAGCTAGGAAATCCGAACAGATAAAAAAATTTTAGGGGATAAAAATATGCCTATATCTACCGTTTAAATACTAAAATACGTAAATTATCTCACATCAGCTCTGATATGAGAGGTCTGTGTAGACTGCAAAACAATCGTTTTTTTTTCTCTAAAGTCGTTGGAAAAAGCGCTTATCTAAGGCGATCGTCTCGCGAGCCTCGCACGTCCCCAGTCTCACTCAAAGTTTTGACATTGGCTTCTGGCTTCAGACCTCTCGCTCTCGTTCCAAGACCGAGGGCATTCGCAAAAGATACGACTCTTTTGCAGTCTACGGTCTGAAATGCGAAATGATCTAATTAGAAGAATTTATAACACATTTTTGGTCAAAGTCGAGTTTTACAATATTATTTTACACTTGATGTTAAACTTTGTCATATAAAACATGGGTACACATTGCATACAGTATAGTTAGAGCGATTTTCACTGCACTTTCGAAAGTAATTCACGTTTGTTTTGGTTCTGCATCACTACGATTAGTGATTGGTTTGAAAATCTCGCGCAACTTTCTTGACCAATAAGAATTGAAACCCAAACCAACAATTGTGACTCGCTTGTACACGTTTCCCCGCACTTCGTGCCAGCAACATGTATTTACTTCGAGTTTTGATTGGTTCACTGGATTGTCTGTGTCCTTTGTGATTAGCCAGAGTGATTTCTGTGGTTTTGGTTTTACGACACTCAATCGAAAATCGCTCTAAAGCTACAAACACCACTATATAGCTATCAACTGTATAACATGCGCACATTAGTTAAGTCAGATATTTTTTCATATTATATAATTATTTTGAAATCATGTGTGTGACCCTTTGCAGCTAGGGAGGAGGGGTGGGAATGACGTTCTTTCTTCCTACTAAACTTATGGCATATAAATTTAAAAATACCAGAAAAATGAGGTCAATGACATCTGAAGAGTGAGATTTCAAAACAATTTGTATAGAAAAAGTTGCATATTGGAGAAGTAAGGTTTCTTCCCCAGATGCAAAGGTCCCACTCCGACCAATTAAATTGAGTAAAAACGTGATTAGATTATAAAAAGGCATAATAGCATTTTAAAAATTCACATAACCCACCAAGGGGGTTGAAATTATTGTCTGGTGCATAATTTTGTATCGGAACAAACAAACTTATACAAAAATATCGTAGAACATTATGCCTTATAAAGTATTCTACACCAAGAATCTACATGCGTGCTTGCACCATCCTGCTTCAGCTTGCGTCAGTGTTGCTTGTATGTGTGGATTGTTCTGCTTCCACAGTAAAGCACCCATTAGATACAGTTTTAAACAAAACACTGTGCGTATTATGCAGGGCACTTCTCGCATTGTATTTTCACCATTCCACCACCGTTATTTACAGAGTTTCTATCGTAAGCAACCTCCAATCCATTCTCCTCCATTAAAAGATTTGTACTGCGAGTGGACGGGCCATTGAAACTGGACTGTTCTGTACAAATGGTGCTGCTTTGTAAATGAGGAATGAAGTTAATCTCCTTTGGTGGTGTACTGGTCTTTGTTGAATTTACCTGGTCAACATCAGCACGAATAACTTTGTCGTTGTGTGTGTGAGTGCATTTCTCACTCTCAGCACAGCTGTTTGTCGTGTCCTCATCTGAATCATTCAAATCTCCATTTGTCTCGCACAAAGCCTCCATATTGGGTTCAGTCATTGAATGAGCAGGGCTGAAATGTGCTGCGTCGTTCAAAGTTACTTCACAATTACCACTCAAGTTGCTTAACACCGCCAAATCTGCATTAGAAAGACCACTGTGTTCACTAGAAGTTGACTCAACCAGCTCTGTCGTCTCAAACTAGGAAATTAAACAAAATTCGTCCTGCTAATCGTGTCAGCTTGGTTACCGGGCTCACATGAAGAAGCCCTTAACGGCCATGCCTTTAGGGCGTCTTCATGTACGCAAGGTAAACAGGCTGTTTTTGTTGTCCGTTCATACGGAAAATTTCAGCCCGTTTGACTGGGATCAAATTTTGCATCAATCTCGACTATCGTAGCTTTATCGACACTTGTAACTTTAAAAATAAAGCTTATTCGCATATTTTTTAAGTGCAAATACATACAAGGAAAAATAATGCTTGTCGGTAACTGGGACAGCCCGGTCAACCGGACTCATAAAGAGGCCCTAAGAAAGGTATCTATTGACTTACTTGACTTATGGCCAAAGCCCTAAGTGGGCATAGGGCTGGAAAAAGGTATCTATTGACTTACTTGACTTATGGCCAAAGCCCTAAGTAGGCATAGGGCCGGAAAAAAGGTATCTATTGACTTACTTGACTTATGGCCAAAGCCCTAAGTGGGCATAGGGCCGGAAAAAAGGTATCTATTAGCTAGGGGCAAAATAAAGCTCGCTTCACGCCTAGATTGGTCTCCTTTAGAATAAGACTCATTTTTTTCGACGGGCATCCCCACCCTTTAACATAACATTCCCTCCGATAAATATCGCTTCTCATATTTTGTTTTGTACCAAGTAACGGTCTTACAACCGAACACAAGTTCAGACGCGCCACAGAATTATTCTCGTTCGTCACGTGACGAATTTAAGTAAATAAGCATTTGTGGAACTCCTAACCACATTTCCCAATATTTTGTTAATAATGACCATAAGTTACATGTTCGTATGCGTAATTCTTCGAGTAAGCATTGAGTAATTTTTCTGTAGCGCGGAGCCAAGCATGGCTTTTATGTTCAAAGCAAAAACACAAACTAAACGGCGTAAAAGGTGAGAGAGCCAAGTCCCTAACCAAATTTTGATTGGTTAGTGTCTATGAAAATGTCACTCTCTCCTCCCCAGAGGCCTCTTATTTTTTCGTGCGGGCTGGGAAATGGGGAGAGGTAAAAAGTAAGCGCGCGGAGCCTGGAGAGAATGACAACAAAAGCGCGCTGGGGACATCGGGAAGGGAAAAGGAAAGGCGTCGTCCCCCACGCTCCCCCTATTTTTAGTTTTTTGTGTTGTTTTGCCTCCAAACCCCCCCCCCCCCCATCCCCCCCCCCACCCATCCACTGAATGGCCCTCTGCGGGGAAGAGTCAATGCCAGGCTTAAGAAAACACAATGATACCAGACTCATACCCAAGACTCTCGATCCAGAATACAGTGCAAGCGCACTGCTCGTTAGGCCACTGCGTCGCCAAAACCTCCTGCAGATCTAAAAGAAATGCCAGAGCAAATCCAAGGTTTACAGGAACCGTAGGTTAGGATCAAGGTTAAGTCTACATACGAGCTTCAGTGGTCCATAAGGTCGGAGCTTATCCCGGTTTTCGTAGCATTCAGTGACTAGAAGCATTTCTTCACCTCACCACCGACCACAAACGCCGGCTCCGGCCAGTCCCGTTTTTTGAGAACGCTCAGAGTGGTCAATCCCATTCAGCCAATCATATTTGACCAGAAGTCCGTTAATCGCAGACATTATAATGGGGACCGGCCAGTGTCCGCGTTACTGGCATGTTGCTGACCAACAGGAAGGTGGCTCTTTTCAGTTTCAACTTGGCTTCGTGAAAAACAAATAACACGCGAAACGAGAACAAATATCTCACGATATTTTTTTTTCATTTTTCCACGATTTTTTCTCTCATGATATTTTTTCTCTCGGTTGTATTTGTCCTCACTCTTGTGAAGTACAAATACCGCGGGATATTTGTACTTCACTAGACCGGTTTAGCCTACGTAACTGGCGGTTTTGTCGGGGTTTTAAAGCGCGCACAAGCAAGCGAGAGGCTTGGGGAGTTTGCCGCTTGCTTGTGCCCGCTTTAAAACCCCCAACAAAACCGCCAGCTACGCAGGCTAAACCGGTTTAACAGGTTCGGTATTCCTCTTGACCGCGCGAATGATCAAAAACGGTGGGAAGTTAGCATTTTGGGAAAAGAAAACGTTGGATAATAAATCTCTTATTAGACATTTTAGTGTGTTAAGGGACGGACCATTAATTTCTTGGAGGTGGGGGGGGGGGGTATGAAAAATGTTCCTCTGCAAACTTTTTTTCAGTTTATGCACCTCTGCAAAAACTTTTTTTAAGAACTTCCACCTATGTTTTGTAATACCTATCGTTTGCAAACAATTTATTTTGTCTTTCTAGGCTCTGGAAACAATTTTTTTCAATGTTTTTCATCCCCCCCCCCCCCACCCCTCTCCAAAATAATAATGGTCAGTCCCTAAAAGTATCGCTGAACGTTTTTACTTGTCATTTGTATTTTGGCGAGCCCGTAGCGCCTGTCGAAATACTGTCGTAAAATATACAGCAATACTACAAACTAAAATGTCTAATAAGATTCACGTACAACTTAAAACCTTGCTTCCAAAGCCACTCTAGCAAACATATCTGTTCTATCAAAATAATATATTTTTAATTTGTGATAAATGCTCTATTTACACACTAAATAAACTTGATTTCTACGATAAAAAATTGACTCGGACGGTCAAATTGGACCCCTCTTGGCCATTTGAATGGCACAGGCATTAATTTCACGCTTTGTACAATTGCCATTTGAACAGCACTAGTCATACACAGTAAACACTATAGCTTAAGAAAATATTTGTCCTTGATATGATTATAAACTGAAAACATGTCTCCAGTCAGTCCAAACCTCAATATGAGGTACTTCAATGTCTTTTATCGTCCAAAAATGCTTCGTAAGCTATAAAATCACACTATAAAAATATATGTATAAAATTAATATAAAAATAATACATGAAAAAAATATTTTGCTTAGGGACATAAGCCCTATGTGCGATATCTAACACTTATTGTACTGCGTTCCAGTGCAAATAACTTAAATCCTGTTGTTTAAAGAAGCCAAGTCACGGATGACGCACATTGCAAATTTTAGTCCAAAATGTTATTTGTTTGTAATCCGTAATTAACCTTCTTCAATCTTAACCATCCTTGTTCACTTTTGGTTTCTTTTTACCACTTTGTTGTTTTTACCTCAGTAAATTGCTGTTTTGAGGTTTCTTTCGATCTGGAATAAATTGTGTACACTGAAACGAAAAAAAAACTTATTGTTTACTTTGACATTGCTCTTTAAGTTTTTTGACAATACAGTCTTAAAAATATTTTGTAGTTCCACTGAAACAAAAACTACTCATAATAATATATTTCTTTATAAAAAAAGGTATTTACAATAGACTTATAATGATACAATATTTTTTTTTAAGTTTGACTTAATGTTTTCCATTGTAACCCTAAGGACGCCTACAAGAATTAAAAATAAATGACGAAATATTTAACATTACATTTCAATACAAACACTGTAATAGCTACTGTGTTTGTTGCTAGCAGAGTAAACCATAACATTGTGTTGTGCCTTATTAGCAGTTAGGACCACGCTAATGAACATTTTACTAAGTGTCTAAATGGCAACCGGTCAAGGTTTTCTTAAATATACTAAGGCACTGTTTACACGGACACGGTTTCATTTGTAACCGCATCGAAAGCGATGCGGTTACGCCTTTCGTTTACACGGCGCCGATCGAGACCACTACTGAAACCGGGTCGTTTTGAAAACGCTGTCAAAAGTGGAGCATTTTCAAAAGGATACGGTTTCGTTGGACGTGTAAACGGTCAAAAACGAAACCGCATCGATTTGAAAACGGCAACGTATTTTGGCACAAATTGGCTGGCTCACGAAGGGTAAACATGGTGAAACACGCATAGAGAGCAGCGCTTGCTTATACAATCACATTTGAAAACAGTCGGAAAATGGTTAAATAGGTTCCGTGTAAACACTTCGAAACCGTGTCGTTTTCGACGCGGTTTGGAGGTCATGAAACCGTGTTGATTGATAACCGTGTCCGTGTAAACGTAGCCTAAATGACCGACCATAATTTAGTGTTTTGAAAACCTTGACAGGCTGCGGTCATTTCAACCATAACTATGTTTCAACACAGCGTAGATTTTACGGCTTATTAGCCGTGGTGTAAACTACACTTCATGTGATAGTCACACTTACTACAACACGCCTTAACGTCTTAGTAAAATTTGGTTCGCAATCGTTGTAATAATACAATAATTTCGCTTTCGTTTGGTCCTGTTAATACTTAATTCGAGTGTAAACCAGGTCTAACGTAGACCTCGTTTAAATGATCGGCCCTTAGTTTCTGTCATTTAAATTTGTCATGTCCTAAACAGCCAAATGATTCTCGTCTAATTCGTAGCCGTTATTAAAGTCGTCACGAAACGCTCAGAAGATGCGTTGCGTGACAACTAAACAAAGGACTCCACAGGGAAAGTAGTGATAACCATATTGTCATTAAGTTTAAACTTGCAGTTGATAAGGTAAATTAACTAACAATTTGAATTTTGACATTGTGTTAGCTGGCCGTCTTTAAAATCAAACAAAATAAGCGTAAATTGACAGTTAATACACCTCATCAACTTCAAGTTAATCTAAACTATTCACACACGCCCACCAACACTAATTCACTGAGCATACTTAACTAAGAAGGCTTGGCACCTTTGCTAAGAAGATACGTCACTGCCTCGGCTTTACCTTCCCTTTGTGCAAGCATTAGCGGCGTTTCACCAGCCTTGGTTCTGGATTCAATGTCAACTCCGTAAGAGAGGATCTTCTCGATAACAGCAGGGTTGCCACCCTGTGAGGCAAAATGTAACAAATTCCATCCATAGTTGTCTTCTAATGATGGATTAGCGCCCTTTGTAAGCAGATACTCCACAGCCTGTAGCTTGCCATGAGCAGCAGCGTTCATCAGTGCCGTGACACCCTCGTTATTTATTGAGTCAATGCTAGGCACGTGACTAAGCATTAACTCAATAATAACAGGGTTGCCACCCCCTGAGGCCCAATGCAACAAATTCCATCCATTGTTGTCTTCTAATGATGGATTAGCGCCCTTTTTAAGCAGATACTCCACAGCCTGTAGCTTGCCAAGACTAGCAGCGTTCATCAGTGCTGTGACACCCTCGTTATTTATTGAGTCAATGCTAGGCACGTGACTAAGCATTAACTCAATAATAACAGGGTTGCCACCCCCTGAGGCCCAATGCAACAAATTCCATCCATTGTTGTCTTCTAATGATGGATTAGCGCCCTTTTTAAGCAGATACTCCACAGCCTGTAGCTTGCCATGATCAGCAGCCACCATCAGTGCTGTGACACCCTCGTTATTTATTGAGTCAATGCTAGGCACGTGACTAAGCATTAACTCAATAATAACAGGGTTTCCACCCTGTGAGGCACAATGCAACAAATTCCATCCATTGTTGTCTTCTAATGATGGATTAGCGCCCTTTGCCAGCAGATACTCCACAGCCTGTAGCTTGCCATGATCAGCAGCGTTCATCAGTGCTGTGACACCCTCGTTATTTATTGAGTCAATGCTAGGCACGTGACTAAGCATTAACTCAATAATAACAGGGTTGCCACCCTGTGAGGCACTATGTAACAAATTCCATCCATCGTTGCCTTCTAAAGATGGATTAGCGCCCTTTGCAAGCAGATACTCCACAGCCTGTAGCTTGTCATGACCAGCAGCTAACATCAGTGCCGTGACACCCTCGTTATTTACTGAGTCAATGCTAGGCACGTGACTAAGCATTAACTCAATAATATCAGGGTTGCCACCATCTGAGGCACAATGCAACAAATGTGATCCTTTGTTGTTTACTAAAGATGGATTAGCGCCCTTTTCAAGCAGACACTCGACCGCCTGTAGCTTGCCATGAGCAGCAGCTAGCATAAGTGGCGTTTCACCGCGACCATCTCTGCAGTCAATGGAAAATCCACGAGATAGCAAGGATTCAATTTTGGTAACATCACCGTCCTCTGCCGCAGAGTGAAGTGAATTCCATTCATTCTTATCCTTGTCCACAAATTTGCTGCCTAAAATAATTGATACAAATTAAAATTACAGAGACAGACGAGTGATTTTTGTACGAGATAGCGGAGACGCAAAGGACGTGGCCCATTTGACGTGAAAAACTGACTCGTGAAAGAGTAGTATTTAACTTACAACCAAAACTATACAGCGTTGATTAACCGCACGATTACAGCGAATGAAGTGGGCATCATTTTTTATTAAGGGACTGGTCAATAAGTATCAGGGGGTGTGGGCCGGAGCAATTGGAAAAGTGGTGGCTCAAAAATTTGTGACCCACCCCTTCCGTCTGGCTTAAAACCGACTAACCCACCCCTGACAGGGGGTTGAAAATTACATGACCCACCCCCTTTGCTAAAAAAAAAATCAAGGGACCTATCATTTCTTTATCATCTGTTAGGGGTTGGAGATTTTTTATTTGACTTCAGCTTTTTAAGTGAAATTCCCTACATAGACATTTTCCCTGATGAACACTGCTGTTCCATGTACGTCTTTTTTCCATTTCTTGACACACCAAAGAAGGATGAATTTATCACTTCTCATACTAGCCTTTTGTAAGTTTTCCACATATTTGTGTGTAAAGTCCATGGGGAAATTTAGACACAAACATATGCAAAAAAACTGAATCAGTATATGATATTAATTCATAATCAATTATATATTGAAGAGTTCATATTTTTATACAGAAATTAATAACATAAATAAAAAACAACCACTGTCCATCATTCATATTTGCAAATTGTTTGAGAAATATATCTTATTAACCATGCGCGAGGGCCGCACTGGGCGAATATTAGCCCGAGGTCTTGACAGTACGGATCGAGCGCAGCGAGGTCCGTACAAAAAAGACCGAGGGCCAATATTCGCACAGTACGGTCCCGAACAAGCTTGGTTAATAAGAGATTTATTACACGACTAGAAACTTTGTGTAGTGGGAATTGCTACCCGGTAGATGTCGTGGAAAACAATGTGCGGCAGAACTTTTACGCTCGCTATTTATTTCTGTGTTTAAGGTCATTTCAGTCGTGTAATAAAATAGTTTACTGGTATTTAAAGGCCTAAAGCCCAGCGTGAATCTATGCAGGTTGAAGGGAGTCAGGTAAAACTAATGATATGATTACAAGCCATCTAGGGGGGTCAGGGGGTATGCTCCCCCGGGAAAATTTTATATTTGGGCCTTTTGAAATCGCTAGAAATTCATTTAAAACTGCTTACATGGAGAAATTTATCAATTTTATATACTGATGAATACAACTTTTCTTGGAACTATAACAGTTTAAAGTAAGTGAATAAATAAGATGACCCACCCCCTACGTGTAGATCAAAATTACATAACCCACCCCTTTTCGAGGGCTCAAAAACTGATGACCCACCCCCTTTCTGCTCCGGCCCACCCCCCCCCCCCCCCCCTGTACTTATTGACCAGTCCCTAAAAAAAAAACTTTTTAGTTGGCTATTTGTCGCACAAATTGTTCATATTTTCTCAATAAATACCTAGTGCAAACTTTCACCATCGAGCACTTGCGTATTGGCAGCTCTGTATAACTATCAGTTTATTAATTGATCAATCAAGTATTGAGTATTGTTTCACTTCGAATGATTTACAAAAGACTGTTCCTGATTATACTGAAGTTAAAATTTCATTAAAATATTTCCCGCCATTCCAATGCAAATGGAGTATGAAGACAGTTAGTCATGTAATGATTTATTCGAGCAAATGTACGACGAATTAATAATTATAATGAACAGTATTTCACATGCCTAACCGTGACATAGTTCATTTTATAAACTGCACTGTTACAGAGTCAGCACTTTTGAGTGTATACCTGTTGCAGACACTTGTTCTGTGTGTTCTGAGGAGGTTTGTGAAGCTGTACTGTCATCTGAATCTGATGAGAATGAACAATGCATCGTCACTGACTGTAAGGTTACAAAATTGCATATGACGTTAATAAACAAAACCCCAAAGGTGGGGTGGGGGGTTTGCAGCTAGGTTGATTTTAAGGGGATATTTAATTGAAGCACCATTCAGGGAGTGGTCAATTCAGTAGAACATCCATCCATGTATTATTTTTGAAGTAAAAACAGCAAAATAATAATATTTTTTATTGTTACTGGCACAGTAACGAGAAATTTTTTAAACAGAAATGATACAAAAACAAACAGAATACAATAGCTGATAATTATATTTAGTTTCTAAGGTCTACTTATTTAAGATCCAGCACTACTGCTCACTGGTTTGTCACTGTGGTTTTGTCAATAGTACACTTACATCAACAAAGGGGGCAGCCTCAAATTGCTACCCTTATCAGTTGAGTATGCAACAAGGGAAGTTTTGCGCCCATACATGTACGTGGTCTTTAAAGTGGTATTAAAGAATAAAGAGATTTTGAAATTTTACAGTGGAGGCCCAGGACCTGGACCCCATATTACCCCACTTTGTATGATAGCACGTATTTTTATAAATTATTCCTCGTAAAACTACAGTTAATTCACTAGCTTTATCTTGAGGGGGGTTATGCTATTAAATTTAAGACCAAAAGGTTAAAATGCTCATATAGAGGGGCATTATATTATATATAGCAGGGAATATCCATATTATCTCACCAGTAAACCCCCACCCCACCCTTGTTGGGTGCATCTGTACTTCAACAGCACTGTTGCTCATATAATACTTCAACACACCTGTTGAGGAGTCTTCTTCTGTGCATTCTTTAGAGGTTTGAGAGGATGTGCTTTCATCTGAATCTGATGAGAATTAATGGACATGTATAGTAACTGACATTATTACCTACATGTATGCCCGGGGGGGGGGCACTCCCATACATGAGCTATATAGGTATGTGCCGCTGTGAAGGGTATGGTTTTCAAGCAGTTTAGTCTGGGATAGTATATAGAAATCAGAGAGTTTTGGTCTAGAAAAGGGTAGCATTTGCCGGGAAACCGATCGACGGTGACAAATATAGTCCAGAAACTCGGAAGTGAAAGAGGCTTTCCTAAACGTAAATAAAATCATCACGGCATCGTTGTTCACAGATGGTTTTCCATTAAAACACTGATAATGATACAGTTCTAACAAAATGCAAGTCTGGGATAGGGTAGGGATTTTCAGTGTCTAGTCTAGTATAGGGTTGCAAAAATCAGCTGAACATGGTCTGGTATAGGGTAAGGGCTTCAAATTCCCAGCCGCACACCCCCACCCAAAAATATACCGGGTGCCCCCCCCCCCCCCCCGGGCATGTATGACATAATTTACAAAACCACAAAGAAAAATTAATGATTATAAATTTTAATAGATGTCTGCACATTAAATTCAAGTGGATGCTGCAAGGTAAAACAAAATGGAATGGGGAAGACCTTATATAGTAACAGATAAAGGCTTTTACAGTCAGCACAGAATTACAATAATAAAGTACACACTCACCTACTGAAACCTCTCCTGTTTTCCTTTTTTCTCCTGTGTCCGTCAAAGAGAAGGGAAAACCTGTATTTACATCTTGATCTGAAAGAAAATTATACACATCAATGGTACACGGATAAGTGGATAAGTCTTCATTTGGGTCTGTTTCTTTCTCTATTTTTTGGCATGAAGCAACTACAAGTATTTCAGTCTACCCCTCCCAGGATGGGATGCTAGCCCATTGCAGAGTAGCCCCCACATTAAATTTGCTGCCACTCTAGCTGCTAATCACCTGAGTGAAGATGGGAACTATACAAGACCAAGATAAGGTTCCTGATTAAGTGCGCAATGCAGTGACCACAGCCAGGGCTAGAATCCCGCAACTACCACTCAGTCCAGAGTATAGTAAAGTGTGCTAATATTAGGCAACTACAGCTCCCTGTTAACATTACATACTGTTGAAACAGTGATTATAGCTAATTTTTTATCATTACTTTGAGAATAGTTTAAAAAATGTATAATTTTATAGATCTATATAAAAGAAAAGCCGTCCGTCGTGGTGTATGGATATTTTCTGGATTTCCCAAAATCGCCGCATTGGTACTGCAGAGCTTATTTGGGGGCGGCGCTTATTCGAGGGCGGTGGTTATTCGGGGGCGGCGCTTATTGGATTCGATATGTTTATGTTATTGCTCAGAAACGGAGCAAAAGCCAGCAAAAATAAATTCATTACAATATTGTTTCACTTATGTAAACAAACCTGCACACGAATTTTGGAGTTGTTTTGGCAATGTTTATTTTTAGCCAAAATCACTTCTGCCGTTTTTGCACCAGTAAACCCCCAGTCCCCACACCACTCCTTTGCTCATTTAAAATGAATGGCCCCTCATTGGCTGCATCTGTACTTAAACAGCACTGTTGCTCATGTTATGTTTCAACACACCTGTTGCAGAGTCTTCTTGTCCACATTCTGAAGAGGTTTGTGAAGCTGTACTTTTATCCGAATCTGGTGGGAATGGACAATGCATCATCACTGATCATGTCATTAATCATTAATTATTAATCATTAATTAGCTACATATGTATGACATGATTAACAGAACGGGAAGGCCTCAAGCCAGTTGACCCATACTGCTGGAGCTTATTGGGATGCTAGTCCATTGCAGGGTTCCCTCTTAGCATAATGACACTGGTACAGACAGAGGCACAATGAGAGTAAAGAGTAAAGCATATTGTCCATGAACACAGCACAATGATTTCAGCTGAGCTCAAACCTGGACTGCTTGATCCAGAGTCGGGTGTGCTAACCATTAAAGGTCACTGCGCCGCCCACCACAAATTAGCCAAACAGCAAAATAAATAATAAATTTTTGTTGAGTTCAAATGGATGCTGCTAACTTAAATGAAAGTTATAATTATTAGCCTACAGCTAGCTTAGGTAGCTTGCAGTTATAAGCCTTTATATTGGAATACCGTAATGATTTGATTTAGCGCCCTCCTTCCAAAATATAAGCGCCCCCCCTCTTCCAAATAAGCGCCCCCCTACGAATGTGTTTTTGTAAATAAGCGCCCCTATTCCAATAAGTGCCCCCATTCTTATTACCGCCCCCATTCTTATAAGCACCCCTATTCTAATAAGTGCCCCGATTGTGGATAACTGCCCCTACTGAAGTCTTTAACGCCAACTAGATAAACTCCTGACTGTTCACCGCACAGTTTATGTATATATTTACTGCTGAAATTTACAATTATTTTAAAAGTAACTGAACTTATAATAATTTCTAACTGTTACGGTTTCTGTTATTGTTAGATTGTTTCTCAAAAAATTAAATAAGCACCCTGTCCCTAGCACTATGTTTCACCTCTCCCCAGAGACCTCCATCAACTTAACCAAAATGAAAAACAAAGATTACTATCGGCTCCTCGTAAATAAAGAACAAATTGAACCGAAGGCTACCTCCAAATGGGAAAGAGACTTGCAAATTGGTCAAGCATCTCTACAACCTTTTTTTAGTCGCGTAAGAAACGTATGTAGAGATAATAAGCTTAGGGAATTTTATTTCAAACTCTTACACAGAATAGTAGTCACCAAAAAGGAATTATTTCTCTTTGGTGTGGCAGAGGACGCAAAGTGTCCATACTGTGATTTGAATGACTCCATAATTCACACTTTCTACAACTGTAATTGGAGCCAATTATTCTTCGCAGAGGTTATAAAATGGTTTAATAAAGAAAATGCCACCTCTCTTACCCTCTCTCCAACTGAATTAATTTTTGGTAAGGACAAGGATAACATAAACAAAGAAATAGATATCATTAGAAAGTTAAACTTCACCTTTTTATATGCAAAATATTATGTATACAATCAGAAATTATTGAATGGAAAGCTGTCATTAAATGAATTCTTAGCCAATGTAAAATTTAAATACATCTTCGAAAAATTTAATTGTAGTTAAAGCGAATTATTTGAAATAAGAGTGTACTGTAGGATGAGTAATAGCGTGTATTAATATCGATGATGTATTGATGTATTGTAATTTCTAATTTAAGATCTAGTGTGCTAATAACTATATTATACTTGTAAGTTTTCTTTCTTTTTTTCAATTATTGTACTTATTTATTTTTACGTTATTCTGTGTGTATTTTTTTTTCTATTGAAATGAATAAAAAAAAATAAATAAAAATAAAAAAAAACCCTGTCCCGAATAAGCGCCCTTCCTTCAAGGTACAATATAAGGGAGGACGGGGGGTTGGCTAGTTCACATAAAAAAAAATACGATAAACACACTGTACTGTTGAGTTTTTTTTGCTGTTTTATAATAATACATGTCCACAAAAAATGAGTATAAAAAGAAAAGCCAGTGGCAGATCACACCCATAACTTAAAGGTTTTAAAGGTTACCTCAACATGGGGATAAAAGATAAAAAAAAGTTGCACTGAGCTCTAGAGGTCTTGTTAGATAGAGGGCAGTTCAAAGAGCGAGCAGGGAGCTGGTGGTGAACAGAGTTTAAGGTAATTCACGTGAAATAGAACTGCTCATAGATTTTCCACCAAACTTTGCCAGTTGGTTTTTTACCTTACTTAAATTTTGAAATAAAAAAGGGGGGTCACCATATTAGTTTAGAAGCAGGAAGACCTCGTATATAATACATAATTCCTTTATAATTCCTTTGCGAGAACTAGAAAAGTACACGTTTTTGGTGATAGTGTATTATTCTGCCATAGAATTTGATCTGTATTCATTTTATAGAAAGAATTTGATCGCTACTCTCGAACTAAGAGAAGAAATGATAGGTCACCGAATTTGTTTAACGAGAAAACGATTTTGTCTCTCTCGCAAGCCAAGCCACATAGAAAAAAGTGGCCAATTTGTTTGTGTGCACGTGCTAATTAAGCGTAAAATTCTGCGCAGTAAGGATACGCAATGCAATACAAGGGAATCACCAAGTAATACTAAAGATTCACACCTGTTGACGACTCCCCTTTTGCTCCTGTGGCAGTTGAGGAAGTGGGAGAAATTGGCTTTTCATCTTGACCTAATGTGATAAAAAATACTACAATAGTACAATTATACCAAAGTATTGAGTGAAAATACTGGTATATACTAGCAAAATGTTTTTAATTACTGGATGTGTTTGTGTTTTTTAATTGAAGATTACCATATTACTAATTGATAGGTGAAAGTTCTCCTAAAGTTAAATAGTCATCGCATCAAAGCCAAAAGTTATAATGCAAAGTTTGACATGGACAACGTATAATGTCATAAAAATAAATAATAATAAAATCATCACGCTCACGAGATGCGTTGCGTGACAATTAAACCTGGGACTTCACAGGAAAATAGTGATAATAATCATATTGTCATTAAGTTTATACTTGCAGTTGATCAAGATAAATTAACTTGAACTTTGTATTTTGACAATTCATGTGTCAGCTGCTCATCCATGCAATCAGATAAAATTAGTTTTTTAAAAGCAGTTTATTCACCTCTTCAACTTAAGCATAATTTTGAGTATTCACACAGTCATGCGGCCCACAACAAGAAGAACTATTCTGTTACTAGCTCTAGTTTACTTAAAGGCTTGGCACCCTTGCTAAGAAGATACGTCACTGTCTCAGATTTTGTACCTTCCTTTTGAGCAATCATTAGTGGCGTTGAACCATCCTCGTCTCTGGATTTAATGTCGACTCCGTACCAGAGGATCTTCTCGATAACAGCAGTGTTACCACCCAATGAGGCCCAATACAACAAATTACACCCAAAGTTGTCTTCTAATGATGGATCAGCACCTTTTGCCAGCAGATACTCCACAGCCTGTAGCTTGCCATGATAAGCAGCTTTCATTAGCGCCGTAAGACCCTGCTTATCTATTGAGTCAATGCTAGGCACGTGACTAAGCATTAACTCAATAATAACAGGGTTGCCACCCCGCGAGGCATGATGTAACAAATTCCATCCATTGTTGTCTTCTAATGATGGATTAGCACCCTTTACCAGCAGATATTCCACAGCCTGTAGCTTGCCATTAGCAGCTATCATCAGTGCTGTGGAACCCTTGTTATTTATTGAGTCAATGCTAGGCACATGACTAAGCATTAACTCCATTATATCAGGGTTGCCACCCCCTGAGGCCCAATGTAACAAATTCCATCCATCATTGTCTTCTAATGATGGATCAGCGCCTCTTGCAAGCAGATACTCCACATTCTGTAGCTTGTCACTGTAAGCAGCAACCATCAGTGGCGTTCTACCGTGATCATCTCTGGAGTCAATGGGAAATCCACGAGAAAGCAAGGATTTAATTTTGGGAACATCGCCGTCCCTTGCCGCAGAATGAAGTGAATTCCATTCATTCTTATCCTTGTCCACAAATTCGCTGCCTAAAATAATTGATAAAAATTAAAATTAGAGATACAGACGAGTGCTTTTTGTACGAGATGACGGAGATGCAATAGACGTGGCCCAGCTGACGCGAAAAACTGACTTGTGAAAACATCCCTGGAGCTGTATCATACAACATCTCGCTAAATTACCCTTCTTAATTTAGTGAACACAAGAGTAGTCTTTAACTTATAACCAAAACTTTACAGCATTGATAAACCAAACCACTGAAGTTGATCGAAGCGAGCATACTTTTTGTATGGCCACCAAGCAAAACCTTATTGCATTGCTGTAAGTTGTGTTGCTGAAAAGTATGTTTAACTTCCTTGAACAGTCTTACAGAAATCTCTTACGCGTAGACACAGTCCCCGTAAAACCAAAACTCTTGTATGTAAACAAAAAAAAGGCGAGGCTGACTAGGGTTCTTTCGATAAAGATTTTCCCTCAATTTAATTGGCTGATTATTGTCACAAATTTAGATATTATTTCTCTAAATAAATACCTAGAGTGCATCGGCAAACTTTCACCATCGTGGACTTGCATGGTTAACATTTGTAGTCGTAGTATATTTTACTTGTACATATCAGATAGAAAATCACTCAAGTTTGCAAGTGTTGAGTTTCACAGCAATGAGATATAGTACTGCCTTGATCATAAGTAACAAGTTTCACTCAGTTTTTTTCCTCCATTTAATCGTGTATAGAATAGGTTCAAGTTGCACTGATTGCCACTGCTAATAGTTTCTCTTTAAGTATAAATTAAAAGGTGATTCTACACTTGGGTGGAGAGAGACACTGTGAGAGTAAAGCACCCCTTGTCCAGGAACACAAACAATGAGCTTGTTTATTAGCAACTGCACCAGACCACTGGATCCAGAGTCCAGCACACTGACTGTTAGGCCACGGTAGAATTAACTGTATGCTCTTAGCCAATGAGAAAACAGATAGTGACAACAAGGTATAGAATAATGTGAATAATTAAACCTTAATTAATTACAATGTCAGCATATGACACACATGCACCTGTTGCTGACGCTCCTTCTTTGTTACTGTTTGTCTCTGAAGAGGTTTGTGAAGATGTATTTTTGTTTGAATCTAAGGAGAATAAACAATGCATCATCATAATGTTGCCTGTAATGCTATTAAACAAAATAGGACAACAAAAAATAACCTGTTCAAATCGCCCTGTTCATAGGTAACTAAAAACCTTTTGCAAAACCCATCTTATTTTCTGACTAGAGATTGATACACAAAATTATGATATTAAATGATAAAGATGTTAAAAGAAAACAAAGTGAATTTATTATAACCCTGACATACAGAATTCAAGACCAACATGTATTTAAAATAAAGTTGACTGCTAATGTGTTCATCAAAACTTACTGTGTGAAATATACCGTCCCTTGCATCTAAACATGTGCCGCCGAAACATGATGTAATTGCGTATCAAACGTGGCATGATGGTCATCAAATGTTTGAAGCTTGGCAGACTGTAACGGCAAAACAGCCGAAACATGATGTAATTGGGTATCAAATGTGGCATGATTGGTCATCAACGTTTGAAGTTTGGCTGACTGTAACGGCAACTTTCGCGCCGAAAGTTCAACACATACCGGTTTTGAAATGGCAAAAAAATGATATAGAGACTCCTCCCAAAAAATTTGATCCTGATTTGTGTCGATATGGATTTGCAGGTCAGTTTACTTGGATCACTTCTAGTGTAAAGTTTGGCCTCGACTCAGTGTTTATGGTGATCATGAGCATTTTGAGTGTGAAAGTTTGTGTTACGGTCTGCTAAACTTCAAATGTAATTGACAATCAAACATGTCACCTTTGATACCAAATTAGACCATGTTTCAGCGGCACGTTCACACTTAGATGCAAGCGACGGTAGTACTCCAGTCACAAAAAGTTTCATTTACAATGTCTTGTTATACAATACATTAAAATTTGAAATAACAGTTCACAATTTGTTAGGAACTTCAATTATTAAAAAATGAAATTAAGCAGCACCCTCTGACGAGGCCCTGCCAGGGTAATTTCCAACAAGCGAGATGGCCCCAAAAGTAGCAACAGCACATAAAATAAAATTGTGACAAATTAATGACCACCCTTTTGGAAACTCTAAACTCTGGCAACGACAAGCAATTTTTCATCAATTCAACTACCGACAGTGAGGGGAAGTGCAATAAACAGCCAAACGGGGCATCTTTAAATTTGGACAAACAACAGGGGATACTCCCAACAAGGTCTCTCTAACCAGAGCTTGGTATACACATCTTTGGGCCTTTTTCAAAGTTTATTCCAAGGAGTGTCCCCAACATTTTCTTGTAAGTCCCCCACCCCTTCTTTGGCTCCATAAGGAGCAATGAGAGCTGTCAGGTGATGACTCAGCCTAACTCTTAATTAGCATAAAACATACACCCCTCCAACCATGCCAGTAGAGTAACAGCTGCATGCATTAAGCTCGAAATTCTACTGGTCCTCTAAAGTAGCAAATAAAGGTAAAAAGGTAAAGTCTTTGTCCTAGCCTAAGTGGCCCACACAGCCGGAGCTTATCCCAGTTTCCGTAGCATTAAGCAACTAGGTTTATTGCTACTCCCACCTGCAGTGGATGGGATAGCCCATTGCAGGGTTACTCCCTGCAGCAGTAAATTCGGCGGTACCCATTTATACACCTCGGTGGAGAGAGGCACTGGGAAAGTAAAGTGTCTTGCCCAAGAACACAACGCAGCGCCCCGGCCAGGTATCGAACCCGGGTCGTTCGACTCGGAGCAGAGCGGCTAACCATTAGGCCATCGCGCCTCCCAAATGCTAATATATTATTGTCTTGGGGACTAATGGCATTGTTTGTTTGCTGTTATTGTTGTTTTATTGTACTCTTGTAGGGTGGCAAGCCATTTACATCATAAGACCTTGCTGATCTGAAACCTCCCCCTCTACCATGCACACACAAACGCACCTGTTGGCAACACTCCCCCTTTGTTACTTGCTGCTCCTTCACTATCAAAAAATATAGTTGGAGCTTGATCTGTGTCTAAAGATAATGGAAATAAATTAATTAAAAACTGCATTACAGCTGTTACCGATCACATGTGCCCTCTAACGACATTTTTCTATTGTTTGAAAAATGAGTTTTGATGGATGTCAATCATCCGTTTCCACAACAATGGTCGCTTTTCGCGCCAGTTTCAATTCGCCAGTCCATCGCCAAACACATCAACAAGACAATGCAAAGCCTTACATGTAACTTTTGTTTACAGTTATGAATGAGTTATGAGCAGTTATGACTTCGAAAGACTGAACGGACCGAACGTAGCGAAATAAACTTACTGGCCAGTTTATGGCCGGCTCAAATATTTTCCGAAAGACTGTTAGGAATGTCGAAGATGAAAGCTTGGTTAATTTATATTGCGGCCAGGAGTTTTGAAAGGTAAATAAATTTACCGAATTACATGCAGCCAGCTTAACTTGTAAAATATATTTTCCCAATGACGGCCAGGAAGGTGAAACGGACGGGAGGTAAGTGCATATATCTACCAAATTACGGCCAGGAATTTTGAAGGCTGAACGGACACAACGAAAATACATTAACCGAATCACGGCCTGGAATAAAGACAAAATAGACTCAAAATAAATTTATTGACCGAATTTACACGGCCTGAAACTGTGAAGACGAAACGGTTTTTCCTGCCGAATTTCTAAAAGTTATGTCTGGGTATTTTGAAGACAAAATCGACCAAACTCAAATGACACTGAAATGAGGATGGCTCGGAATTGAATTGAGTACTATCGGTGTTCAAAACTCCCGGCTGCAAATATTCGGTAAATTAACCAAGCTTTCGTCTTCTACATTCCAAGCCATCTTTCGAAAAATATTTGAGCCGGCTAGTATGTTTATTTCACTATGTTCAGTCTTTCGAAGTCGTGACTGCTCATAACTCCGGGCGGCATTCATAACTGTAAACAAAAGTTACTTGTCTCGTCGATGTGTTTGGCGATGGAAACAGATGATTGACGTCCATCAAAACTCATTTTTCAAACAAAAAATGTCGTTGGAGGGCGCGTGTGATCGGTAACAGCCGTAATGACTATTGGATGAGAACCTGTGAAAAACCTGTGAAAAACCTGTGAATTACCCTGTGAAGAAACCTGTGAACTACAAGTTTTCACATGTTTCTTCACAGGTTTTTCACAGGTTTTTCACAGGTTCTCATCCAATAGTGAATTGTGTCATTGAACATGGACATACTGTGACTTGATCGATTTTTAAAGTCAGACAGAATTTAAACACTGATTGAACATCCTAGTAAATTGACAACATAGCGGATACTCAATGTACATTAAAATATTTATTGACAAAACTTGAACACAAGAATCATTCAATTCGACTTTTTATTATTTTCTACAGACAGTATAGGCTGGGCAATGTGTAAATCCGCGACCCAGGAACAATTCATTTTTTCTATCAAGACAAACAAACTTTTATTAACGAGAGAATCTAACATACATTGTAAATGCAGATCAGACTATTTAAACATTGTGCTGGCCAATTAACTTTTTATTTAAAAAGTAAATGCCTTTGTGTACTTAAAAATTCAATTATCACTGATCCAAATATCACCATCACTTCATTACTTGTTACATCTAACAGGACAAGTCGGATTAATATTAATCCGCGGATTATAATAATAGTAGATTATAATAGGATTATTATAATCCAGTAATAGATTATTATAATCCAGTAATAGATTATTATAATCTAGTAATATATTATTATAATCCAGTAATAGATTAGGGCACGGCAAAAAATTGGAAGGATTAGATTATTATTAATATTATAATCCGGATTAATATTAATCTCTATTATAATCCCGCAGATATGTCCAAGATTGAACGCAAATGAGATGCACGTTCCTCATAACAGGCATCACAAAGTGTCCTCATTAGTAAATGTTCACCAAAAAACACCAAAATCTGTCAAATATGAAGTAATATGGGATTGTCAAATAACACAGTCAAACATGAAGTACTCATTACACAATACCTGCGTTCAATCCTGGACATAAGTGTTTGGACTAGGATTGCGTTGTTGAGATTTATTATTAAGATTAATATTAATCTTACATAAGATTTATATTAATCTTAATAGATTAAGGCACGGCTCAAACCTTAGTAATAGATTATAATAATCTATTACTAGATTATAATAATCTATTACTGGATTATAATAATCTATTACTGGATTATAATAATCATAAGGATTAATATTAATCCGATTAATATTAATCCGAGTTGTCCTGATCTAAGAAAATATATACCAATCAATTTAAATAAACAAGTTACAAATAAAAAGAAATTACGAAGGCATGCAGGTATAGAGGATATTACATGGTTGCTTGGAGATAATATGAAATTTATCTTTGAGTGTTCAAATCGATATCTCACGAGTGAGCGCAGCGAATGAGTGGGATATCGATTTGAACACGAGATCATACGAAGGTCGTACGAATGTTTCCGATCATGTTCCAAACTTTTCCGAAGATATCCGAAGATTGCAGAGGAAGATCCGAAGATATTTCGACTTAATATCGTTTTTCTTTGGCTCATTCAGCATTGAAACTGGGCAAACTTGTCAGAAAATGTTTCGAAATCGATATCTTCACATGTGAAAATAACAGGTTATTTTTTCGTGTGAAGGTATGATTTTTTTGCGCGAAAGATTTCCTGGTACATGTATTTCACTGATGTTTATATAATAAATATATATATGTACTTTACCTGTGGTTGATGATCCTTCTTTGTTCCATTCTAGATCTGATTGTTTTGTTTTGGGATTTCTGTCTGGATCTGAGAAAAATGAAAAGTGTATCAGTCTGGTCATTGTACTGGCTCTAGACATGCACATCTGACATGCAACACAATAATTATAATGAGTAATTAAAATGACACTGGACTTGAAAAAGTAAAGTCCCAACCACTAATTCATGCTCATTTACCCAAATTGGACAAGGGCACAGCCCTGCAGCCATTTGCAAGAATACAACTTTATGACAAAAATGATAACTTACACAAGGACTTTAAAACTGCCGTTGGCTGCAGGAAAAATTTGAGAGTTAACTGTCATGAAGGGCAAGCTGTAATTTGGCCCAGCTAAAGTGATTGCAATATATATGGGCCCTGACATATGTACACATTGCTCATGCATACCAGTTACTTATAATTACTGCAAGCAACTATATTCAATATAATATTTACACATATAACATATTAATGTACATGTATTCATGTAGTTATACACTTACCTGTTGATGTCTTTTGTTTTTTATAATTATTCATGTTTACTCCTGTGCCAGTTGACCAGGAGGGAGAAACTGTATTTCCACCTTGATCTGAGAAGAATGGAGATCAACCAAAAAATCAGTCAGTATAATTGAGCAGACTAAACCTTTAAATAACAACAAGATACATGTACATTAAAAAAGTTAACAAATATTTATGCACCCACCAGCTGTTAGTGAGTTTCTTTCTTTATTCTGTTTTGCTTCTCTGTCAGTTGGAGGGCTGGAAGAAACTGTATTGTCACCTGAAACTGAGAAACATTTAAAATCAATTTGTATTTTTTATTAATATGTAACCACTGTACAAGATTACTTCAGATATAACTACAATGTAGAAACACTTTTCTATGCCTCCCCCCCCCCCCCCACCATAACATGTACAACTTAATACAATTAGTACGTCTTCTATAGAATAATAAACCATTCTGCATAAAGAACATGACATCTTCACCCTTTCAAAGTTTAAAGGTAGAACTAAATATTTGTGGAACTTCAGCAAAACATTTTGCACACACCAGCTGTTACTAGGGGGTGTCTTTCTTTATTCTGTTTTGCTCCTCTGTCAGTTAATGGGGTGGAAGAATCTGTATTGCCACTTGGATCTGAGAACAAAATTAATTTGAAAAGTGTTTTTATTAATTTATCACCAGTACCCCTGTACAAGATTACTTCAATGTTTGTAATAACTACAAAAGAACCCCCACCCCCTCCCCGGCCTGGAAAAAAGCTTAGTTTACAAACTTAGCCCTCAATATAATGTGTACAACTGCAATACATAAATTTAATGTACATTACTGACTAAATCAAAAAGCTAAAATGAGATAAATTTATGTGGTCATTTCCAGCTTTATGAACATTTAAGACTTAACCATTGGACGTACAAGCAAATTCATACCCCACCATCATACAAGGCAATGAGGGGGGGGGGGGGAGAGGTGGATGGAACCCCTCCCTGGAGTTTTCGTTATATTAAGGCGCAACAAAATTATTTTGCACTGAGTAGAAAGCCTGTCGCTTACTCTAAAAGATGACATAATTTTTGTTGGCTGTCATTTAAGCCACCATCTTGGATCCGCCATCTAGGATTTCACCATTTTCTTTGAAGTCACAAAAAAATGGAAATTGATGCAAGACCAAGCCAGAATGCTTATGGAATGTAAAAATAAACCAATTGTTTAATTATGTTTCAAAAAACTAAAAAGAAAATTATAAAGAAATATGTTAAAATGATGATTGCTTGTAATTATGATGTTGCCATGGCAACATCAAATATCACAGGCACATGGTTTTGGTGCCATCCACCTCACCCCAAACCCCCCTCCCAAACCCCCCGGTACTTAATTTCCTTAATTACATCGATTGTCATCGATTGCTATTGATATCTCACAGCGTACATGGGCATCCCCAGGACAATTTCCCAGGATATCCAGAAATAGATTTATGCAATCTTAAAATGACTGATCGTGATGAGCTGAGCGCACAATGTTTGAAGAGCTGGATAAGGCAAAACACGTTACATAAATAATTTACTTATTTGCATTTACATAAAAACACAACTGTTTTTATGTGAAACTCAGAAACACTGAGTTTTTATGTGAAAAATGCAATATTAAAACACAGGCTGTTGTATGCACTATTAGCATTACGCCTACCTCTGTTTGTCTGTGCAAGTTCTTTATCTACAGATACAACTGTTTCAACCTGTACAGTCACATTTCCATATTGATCTGTAAAAAAGATAAAGTAAAACATCATAATAATTAAGTCAGTATAATTTTACTGGTCCACTTTTATTTATCATAATTTAATTTATACATATTAATATTGTACTTAATGTACTGGGTTAATCAGTTTGCCTGCAAACATGTACATTATACATGGGTGGCATGGGTGTATTAGCATATATAGCCGGATCGACATACATGACATTGAAAAAGGTGAATATTTGTCACTTAAGGTGGCTCTGTAGTTATTTCATGTTACTCCTCGGACCAAGAACTTTGCGTTGTAACTTGTTTGGATTTTAAAGTGATGGCTATTGACACCTTGTGATGATCATTTTGTATTCATAATGATCATTGAATCAAAACTGCTGGCCATCGCGCCACTGAAAACAATTTGAAGCAGAATTTGACAGGACATGTACAAGTGCACCCAGAATAACTACGTAGCTACCAGTTAATGTAGTTCATTTTCTATTGTTTCTTTTGGTGGCTTGATCATTTACATAACTTAAAAACCACTGCATGTACCAATTTTTATGTGAACTGAATGACTTTCATAAAAAATGTATAAATAAATGGCATAAAATTACTTTCATATCCCTTAAGTGAACCATCAGGCCAGGACTTATTGTGTATATACTTATATACTATACTTTTTTCCCCACCTGGAAGGGATGCTAGTCTAATAAGGGAATTCTCTCAACATTAAATTTACTGGTCCATTTATACACCCTGGTGAAGAGAGGTACTATGAGTGTACACCTCAGATAGAGCTCAAGCCCAGACTACTGGATTTGGAGCCCAAAATATGCACTAACCGTTTGGCCATTAATTGTCACTCCCATTCTAGACTGTTTACAGCCCTCTATTTTTTCGTGTTTTTTCTATCGATGACCGCACGGTGAGAATGGCAAGAAAACTGGATGCCAGCGCAAAACAGAAAAAGCAAGGGGGTTGGGGGCGGGGAGCGAAAAGAAGAGGGTCTGTAGACATCTTTGGAAATATTGAATTTCCCGCTTTTCCAGAAACGGAAAATTACCATTGGTTGAAAGGCTGCAAAAGTGTCATCACCTTGACCATGCATGGCCAATCATGATTGCTTGCAGGCTGTGACTTGCAGTTTCCTCGAGTTTTCATCACAATTGACATGCTGAGAGTTGCGATGGATCGATTATTGCAAGAGAAATTATTGAGAAATTTCCAAACGCTTCGTTGCTCAAAGATGAGCAGAAAGAGGCTGTTTGCCACCTTCTTTGCTCGAAGGACGTAGTTGGAATTTTACTGACTGGCTTCGGCATAACTTTTGCCTCGCCGAAGACGTGTGAGGCAAACGTGACATTCTTTTGAATCGCTCGTCACGATCAACTTGCCTTGTAGGAGATACTACACCATCTATCGGTTGTGCTAGAGATTTCTTTATAAATTCAATATTTCAACCAGAACGAAATTCGTCTTATTGCACTGCAATTCTATGCAAATCGACGAATACGTCTGCCGTAAAAACACCTTCACGTTTTGGCTTAACAAATGAATTTTCCGCAGAGATGTACGATGTCTTTCCTGAAGCCAATTGCAAATGGGAACCCGTATATTCTACAAAAATTGGAGGGACCGCTTGTTTTCGGCTTTCTGCCTCTTTTTGCAGGTTTTTTGGGGGTTGAAGAAGTCATCTCAGACAACATCCTCGACAACGAAATAAAAACTCATGTGTTGTTGTCACCACAGTAGTAGTAGACACTTGTAGTCAATTAAGCAAGCACTTTACCGCTCAGATTTTACTGGTCCGATTTAATTGAAAGGTCAAGAGGCGGAGTTGTAAATTAAAAGGCGATGACAAGGGGAGGAGTCTAATACTTCCACTTTTATTCAAAGATGTCTACAGTCTCTCTATTTTTCTTTCGCTCGCTTACCGCCCCCCTCCCCTGTGGGCTCGTGCTTCACGCTCGATCACTCGCTCTTGCAATACGTTTGCATTTTTCAAAAATAATACGACTTTTTTATTTTTCACAGTACATCCGTCATCGTCAGTTTGCATTTTTACGTTGAAAAATCGAGAGGCTGTGAACAGTCTAATCCCGTTCATAAATTATCCCAGACATAAATTAGTCCCACACTGAAAACATTTCAGTTTTGGCAATGAATCTTTTACAAAGGAAAGCAAAAGGCCACTTGTAAAAACATGAGCTAAGAGCACTGGACAAAGGAAATTCAATGGACTAACATAAAAAATAACAAACCTTTCAATACACAGCTTACGGGGACAGCTTTGTCGGGCCTCTGCACCAACTCGTGAACCATCTGCTCAAATTTCTTACATTCATTTTCCCAGTTATAAATCTTTCCATACTGTTCTCTGAGATGCAGAGCACTCTTGTGTCTGTCTTCTGGGTTTTGTTCTGATAAGTCTTTGATTCTTTTTGCCCAGTCCTGTGGCCTATCAGAGTTAACTACCACAGACATCCCACCTTTCACTTTCTCTAAGGCTTTAGCCAGACCAGATTCACTGGAAACAAGCACAGGGACACCAGCCGAAATTGCTTCCAGGGCAATCAGACCAAAGCCTTCTGTGCGGGATGGCATGACTATTACATCAGCTTCACGAAACATCTTTTTGATTTCTTCATAGTCACAATAGCCACGGATGGTTAGTTGGTTTTTTGCTATTTTCGTTTCGTTGAGAAACCACTTCTGTAGTTTTTTCTGTTTACCTTGTGGAGAGCCAACGAAAGTCCATTCAAACCTTCTCTCAAGTGTAGATATTGCCTTGGCAATAATATCATATCCCTTGAGTTCAAAGTCCTCAAAACTTCCACGACCAAACGTGAAAACGCGGAAACTCTTTAGAACACTGCTGTGCGGTTGTCTTTCATTGACAGAAAACGGTTTTAAAAGCCCAGGAGTGATAGCTTTTATCTCTGGAATACGTCGTATGTATTTTTCTTGAAGTTCAGCGCCGACAGCGAAAACAAGATGGGCTGCTTCGCAAAGCTCTAATTCTTGTTTACTCTTCTCTTCGCTTTCTGCAATTGCATCGGACACGGCGCCTTCTTCCAGTTTGTATCTCCCCAGGTCTTCACAGAATACGTGTACGAAATGTATCCACTTACATTTTGTCCTGTCCGAAATTAAATAAGCAGCACCGCCGAATTTCCGACCATGGCCCACAACGACATCAAGATGTTTTATCTCTGGCGGTGGATTTTTCAGCCCCTCTGTGGGATTACTTGATCCTGGGACACGTCGAGCGGTGATCAAATTCACTCCCTGTTTGCTCGCATCTTGTCTGTCTTCCTCGCTGCTTTTGCAAACATAGCAGTATATCTTTAGACTTTCGCGTGATGCTTTAGCCAGATTCACTGCAAACTCTCTGTTGAAAGTCGACAGACCTCCCTTCGAGGATCCCCACTCGTCGCAGATGAACAAGACATTGATACGCTCAGAAACATCACCTTGAACAAGTACCTCAACACTCGCACCGTGAAATTCTTTGCTTCCTCCGGCTTCTTTAAAACGGAATGCGCTCCCTGTGCCCATTTCCAAGACACCACATCACACTTGCATTAATAAAGCCACGGTTTCAAGCGATCTAGCAGGCGTAAAATGAGGAAAACACTATCAATTTCCGCCTTGGCGAAATGAACAACAGCGTACAAATCAACATAACAACCAACCTTGGGACGGGACGACCACTCCCGCTTCTTCGTGGTCACGTGCACATTCTTTGTCCAAATTTGGCGGGTAATCAGCAATCAATCAATCCACCGCGGTCATACGTCATAGGCAGCTTTTCTTTCTATTTCGGGGAATTTCGCTCATTATGAAGTGTTTGTATGAGCAAGGAAAGATAAAATTAATAGTTCCTGAGTGTAAACATATTCCCATTTCCTCAGGTAAACGAGTTTCTTTAGGGACGGACCATTATTTTTTTGGAGGGGGGGGGGGGGGGATGAAAAATATTGAAAAAAATTGTTTGCAGGGCCTGGAAAGACTAGGGCTTTCCACAAGTTGCTCGAGATTTCCTAAAAAGTTGCCCGTAATTTTTCAAAAAGTTGCTCAAAAGTTGCTCCAAAAATCCAAAAAAGTTGCTTCTGACAAAAAAAGTTGCTCGAAAGTTGCTCCAAATATATGTCTATCTATCTAAATATATGCTAATTTCCCTTTGAGATTAATTTATAAGCAGTTTTATGCAATTTTACAGCAAAAGAACTATCTAAATAACATATTAAGGGTAAAATTTTTTAAATACAAGGATTTCTCTAACTGAGAAATATCACAGTGACGTCATGTTTGCTGACGAGTTTTGTAATGTTTTTTAAAACATTACAAAACCGAAAGTTGAAATGTCTTCAGATGTTCCTCGAAAGTCTTCGGCAAACTTCGTTAATCTTCGGAAACGTTCGTATTGTCTTTGAACAACACTCGGATAATCTTCGGAGATCTTCGGTCTGGAAATTGCTCAAAATGCAACAAGTTGCTCGAGAGGAAAAAAGTTGCTCGTGGGGGAAAAAGTTGCTTGCAGAGGTGCATAAACTAAAAAAAAAAGTTTGCAGAGGAAAATTTTTCATCCCCCCCCCCCCCCTCCAAGAAAATAATGGTCCGTCCCTTACTTTTTAAATGTTCCGCATTGGAACCAAAGCTTTGACAAATGGCGCCGACAAGTCCGCATATCGCTATTTTCAAACACGTAGAACTTTTTTAATTAAGTTCCAAAAAACTTAGTAAATCGCCAGGATACCGGCAATGTATCAAACTTTGAACTGTGGAAATTAAAACCTTATCTATCTTTGAAGAACTTTTCTTGTTTTTTTTTTTTTTGCATATTTGAGACGTTTGACCGCGGTCGATCCAATCAATGGCAATCTAACTTACGCCATTTCATATCACGCGGGGGACTGGCACTATACTGTCGCGCGGGAGACTGGACTTTTCGCGGACAATTTCAAAATCCGGATCAAAGATGGCGGACTGTAACCCGCTTTGTCGCTCCCTTCTGTGCACCCCATGAAGTTTTTGTGTACATGTCTTATGGAGATGCAGTTTCTTGTGATCAGTGTAATATTTCAGCTGTAGCAGGAGAGCCTTTGGTTTTCCAAATCCCAGTTCTATTGTTTATTTGTTTGTGATTCCCAGACCCAGTGACCCAAATCCCAGGTTCTAATAATCCATTCAGGTCCATTTCGTAAGAGAGTTGCCAAAAATCCCTTTTGGTTTCCTTTGCTTCTCAAGTAATCCAGTTGACACAATTATATAAAGAAATAACAAACATTTTATTTGTTGCAACAGGGTGAAGACAATACAAATTGATTTCTGGTTGTACGAGAAATGCTATGTTTACATGTTTCTTCATACTTTTTATTAGAAACACGTTATAAAATGTTACCTATTTCGTTTGATAACAACTCAAAGAAAACTATTGTGCATTTGTGCAATAACATATGCATCCGTTAGTCTTAGTTTTCTCTGGGATACCGTAAAATTCCTTAAATATCCTTTCCCCAAAAAAATAAGCTCCCCCCCCCCCCCCTCTCGCAAAAAAAGGTTTCTGAGCCTGTTGAACGTCTGTTTAATTTGGGGTTTCATCACAGGGAGTAGAGGAGCCAAATTCGACCTTTGTGTAAATATTAAAATGTTCGACCAGTTTAACCGTCGCGTAAACGTAACAAAAAGATCGAATAACGTTTGACAAGCGCTACAAATAGATCGAACAATTTAATATTTACAAAGGTCGGGTTTGGCTCTTCTGCTTCCTGTGGTTTCATATCCTTTTAATTAGAGAGTTGTACCACGTGGTATTCTTGGATGCACCAAAAATCTTTAGGCATAACAGTATTGTATCCCGTTTAAAATACAAAGATATTTGAAACGCAAACTTTAATCCAAAAATAAGCTTCAGACCCCCTGAAAAAGGCCCTCCCCGAAAATGAGCCAACTCGAAAAGGAAACTAAGCAAATTTAAATGTGGAGTATATTTAAGAAATTTTACGGTGTTTTATTATTTAAAAATAAAATAAAATGAAACAAATACCCAAACACCCAAGAAAAAAAGAAGAAAAAGAAAAATTAAGTTTTGCAAGTGCAAAACAAATTATTGTCTAGCGGTTGGAAAGACAAAAAAATGTTTGGTACTAATGGTATACCGTGAAAATAACCCACGCCTCAACCCAGTTGGATATCCGTATCATGTATATGCTTTTAGGAGTTGCCGCTGTTTGCGCTGGCTTATAATTTCAAAATTGTGCTGATGTTACAAATCAAGGCTCGAAATTCCGACTTTTGAAAAAAGCTTGAATCTAGATTCACAAAAGCATACTCTAAGCGTTACTTGGTAATGAAAGGTATTGTCACCGTCCGTCACGCTAGTGACGGTGAAATTTTCGTGGTCACGTTTTCCACAGGAATTTTGATGCCACAATATTTTCCCAGCTAAATAGTGGTTGGAATAAGCTCTCCATTCACAAATAAATAATTGATCTCAATAGCAGAGTAATAAAGATTTTTAAGATCCAAGCGCGGAGAATGCGATGCTGTGCTGAAACATCCACAAGGCAAATAGCAAATGTCACGTTGAGACAAATCTGACCAAGAGTGTCACGTCATGTCACGCAAGGTCACGCCATGTACGGCAAGACATCTTTGCGGCTTTCATTAAAACCATTCGATTCGGTCTTTAGCCAACTAGTGGCATGCTCTGTGGAGAATGGGTACTAGCTACTGCCAGCAATAACGGTACATCATTATCATCCACACTGAAAAGAGAAGAAAAAAACAATGGTCAGAACTTTCAAATTTTACACTCGCTTTTCGCTATTCGATCTCGAGGGTTGCTCAGCTACAAGATAGGGCTCAACAAGGGTCCATCCCCCTTTCTTAGCTTGCAACGCAGGCATATTTTCGCGAGCGAGCACATTTTGATTGGGCGAGCGCCATGTTGAATTCAAACTTGAAAATTATCCAACAATCATCCATCAAAAACGCCTGCTTTGCAGGCTACTGTAACCTCCCCCCCTTCTCCGTTCGCAATATAACATGGAAGTTTCTTTACCTATTCTCATAGGGGAGCGAGGTACACTAGATAGATAGACCACCCCCCTCCCATTTTCCCTGTCCCCGGGATATCCTTTCGAAAGGAAGGATAGGCAACCTCGTTCCCAGGGCTTTTCCCTTGGTGATTTGGAACGGGCGGGAATCACCAAGGGAAAAGCCCTGGGAACGAGGTTGGAAGGATATGGTGCTATCTGTAGAGGTCACACAGAAATTAATGAAAGCCATGCCTAAAGCAAGGTGGGGAGCCAAAGTGAGGGAAAACAGAAATGTAACAATTAACAATCCCTTCTTTGCAGCAACTCCACAAATTTCACTCTTAAGAATTTTACCTGAGCATTTTTGTGAGGTCGTCACGAGTCAATAACTTCCTTCTATCTCTCAGTCTTTCTGTTATGACCTGTGAGAAAAAGAAATGAATTTTTGATATTTTACTGTTCAGCCTGTAATGGTCAAACAGTTTGAACAAGAATTCTTTTTTATTATTTCAAGGCGAAGTAATATGGGCAACATTTTCTCGCAACTTGTCATGCAATAATTTTGCAATGCAAGTTGAAAAGCGTTACTGAGCGTCTTACCTGCCAACTGCAAGTTGAGGCAACATGTTAAACGAAGTTAACCTTGTGCCTACTTCGCAATTTAACATGTTGCAGTAATTTGAAACACGGGTGGAAAGTGCGTTACAACACTTCCAATGTACATGTAACCTTGTTGCACGCCAAGTTGTTAGAAAATATTGCACGCATTTTTATCTCGGCCTTCACGCCATAAATAGGTTTTTCAAAAGCTGTGTCTGGTACAAACTTGCCATGCTCATTGCCTTTTGTAACATGTGATGTCATCTTACCTTGCTTTTCAGGTAGATTTCTTTCAGTTTATCTTCCAAGTGCATTAGACACTGAAAAAGTTAAAGCGAAAATAAGAACTTAGGGACGGACCATTATTTCTAGGAGGGGGGGGGATGAAAAATTTTCCTCTGCAAACTTTTTTTTTTTAGTTTATGCACCTCTGCAAACATTTTTTTCGAAATTCTAACAATTCTTTGTTATACATATTGTGTTTGCAAACAATTTATTTTGTCTTTCTAGGCCGTGCAAACAATTTTTTTCAATATTTTTCATCCCCCCCCCCCCCCTCCAAAAAAATAATGGGCCGTCCCTTATTACACTGCATACAAAAAGGGCATACCAAGGCAAGGAATTCTTCGATTTTTCCAAACTTACAATAAGTAAACGCGAACTAAAAGTGGTTTCCCTTCCCTCAGTCGAAAACTGCAATTTTTTCCCCGATTTCTCAAACTCCCTAATCTCCCAAACCAAATTTCATTTCCCTTGGAGCCGTTGGAGGCTCAAAAAATCTCGAGGTTTCTGTATTCATTTGTCCATTTGACCCTGCATGTACGTTCACTTTTCTTTTGAGGCTCCCATTTCATTTACCAACAAAACATCAAGTGAAAATAGAAAAATGCAATCTTTTTGAAGCACTTACAAACTCAGCAGACATTTTTATATCCCAGAGGCCACTCAGTGACGACAGCATAGAGAAAACCAAGTTGGACACTTCAACTTGTTGTACATGAACATGATCGCTAAAATAACACAAATAAAAGAGTTTAGAAAACATGGCTCGTACTTAAAATTAGTATAGTTTTAGCCACAGTTGATACAAATGACAATTCAAATATGCTGATCTCCCAAAGCAAACAAGTAAACACATGTCTCATTACATTTTCTTCAGAAATTTGATATTAGACAACGTCAAAATTGAAGGAGAAAACATTACGAGAACACATAGCAAATGGCCTTGCTCACCGCGAGTCTTTCCGTTGAAAATAGAGGGCTGTGAACCGTCTAGCATTATCAATACAAGGGATGACTGTATAACAAGATTTTTATAGTTATCCGTTAACTACCTAAGACGGCAAAACTTATTTTCCACCATGACTTATTTCAGCGTTTCATCCCATACACATATCAGTGTTACATCCCATTCTGATATTATTCCATTATTTGGCGGCCATGTCTTACCTTGCAGCTTGCTTCCTGTTTTTCTTCACGGAGACAACTTCACATGTCCTACAACAAACAAACCAAACAGTCACTTTCCTGTAGCGATTATACGCAAGACAACCAGATCCCAAGCAACCCATGCTAAACTACAGTTTTCACAATATAGCAACTGTGAAACAAAAAATTAATTATCCATTTTTTGAATGGTGAAGACTATGTCGTTGCAAAAACGTACCATTCATTTCCCTGAACACTAAGTCACACAAACTGGTGGACATGCAAAAAAAAAAGCAGAGCAACATGAACTCACCATTTGTCTGTGTTGGCAATGATGCACACCGCTTCTGATACTGGGTCATCCACAACTGAATGCTGAATAAAAAATTATAAAAATAGTTATGGCTGCATTTTTTTAATCAGTGGCACATCTACATGTGGGGAGGGAGCCAGGGAGGAGATTCCCTCCCAGTATATTTTGGTAAAAGTTTTTTTTAATGACTTTCACATGCTAAATGCTTTTTTGGGGGGTGTTCAAGGTCTGTATCCGCCACTGTTAATTCAACAAATCAGTGCTGGAAATTACTGTCGGTCATCGGACATTGTCCGATCAAAGATGCCAAAATGCCGGCCAATTTTGCAATATGTTTGGACATGATGTCCGAAAACTTATGTGACTGTGTGTTGGAAAGTTTAATGTGTTTGATTTAAAATGCGAATTGATGTCCGACGAATTTTCTAATATGTCCATTCAAAATAAAAGTTTGGAAGGACACACTTTTAAGTACGAAAAATTATTTCCAGCACGGCAGAAGGGTTTCTGTTACACATTGTTGGCCTTGACATGTAAATGTGACTTAATCAAAACTAAAGAATATTTAACAGTTATCCTACAAAATCATTTGTTATATCGCCTGATACTCTGAAAGATAAAGTAGTACATAGAGGATATTACATGGTTGCGCGGAGATATGAAATTTATCTTCGAGTGTTCAAATCGATATCTCACGAGTGAGCGCAGCGAACGAGTGGGATATCGATTTGAACACGAGAAGATAAATTTCATATCTCCAAGCAACCATGTAATATTCTGTTTATTATATAAACCTACTAATTACGATGTTTTGACGATTTTCCGAAGATTGCCGACCATTTTCCGAAGATTTCCGAAGATTTGCAAAATGTTGTCGGAAGGTCGTACGAATGTTTCCGAACATTTTCCGAACTTTTCCGAAAATTTCCGAAGATATCCGAAGAATTCCGAAGATTGCCGAGGGATATCCGAAGATGTTTCGACTTAACATCGATTTACTTTGGCTCATTCAGCATTGAAACAGGGCAAACTTGTCAGAAAATGTTTCGAAATCGATATCTTCACATGTGAAAATAACATGTTATTTTCACGTGTGAAGATATGATTTTTTCGCGCGAAAGATTTCCTGGTATTTCACTGATGTTTATATAATAAGACTGTTTTATTATGTAACAATTGTCAACAAAAGGAAAACAAACGGCTGCTTAAAACCTATGCTTGTTTGAGTGTTTCAGTGCATCTGACCGCCTTTATGCAAACATACAGTCATGTGTTCTCTACGTTCTCTAGAAATAATTAACCACAGATTCAAGTCTGTGAAAGAGCCGTTGAACTTCCATACCATGTGCTAGTTTTATAATTCAAGTCATTTACCTGTAATGCAAGCTTCAAGTCAGTTGACAGACTTGCACGAAAGTTGTTTTCTTGAACCCCTTGAAGAACCAAGTCAGGCAAATAACTGTCCACAATTCTGCAGACAAACAAATTGAGAAAGATTAGCAAATAAAACAATGTGAACTTGCAATCAGTATTATATAACAGCATCAATACAAACTGTTAACTTACCCAGCAAACATGGATCGTCCAAAATTGTTGAAGCTTCTCCATTCATCTGATTTGCTGCAAATAACACAACAGGTCTTTTCGTTATTTAATACCATACGATCTCTTTACATACATTTCAGTCAGTAGGGAGCTTAAGCAAACCACGACGGTAACGTGAACGAGAACGTCACCAAACAAAAGATTTAATGAGCAGAATAACAGCTCTGCAAGTGCATTTTAAATCCTGGTACATTTCTTGGCCGTTCTCTGCAAAACAACAACGTGAAATGGTCTGAAATGACCAAATTATGCGTATTTTAAAGTGCGTGAACGACGACGGCTTAATTTTCGTATTTCTAATTTACGATGAACGCTTTCTTAACATATTCAGCTGCAGCTTGTCCCTAAACCAATAGATACTCTGAATACATCTGGATAATCGCGACATTCTAGAGGAAAATATAAATTCGTCTTGCACCAGGCGTTGTCCTCGGCGTCGCCGTCGTTAGCTGTCGTTTTTACGGCAGCTAACGTGCGTGAAAAAAATTAGAGACAATGTATGAACGGCCTGCGTAGACGTTTACGCCAGTGGTTCATACATTGTCTCTACTTTTTTCACGCACATAAAATTTACGCGTCAGTGGAAATCCACCATGAAGCTCCCTAGTGTCTTCACTAGGAAATGGCTGTTTCCACAAAGTTTAGTCAAGTTACTTGGAGTTATATTGCATCCAAGGTAATTGTAATAAATAATGTGCAGTTTTCTTTAAAATGTTTTATAACAGGAAGTTTTAAATCTCATCATACTATTATTATCATACTAACATCTCCACAGAATACATAAATATGTGCTTTAAAAAAGAAAGAGGCCATGAATAAGTCTGCAAGTAGACTGTAGTGTGTAGACTCTAGTAGACCGAGAGATAGCTCCTCCAGATACACCATGTATTATTTTTATTCTGTCACAGAAGACGATTATTTTTCCAGTCAGTTTCCTAGTAAACATTATTCATGGTTTAAACTTTTCATATGTCAATGTATATTCTTCGTTCTTAAGGTGGCTCGACCCAGTTTTTTTCTAGCGATACCTATCAACTTTGAAACCCTCATACTTAAAGGGATTAATGTCAATGACAAAACTACTATATCACATGCATTACACATAGACTGAACTGCAATATGATATAATTTTTTGGGCGATCAGAATGAATATCACGTGGCAATGACGTCACACAGGGTTTTACTCTGAATCGAATTTTAGGCGGTAACCGCATTTTCTCTCGAGATCCTCCACGCTACGTATTCCTTGGGTGTTTGCCTTCATCTCCGTGGAGTTTCATCGAAATCTACAAGAGGAATTTTGAAATATCTTGGAATTTCTTTTTAGATGGTATAATTTATGCGTAAAATAAAGTCAAGACTTCATATAAAGAAATTTGCTTCTTTTTTATGTTTAATGAGAGGATTTAGCCCCCATTCCTTTTAGAAATGTCCCATATACTACATCCAAACCTTTAGAAGAAAGTAGACTTGCGCGATTTCGAAAAATATGAAAATATCTTAATCGGAGTAGAGCTCAATGTTTAGCTCTATTTACCATTTTTACGGATACTTTTGCAAAAAAGCGATTATTTCAAAAACCCGTCGATAAAATTTTTTCAAAATTTTTCAGGATGAAAAATAATCAGTACACCACACAATCCCTAAATTTCATGCTCATTGAAAATTTCTAAGGTTGTCTAAACTAAACGCAAAATTGAGTAAACATTGAAGCGATGTCGAAGTTTGAGATAATTTTGTGCTCTGGGATTTCCTTTTGTTTCGAGTTAAGCACAACATCGAATTCCTGTGCACCACGCGTAAAATGACAACGCTTGGCTACCTTCCGAAAGCTTTCCGAAATATGGAACAAGGGAAAAGAAATTGTCACGCATTAGTTTTTCTTGTTGGGTCGACGTCTTGGCTGAGATAAAAGTTAACCGGCTTTGAGTTTGGTGTTGTGTGACTGCTTTCTTCAGTTGGAAATGTATTCATTCATCCATTATTGTTTACTTGAACTCGATGAGAATATTACCATATTCCGAACTATTTCGGAAAGCTTTCGATAGTAACGATAATGTGGCATTACAGTACATAGGATACTGTTGATAAAATTTAATAATTAAATCATTAGTGTGTCACCAGAGTCTGGACACCAGAAAAATCTTCCAGCTTAGAACAAAGTTGTTTGCTCAGCTAATTTAGGATGTAAACGGATCCTTGTATCAAAGAAAGATTCTAATGACTCTCTGTGTGCCAACATTTGATTTTATTTACTCTTGCTCTTGTGCACTGATCCAAATACATCAGATCACCATCATTAATTGTCACTCATTTGCACTGATACATAAACAACAGCAACATACTATCTAAGTAAATAAATAAATAAAGATGAACGGATGTAAAACACATGCTGTTTCATATATTCTGCATGCATATTTGAGATACCTGTGGTTGGCGATCCTTCTTTATTCCGTTCTGTTTGTTTTGTTTTTGAACTTCTATCTGGTTCTGAGGAGAAAAAAGATAAAAATGCATCAGTCTGGCCATTGTACTGGCTGCAGGCATCCTTCCTGTTCCTCGCTCAGTTACCTTTTTCCCTCTTGCTGTTACAAAATATTACACCACATTGTAACATTTTTCTCAACTCTAGCACAGTTCCTGTCACCATGGGAATCACTTTTCTTGTCCACCCCTCTCCTGTACATGTCTCTTCCACCCTAAGGTGCGGCCGCACTAGACATTTTGTAACCCGGTTAATTTTAATTGATTAATTGGAAATAACTCGGTTAACTCGCCAAGTGCGGCCAGTATTTCACATGGTTTTTCACATGGAATCTTCTGGTAGTGTATTTCTTTGGCTAGTTTAGCTTACGCCATAATGTACCTGCACATAACAGAACTTTTGCTGTTGTATCTCTCAAGTGACCTACCATTTGGTTTTTGCTGCATAACAGACAGTACATCACGAAAATGAATATTAAGTGATATTGAATCAAACCAAATTGAAAACGATTGATGAAAATTGATGGTAATCGATGATACTAGCACATGTGCCCAACAAAATCACGAGCATATTTCCATACTATGAATCGTGCCCATTCAGAACAGTATGCTTTATGTCTCAATCAGTATGCGTACTTTGGGTAAACTCAACCTTGACAGAAACCATTGGTTCAACTTTGGAAAATTTTGCAAGACTTCAGGTCAATATCTGATGGAAATTTTCAGGAGTCTTCAGGTAGACTTTGAAAATCTTCAGAATGGTTTGGGTCAACTTCAGAAATCTTAGGATTTCTTAATTGGGGGCAATATACTTTGGAAATCTTTGAAACCTTTTGTGTCAAATAGTCCTTTGGAAAGCACTCAAGAGTAATAATATACAAACTCCTTAGCTAGGTAATTAATTTTACTGCAGTTGTCCAATCAGAATCCAAAACATTTCATTATTATAATTAACCACTATCATCATCATCATCATTAACACATTAACATGTACATTGCAAAATTCAGCAAGATATTTCTGCACACATTGCATACACACCTGTTAGTAAGTCTCTTTCTTGATTCTGTTTTGCTTCTGTGTCAGTTGAAGAAACTGGATTGCCACCTGGATCTAAGAAAAAAAATAATATCAATACGCTGTATTTTTAGGCCTGATCAATCAAACTACCTTAATTATAATATAAGATAACTCTGACTTAAACGTTTGTAATAACTACAAATTTGAGTATCACAGCTCATTGGTTCAAACCTGCCCTCACCCATTTTAATCCCGCAGATGTCATTTTGTGAAAACAAAGCCTTGTTAACTGCAAAGCCCATGAAACAACACTTAAAAGGGGGAGTGAGGGAAAACATTAACCTGCTTGCAAGTCAAGACTTTTGCAAAAATTGTTCTGAGGAGTGCAGCTAATGTTTTCTTGGCCTGAAAACCTTTCTTTGGCCCCCTCCAATATAACATGTATAACTTTAATAATGTATATTAAATGTTAAACAACTTCTGTAAATAAACCAACTTAAGCTAAGCTAATTATTGGCTGAGATGCACCCAAAGAGGACATTATTAAATAATTAAAATCATTATTTTTACACATGTGGTAAAAAATTCAGACAAAAATTATTGGAACAGTATCCATAGGTCAGTGGATATTTATTATTATTAAATAATGCCATTGAACTGAGGTTTTGAACTTCTCTCACTTTAATTAATGCCTGTTTGCTCAATAGACATGCTTTCCTTTGCTCAGATAATTTTATAGATTTTCTCTTATAACATTAGGTACCAGAACATAACATAGATTAACATACATTTTTTATTCAAGACGCAAAGTTACAAGTAAAAAAAAGGGGGAAAAAGGCATCTGGAAAAGGAAGTTACGAGGTTAACCCTATATAAAAACTCCCTAAAATAATACAAAAATACAGAAAATAATTATATAAATTAAAACTAAAACCCTTGAATCCATCACTTATTTGCACATACATAAAAACACATCAACTGTTTTTATGTGAAAAATGCAATATTAAAACACAGGCTGTTGTATGCACTATTAGCACTACACCTATACCTCTGTTTGTCTGTGCAAGTTCTTTATCTACAGAGACAACTGTTTCAACCTGTGCAGTCACATTTCCATATTGATCTGTAAAAAAGATAATAAAAGTAAAACATCATAATAAGTCAGTATAATTTTACTGGTCCACTTTTATTTATCATAATTTAATTTATACATATTAATGTACTTAATGTACTGGGTTAATAAGTTTGCCTGCAAACATGTACATATGCATTATACATGGGTCATGATGGGTGGCATGGGTGTATTAGCATATATAGCCGGATCGACATACATGACATTGAAAAAGGTGAATATTTGTCACTTAAGGTGGCTCTGTAGTTATTTCACGTTACTCCTCGGACCAAGAACTTTGCATTGTAACTTGTTTGGATTTTAAAGTGATGGCTATTGACACCCCGTGATGATCATTTTGTATTCATAAATGATCATTGAATCAAAACTGCTAGCCATCGCACCACTGAAAACAATTTGAAGCAGAATTTGACAGGACATGTACAAGTGCACCCAGAATAACTACGTAGCTACCAGTTAATGTAGTTCATTTTCTATTGTTTCTTTTGGTGTCTTGATCATTTACATAACTAAAACCACTGCATGTACCAATTTTTATGTGAACTGAATGACTTTCATAAAAAATGTATAAATAAATGGCATAAAATTACTTTCATATCCCTTAAGTGAACCATCAGGCCAGGACTTATTGTGTGTATACTTATATACTATACTTTTTTTCCCACCCGGAAGGGATGCTAGTCTAATGAAGGGATTTCTCTCAGCATTAAATTTACTGGTCCATTTATACACCCTGGTGAAGAGAGGTACTATGAGTGTACACCTCAGATAGAGCTCAAGCCCAGACTACTGGATTTGGAGCCCAAAATATGCACTAACCGTTTGGCCATTGTCACTCCCATTCTAGACTGTTTACAGCCCTCTATTTTTTCGTGTTTTTTCGATCGATGACCGCACGGTGAGAATGGCAAGAAAACTGGATGCCAGCGCAAAACAGAAAAAGCAAGGGGGTTGGGGGCGGGGAGCGAAAAAAAGAGGGTCTTTAGACATCTTTGGAAATATTGAATTTCCCGTTTTTCCAGAAACGGAAAATTACCATTGGTTGAAAGGCTGCAAAAGTGTCATCACCTTGACCATGGCCAATCATGATTGCTTGCAGGCGGTGACTTGCAGTTTCCTCGAGTTTTCATCACTATTGACATGCTGAGAGTTGCGATGGATCGATTATTGGAATGCTCGTTGGAGAAATTTCCAAACGTTTCGTTGCTCAAAGACGAGCAGAAAGAGGCTGTTTGCCACATTCTTTGCTCGAAGGACGTAGTTGGAATTTTACTGACTGGCTTCGGCATAACTTTTGCCTCGCCAAAGACGTGTGAGGCAAACGTGACATTCTTTTGAATCGCTCGTCACGATCAACTTGCCTTGTAGGAGATACTACACCATCTATCGGTTGTGCTAGAGATTTCTTTATAAATTCAATATTTCAACCAGAACGAAATTCGTCTTATTGCACTGCAATTCTATGCAAATCGACGAATACGTCTGCCGTAAAAACACCTTCACGTTTTGGCTTAACAGATGAATTTTCCGCAGAGATGTACGATGTCTTTCCTGAATTTCCCCAAGCCAATTGCAAATGGGAACCCGTATATTCTACAAAAATTGGAGGGACCGCTTGTTTTCGGCTTTCTGCCTCTTTTTGCAGGTTTTTTGGGGGTTGAAGAAGTCATCTCAGACAACATCCTCTACAACGAAATAAAAACTCATGTGTTGTTGTCACCACAGTAGTTGTTTTGTAAACTGACACTTGTAGTTAATTAAGCAAGCACTTTACCGCTCAGATTTTACTGGTCCGATTTAATTGAAAGGTCAAGAGGCGGAGTTGTAAATGATGACAAGGGGAGGAGTCTAATACTTCCACTTTTATTCAAAGATGTCTACAGTCTCTCTATTTTTCTTTCGCTCGCTTACCGCCCCCCTCCCCCGCGGGCTCGTGCTTCACGCTCGATCACTCGCTTTTGCAATACGTTTGCATTTTTCAAAAATAATACGACTTTTTTATTTTTCACAGTACATCTGTCATCGTCAGTTTGCATTTTTGCGTTGAAAAATCGAGAGGCTGTGAACAGTCTACTCACATTCATGAAAATGTGACATAAATTAGTCCCACACTGAAAACATTTCGGTTTTGGCAATGAATCTTTTACAAAGAAAAGCAAAAGGCCTTTTGTAAAAACATGAGCTTAGAGCACTGGACAAAGGGAACTCAATTGACTAGTTAACATAAAAAATAACAAACCTTTCAATACACAGCTTACGGGGACAGCTTTATCAGGCCTCTGCACCAACTCGTGAACCATCTGCTCAAATTTCTTACATTCATTTTCCCAGTTATAAATCTTTCCATACTGTTCTCTGAGATGCAGGGCACTCTCGTGTCTGTCTTTTGGGTTTTGTTCTGATAACTCTTTGATTCTTTCTGCCCAGTCCTGTGGCCTATCAGATTTGACTACCACAGACATCCCACCTTTCACTTTCTCTAAGGCTTTAGCCAGACCAGATTCACTGGAAACAAGCACAGGGACACCAGCCGAAATTGCTTGCAGAGCAATCAGACCAAAGCCTTCGGTTCGGGATGGCATGGCTATTACATCAGCTTCGCGAAACATCTTTTTGATTTCTTCATAGTCACAATAGCCACGAATGGTTAGTTGGTTTTTTGCAATTTTCGTTTCGTTGAGAAACCACTTCTGTATTCTTTTCTGTTTACCTTGTGGAGATCCAACAAAAGTCCATTCAAACCTTCTCTCAAGTGTAGATATCGCTTTGGCAATAATATCATATCCCTTGAGTTCAAAGTCCTCAAAACTTCCACGACCAAACGTGAAAACGCGGAAACTCTTTAGAACACTGTGCGGTTTTAACAGAAAACGTTTTTAAAAGCCCAGGAGTGATAGCTTTTATCTCTGGAATACGTCGTATGTATTTTTCTTGAAGTTCAGCGCCGACAGCAAAAACAAGATGGGCTTTTTCGCAAAGCTCTAATTCTTGTTTACTCTTCTCTTCGCTTTCTGCAATTGCATCGGACACGGCGCCTTCTTCCAGTTTGTGTTTTCCTAGGTCTTCACAGAATACGTGTACGAAATGTATCCACTTACATTTTGTCCTGTCCGAAATGAAATAAGCAGCACCGCCGAATTTCCGACCATGGCCCACAACGACATCAAGATGTTTAATCTCTGGCGGTGGATTTTTCAGCCCCTCTGTGGGATTACTTGATCCTGGAATTTGTTTTGCGGTGATCAAATTCACTCCCTGTTTGCTCGCATCTTGTCTGTCTTCCTCGCTGCTTTTGCAAACATAGCAATATATCTTTAGACTTTCGCGTGATGCTTTAGCCAGATGCACTGCAAACTCTCTGTTAAAAGTCGACAGACCTCCCTTCGAGGATCCCCACTCGTCGCAGATGAACAAGACATTGATACGCTGAGAAACATCACCTTGAACAAGTACCTCAACACACGCACCGTGAAATTCTTTGCTTCCCCCGGCTTCTTTAAAACGGAATGAGCTCCCTGTGCCCATTTCCAAGACACCACATCACACTTGCATTAATATAGCCACGGTTTCAAGCGATCTAGCAGGCGTAAAATGAGGAAAACACTATCAATTTCCGCCTTGGCGAAATGAACAACAGCGTACAAATCAACATGACAACCAACCTTGGGACGGGACGACCACTCCCGCTTCTTCGTGGTCACGTGCACATTCTTTGTCCAAATTTGGCGGGTAATCAGCAATCAATCAATCCACCGCGGTCATACGTCATAGGCAGCTTTTCTTTCTATTTCGGGGAATTTCGCTCATTATGAAGTGTTTGTATGAGCAAGGATAGATAAAATTAATAGTTCCTGAGTGTAAACATATTCCCATTTCCTCAGGTAAACGAGTTTCTTTAGGGACGGACCATTATTTTTTTGGAGGGGGGGGGGGATGAAAAATATTGAAAAAAAATTGTTTGCAGGGCCTGGAAAGACTAGGGCTTTCCACAAGTTGCTCGAGATTTCCTAAAAAGTTGCCCGTAATTTTTCAAAAAGTTGCTCAAAAGTTGCTCCAAAAATCCAAAAAAGTTGCTTCTGACAAAAAAAGTTGCTCGAAAGTTGCTCCAAATATATGTCTATCTATCTAAATATATGCTAATTTCCCTTTGAGATTAATTTATAAGCAGTTTTATGCAATTTTACAGCAAAAGAACTATCTAAATAACATATTAAGGGTAAAATTTGTTAAATACAAGGATTTCTCTAACTGAGAAATATCACAGTGACGTCATGTTTGCTGACGAGTTTTGTAATGTTTTTTAAAACATTACAAAACCGAAAGTTGAAATGTCTTCAGATGTTCCTCGAAAGTCTTCGGCAAACTTCGTTAATCTTCGGAAACGTTCGTATTGTCTTTGAACAACACTCGGATAATCTTCGGAGATCTTCGGTCTGGAAATTGCTCAAAATGCAACAAGTTGCTCGAGAGGAAAAAAGTTGCTCGTGGGGGAAAAAGTTGCTTGCAGAGGTGCATAAACTAAAAAAAAAGTTTGCAGAGGAAAATTTTTCATCCCCCCCCCCCCCCCTCCAAGAAAATAATGGTCCGTCCCTTACTTTTTAAATGTTCCGCATTGGAACCAAAGCTTTGACAAATGGCGCCGACAAGTCCGCATATCGCTATTTTCAAACACGTAGAACTTTTTTAATTAAGTTCCAAAAAACTTAGTAAATCGCCAGGATACCGGCAATGTATCAAACTTTGAACTGTGGAAATTAAAACCTTATCTATCTTTGAAGAACTTTTCTTGTTTTTTTTTTTTTGCATATTTGAGACGTTTGACCGTGGTCGATCCAATCAATGGCAATCTAACTTACGCCATTTCATATCACGCGGGGGACTGGCACTATACTGTCGCGCGGGAGACTGGACTTTTCGCGGACAATTTCAAAATCCGGATCAAAGATGGCGGACAGTAACCCGCTTTGTCGCTCCCTTCTGTGCACCCCATGAAGTTTTTGTGTACATGTCATATGGAGATGCAGTTTCTTGTGATCAGTGTAATATTTCAGCTGTAGCAGGAGAGCCTTTGGTTTTCCAAATCCCAGTTCTATTGTTTATTTGTTTGTGATTCCCAGACCCAGTGACCCAAATCCCAGGTTCTAATAATCCATTCAGGTCCATTTCGTAAGAGAGTTGCCAAAAATCCCTTTTGGTTTCCTTTGCTTCTCAAGTAATCCAGTTGACACAATTATATAAAGAAATAACAAACATTTTATTTGTTGCAACAGGGTGAAGACAATACAAATTGATTTCTGATTGTACGAGATACGGAAATGCTATGTTTACATGTTTCTTCATACTTTTTATTAGAAACACGTTATAAAATGTTACCTATATCGTTTGAAAACAACTCAAAGAAAACTATTTTGCATTTGTGCAATAACATATGCATCCGTTAGTCTTAGTTTTCTCTGAGATACCGTAAAATTCCTTAAATATCCTTTCCCCAAAAAATAAGCTCCCCCCCCCCCCCTCTCGCAAAAAAAAGGTTTTTGAGCCTGTTGAACGTCTGTTTAATTTGGGGTTTTATCACACGGAGTAGAGGAGCCAAGTCGACCTTTGTGTAAATATTAAAATGTTCGATCCAGTTTAACCGTCGCGTAAACGTAACAAAAAGGTCGGATAACGTTTGACAAGCGTTACAAATAGATGGAACAATTTAATATTTACAAAGGTCAGATTTGGCTCCTCTGCTTCCTGTGGTTTCATATCCTGTTAATTAGAGAGTTGTACCACGTGGTATTCTTGGATGCACCAAAAATCTTTAGGCATAGTATTGTATCCCATTTGTAATACAAAGATATTTGAAACGCAAACTTAAATCCAAAAATAAGACCCCCTGAAAATAGGCCCTCCCCGAAAATGAGCCAACTCGAAAAGGAAACTAAGCAAATTTAAATGTGGAGCATATTTAAGAAAATTTTACGGTGTTTTATTATTTTAAAAATAAAATAAAATGAAACAAAATACCCAAACACCCAAGAAAAAAAGAAGAAAAAGAAAAATTAAGTTTTGCAAGTGCAAAACAAATTATTGTCTAGCGGTTGGAAAGACAAAAAAATGTTTGGTACTAATGGTATACCGTGAAAATAACCCACGCCTCAACCCTGTTGGATATCCGTATCATGTATATGCTTTTAAGAGTTGCCGCTGTTTGCGCTGGCTTATAATTTCAAAATTGCGCTGATGTTACAAATCAACGGACGAAATTCCCACTTTCGAGAAAAAGCTTGAATCAAGTTTCACAAAAGCATACTCGAAGCGTTACTTAGTAATGAAAGGTATTGTCACGGTCCGTAATTTTCGTTGTCACGTTTTCCACAGGAATTTTGATTCCACGATATTTTGCCAGCTAAATAGTGGTTGGAATAAGCTCTCCATTAATAAATAAATAATCGATCTCAATAGCAGAGTAATAAAGATTTTTAAGATCCAAGCGTAGAGAATGCGATACTGTACTGAAACATCCACAAGGCAAATAGAAAATGTCACGTTTAGACAAATCTGACCAAGAGTGTCACGTCATGTCACGCAAGGTCACGCCATGTACGGCAAGACATCTTTGTGGCTTTCATCAAAACCATTCGATTCGGTCTTCAGCTGACTAGTGGCATGCTCTGTGGAGAATGGGTACTAGCTACTGCCAGCAGTAACGGTACATCATTATCATCCACGCTGAAAAACGAAGAAAAAAGAACTTAACAATGGTCACAACTTTTAAAATTTACAAATTTTTAGTCACTATTCGATCTCAAGGGTTGCTTAGCTACTAGATAGGGCTCGACGAGGGTTCACGCACCTTCCCTAGGCTGCAACGCAGGCATATTTATTTTTTGCGAGCGAGCGCATTTTGATCAGGCAAGCGCCATTCGAACTTGAAAATTATCCAACTCTCCCCCAACAAAATTGCCTGCATTTCATGCTAGACCTCTCCCTTCTCCGTTTCCAATCATTACACAAAAGTTTCCTTAGCTTTTCTGATAGGGGAGCAAGGTACACTAGGTACATATTTTACCCCTCCCCCCTCCCCTCCTCCCCCCCCCCCCCCACCGACCTATTCTAGTGACCACTGCATAGCCCTTTTGAAAAAACAGGACGGGGGAGTTGCTATCAGTAGAAGTCTCGAGGATATTTATTAAAGTCAACGGAACCTAAATAAGGTCATACCTAGAACGGGGTGGGGAGCCTTAGCGAGGTGAAAATAGAAATTTAAAACTTGATCCTTTCTTTGCAGCAACTCCATTAATGTCACTCTCTCAATAATTTTACCTGAGCATTTTTGTGAGGTCGTCACGCGTCAATAACTTCCTTCTGTCTCTCATTCTTTCTGTTATGACCTGCAAAAAGAAATGAATCTTTGAAATTTTATTCTTCAGGCAAAAATGGGTCATCACTGACCCCTTTAGTGGGATGTCTCAAAAACAAAAAATACTTATTTTTTATTTCAAGGCGAATTAATAAGGGCAAAATTTGCAACAATGCTGCATTGCAAGTTAAGAGTTGACATTGTGTGTATTACCAACCACGTTACAATTGAAATCGATGTGTTTAACGAAATCGAACTTGTGCCTACTTGGCAGAACATGTTGCAGTAACTTGAAACACGGGAGGTAATACGAGTAACAATACTTGCAATGCAATATTGTTTCACGCATTACTCGGTCTCGTGCTATAAATAGTTATTCAAAAGCTGTGTCTGGTGCAAACTTGCCATGCTCATTTCCTTTTGTAACGTGTGGTGTCATCTTACCTTGCTTTTCAGGTAAATTTCTTTCAGTTTATCTTCCAAGTGCATTAGACACTGAAAAAGTTAAAGCGAAAAAGAGAACTTATTACACTGCATACAAAAGGGCATATCAAGGCAAGGAATTCCTCGATTTTTCCAAACTTACAATAAGTAAACGCGAACTAAAAGTGGTTTCCCTTCCCTCAGTCGAAAACTGCAATTTTTCTCCCGATTTCTCAAACTCCCTAATCTCTCGAACCAAATTTCGTTTCCCTTGGAGCCGTTGGAGGCTCAAAAAATCTCGAGGTTTCTGTATTCATTTGTCCATTTTACCCTGCATGTACGTTCACTTTTCTTTTGGAGCTCCCATTTCATTTACCAACAAAACATCAAGTGAAAAGAGAAAAATGCAATCTGTATAAAGCACTTACAAACTCAGCAGACATCTTTATATCGCAGAGGCCACTCAGCGAAGACAGCATGGAGAAAACCAAGTTGGACACTTCAACTTGTTGTACATGAACATGATCGCTAAAAATAAACACAAATAAAAGAAATTTAGAAAACATGGCTCATACTTAAAATTAGTATAGTTTTAGCCACAGTTGATACAAATGACAATTCAAATATGCTGATCTCCCAAAGCAAACAAGTAAATACATGTCTGATTACGTCTTCTTCAGAAATTTGATATTAGACAACGTCAAAATTGAAGGAGAAAACATTACGAGAACACCTAGCAAATGGCCTTGCCCACCACGAGTCTTTCCGTTGAAAATAGAGAGGTATAAACCGTCTAGCATTATCAATACGAGGGATGACTGTATAACAAGATTTTTATAGTTATCCGTTAACTACTTAAGACGGCAAAACTTATTTTCCACCATGACTTATTTCAGCGTTTTATCCCATACACATATCAGTTCAGTGTTTCATCCCATTTTGGTAATATTCCATTATTTGGTGGCCATGTCTTACCTTGCACCTTGCTTCCTGTTCTTCTTCACAGAGACAACCTCACATGTCCTACAACAAACAAACCAAACCGTGTGATTCACTTTCCTGTAGCGATTATACACAAGACAACCAGATCCCAAGCAACTAATGCTAAACTACAGTTTCCGTAATACTTTTTTTTCTATAAGAATATTGATTTCCTGTCCAGGCTGAATATTCAATTTTTTTCTTCCGATGTTAGACTAAAACTTTTCTATTGAATATTCTTAGATTATAGCGTATGACATAACCGTTTGCGCTGTATACGATATAGGATATTACATGGTTGCGCGGAGATATGAAATTTATCTTTGAGTGTTCAAATCGATATCTCACGAGTTCGAAGATTGCCGAAGATTGTCGAGGAAGATCCGATAATGTTTCGACTTAATATCAATTTACTTTGGCTCATTCAGCATTGAAACAGGGCAAACTTGTCAGAAAATGTTTGGAAATCGATATCTTTACATGTGAAAATAACATGTTATTTTCACGTGTGAAGATATGAAAGATTTCCTGGTATTTCACTGATGTTTATATAATAATATTAAATATGACTTACACATACTAGTCATGAAACTGTCATTACCATCGAACACTTGGTTACTGCAGGTTTTTATCGTTTTATTGGCTTGTTTTGCCGTTTTTACACCGTTTACACGATTAAGTTAAAAACGTAATATTAATTGTATTGTAGTTACAAAATTATATTCTTTTTAAAATCTCAGGCTCGGGTTTATTCCTAAGATTTCGCAAATTTTAGCCTTGATATTCTTATAAAATAGAATCTTATAGAAAAAAAAGTGTGGAGGAACTGTGTAGCAAAATTAATAATCCCTCTTTCGAATGGCAAAATTCGTTGCAAAAATTACATTATTTTATTTTACCATTCATTTTCCTGAACAGTAAGTCACACAACTGATAGACACGCCACAAAAGCATAGCAACATGAACTCACCATTTGTCTGTGTTGGCAATGATGCAAACAGCCTCCGATACTGGGTCATCAACAACTGAATGCTAAATAAAAAATTATAAATTAATTAATAGTTATGGTTTCATTTTTTAATCAGTGGCACATTTACATGCAGGGGAGGAGCCACAGAGGAGATTCCCCCCTTCTTTTTTTGCAAAAGATTTTTTTAAAATGACTTCTAGACAGTAAAAATTTTTGGGTGTTTTTGGGTGTTTAAGGACTGGATCCGCCACCGTTAATCCAACAAATAATTTTTCTTGCACATTGTTGAAGGTAACAATGACATTGACATGTGAAGGTAACTCAATCAAAACTAAAGAATATTTAACAGTTATCCTACAAAGTCATGTGTTATATTGACTGATACTCTGCAAGTTTGAGTAGTATGACTGTTTTATTATGCAACAAATTGCCAACAAAAAGAAAAAGAATGACTGCTCAAAACCTAGGCTTGTCTGAGTGTTTGCATCTAATTGCCTTTATGCAAACATACATGTGTTCTCTACTTTCTCTAGAAATAATTAACCACAGATTCAAGTCTGACGGATCCGTTGGTCCCCCATACCATGTGAGCACTAGTTTGATGATTCAAGTTATTTACCTGTAAAGCAAGCTTTAAGTCAGTTGACAGACTTGCACGAAAGTTGTTTTCTTGAACCCCTTGGAGAACCAAGTCCGGCAAATAACTGTCGACAATTCTGCAGAAAAATCAATTAAAAAAGATTAGCAAATAAGGCACAAAAACATGCAATCAATATCATACAACAGCATCAATACAAACTGTTAACTTACCCAGCAAACATGGATCGTCCAAAATTGTTGAAGCTTCTCCATTCATCTGATTTGCTGCAAATAACACAACAGGTTTTTTGTTATTTAATACCATCCGACCTCGATAAATACTATAATGACAACACTATCTCCATCAAACTTAGATTACAACATTAGTCATTCATGTATGCCGTCAAATTTCAGTCAGTAGGGAGCTTTAGCAAACCACGACGGCAACGTGAACGAGAACGTCACCGAACAAAAGATTTAATAAGCAGAATAACAGCTCTGCAAGTGCATTTTAAATCCTGGTACATTTCTTGGCCATTCTCTGCAAAAAAACGTGAAATGACCGAATTATGCGTATTTTTAAGAGCGTGAACGACGACGGCTTAATTTTCGTATTTCTAATTTAGGATGAACGCTTTCTTAACATATTCAGCTGCAGCTTGTTCCTAAACCAATAGATACTCTGAATACATCTGGATAAACGCGAGATTCTAGAGGTCCTAAAGGAAAATATAAATTCGTCTTCCTCGGCGTCGCCGTCGTTATTGTAACCTGCGATCAGGCGTTCTTTTTTCTTTTTACGAAAGCGAGAGGGAAAAAGAACGCCTGATACATTTATTTAACCGGCCGCCAGCCGCCCCCTAATTTAAATAAACTAATGTGTCGTCGAACTGTCAAACCACTCTTTGTAAATGGCGGCAAATTCGAGACTCGGATTTCCACAAGGCGTGAAAAACGTCTGGAGAAAAATTGTACATATGTACCGTGTTGAGATAAAAATGCTTTTAGTAGCAAGGTGAGATGGCGCTTGTGAACATATTTTTATCAGTTGTACTGGATGCCGTCCCTTTATTTCAGCTTACACACACACAAAAAGGAATTCACCGACAAGAGCTGTTCTACGGCAGATAGAATCGATCGCTTTTGTAAACATTCTAACATCTCTGGGATATTGTTTTCGAAGAACAACAAAAACATCTTCACGGAACCAAAATTATTACGCATTGTCGCTCACTCTATTTGTTCTGCCTTCAGAGAGTTACACTTGATATCTGTTAGGGCTTCAGCTAACGTAGAATAGAACTCGTCCTCGCAGTAGACACTGAGTAAACGTGACTCGTCTTTGCCATTACCAGCTTCTGACCGGAAGTCTCGTTGAAATACGACAACCAATCAGTCCATACCGCTCCATTGAGTATTGTTTCTCGACCAATCAGACAAAAAACCAGAATCTGGCTTTTTTACATGACTTTCGACAAGCAAATGTATCATGCCCTCCTTCCCCCGCAGCAGTAGTAGGGAGGGAGGGTATGATTTCAGGTTATCGTTATTGCTAATGGTGGATTTCCACTGACGCGTAATTTTTTACGACAGCTAACGTGCGTGAAAAAATTTAGAGACAATGTATGAACGGCTTGCGTAGACGTTTACGCAAGTGGTTCATAAATTGTCTCTAATTTTTTCACGCACATAAAATTTACGCGTCAGTGGAAATCCACCATGAAGCTCCCTAGTGTCTTCACTAGGAAATGGCTGTTTCCACAAAGTTTAGTCAAGTTACTTGGAGTTATATTGCATCCAAGGTAATTGTAATAAATAATGTGCAGTTTTTATTTAAGAAATAGAAAACATGTTCCGTGTTTCTATCGAGTTTTAGTAGAAACTCAGCTGTGTTCTATTGGAAATCCGCGAATCTGATTGGTTCTCCCACTGTTTTCTATTCGCCGATAGAAAACAGTCGCGCGCGCGAGTAGCTCTTTAAGTGGTAAATTTTCTTGATTTTTGTCTTCAAAGTGCACAATTTTGTATGTTTTGGACTGCAATCCTTAAGAGTTTCTACTAAAACAATTAGACTATTCGCCCTCGTTTTCTATGAGCGATAGTCAACTCGGCTGCGCCTCGTTGACTATTTGCTCATAGAAAACTCGGGCTCGTAGTCTAATTGTTAAATAGAAACACGAGTGGAAGTTTGGGAGAACGAGAAATGCTGTGGGAACACGAGTCGATAGACGAGTGTTTCCACAGCTTTTTCGAGTTCTCCCAAACTTTCACGAGTGTTTCTATAACTCGATAGAAACACGGAAAACATGTTTTCTATTTCTTTTAGAAAACAGCACAAAGAAAATAACGCACATCAAAGTAATATTTAGCGCTTTATTTAACATCAAAACGTAGATTCTCTTCACCTCGCGGTTTTACGTCATGAACAGTAATCAACCAATCATAGTACGGGAGTCGATGAACAGAAATAAATCAACTGTTCAACATTCGCTTCAAGGCTAAAATTCACCGTTGTTTGGCCAAACAAACAAAGAAAACAGGCCCCAAAGTTAACGTAATTATGAGAAATAACTAAGTCGATGGTTTAACTGAAGTCCAGCACTGGAAGGAGTCAAGAATTGTGGTTTTATTCTGTTTTATTTCGCTTCATCGAACTAACCGAATGGTTTGACGACCGACGATCGAGCGACTCGAACCTTGGAGGTGAAAGTGAATTATTTTTCTGTTAAAAGAAGTTTGACTCGGCATTCTGGACGAATATCTTGTCCAGTTGAGGAGCTGTGAATAGTTCTGAAGTGCTGCAAAGCCTAGAATGGAGTGAAGTTGCGCCAATTCATATACTTCTTTGAAAGGTCAGCCGCTTCGATAATTTCTTTCACAGACTATTTTTGAATGTGTAGCGGGCTCTGTAAACATCTTACTCGCTTGTTTTAAAATGTGCAAATATTTGTTTAGTCTTAACCTGGTTTTTGTCAGCTGTGACATTAAAATTTGGCACAATTATTAGTTGTTATTTTTGCATTGCTTATTTTAGCGCCGTGAATATTGATTGCCGTGTCTACGACAACTGTCTGTGTCTCCATCGAGTTATAGAAACACAATTTTTAACCAATCAGCGCACGTATTTACTTTGTGCTATTTTCTAATTAACAATTAGACTACAAGCCCGAGTTTTCTATGAGCAAATAGTCAACGAGGCGCAGCCGAGTTGACTATCGCTCATAGAAAACAAGGGCGAGTAGTCTAATTGTTTTAGTAGAAACTCTAAATGATTGCAGTCCAAAACCTACAATATTGTGCACTTTGAAGACAAAAATCAAGAAAATTTACTGCTTAAAGAGCTACGTGAGCGCGCGACTGTTTTCTATCGGCGAATAGAAAACAGTGGGAGAACCAATCAGATTCGCGGATTTCCAATAGAACACAGCTGAGTTTCTACTAAATATATATAACAGGAAGTTTTAAATCTCATCATACTATTATTATCATACTAACATCTCCACAGAATACATAAATATGTGCTTTAAAAAAAGAAAGAGGCCATGAATAAGTCTGCAAGTAGACTGTAGTGTGTAGACTATAGTAGACCGAGAGATAGCTCCTCCAGATACACCATGTATTATTTTTATTCTGTCACAGAAGACGATTATTTTTCCAGTCAGTTTCCTAGTAAACATTATTCATGGTTTAAACTTTTCATATGTCAATGTATATTCTTCGTTCTTAAAGTGTGCTAGTGAAACTGACGCTAAACACAATGTAAATTCCTCGCTCTAAAAGCGTAATGGCCCAAACACGCGAAACGAAATATGTATATTCCTCGTTCTAATAGCGTGATAGCCTAAACACGTACAACCCAATACAGTACGTATATTATTCGTTCTACTAGTGAAAACCCCAGGTTAGAAAGTGCGGGCCTCGATGCAGTTAAGAGAAGGTACTGGGAGGGAAGTGTTTCAGACAGTGTCGTACGACTCGACAACATATGGCAGGGCCCCTTGCTTGATACAACATAGTGAAAAATTTCGAAGTCTCCATAATGATATGCATTTCTCCACTCGACAAAGACATTTACGACTCGTATCAGGTCGTGTATATTGGACAACCGGTTAGCCTGCGTAACTGGCGGTTTTTTTTTTTTTTTTTTTTTTTTGGGGGGGGGGGGGGGGGGTTTAAAGCGCGCACAAGCAAGCGAGAGGCTTGGGGAGTTCGCCGCTTTCTTGTGCGCGCGTTAAAACCCCAACAAAACCGCCAGCTACGCAGGCCAAACCGGTTTAGCAGGTTCGGTATTCCTCTTGACCGCGTGAATGATAAAAAACGGCGGGAAGTTAGCATTTTGGGAAAAGAAAACGTTGGATAATAAATCTCTTATTAGACATTTTAGTGTGTTAAGGGACGGACCATATTCTATTCTTATACCCCCCCCCCCCCCTCCTCCTCCAAAAAAATAATGGCCAGTCTCTAAAAGTATCGCTGAACGTTTTACTTGTCATTTGTATTTTCGAGCCCGTAGGGCCTGTCGAAATACTGTAAGACTCGTAAAAATATACAGCAATAATACTCACTAAATTGTCTTATAAGATACACGTACTACAACTTAAAACCTTGCGTACAAAGCCACTCTAGCAAACATATCTGTTCTATCAAAATAATATAGTTTTATTATTCATGATAAATGCTCTATTTACAAACTAAATAAACAAGGAAATTTGATTTCTACGATAAAAAATTGACTCCGTCGGTCAAATTGAACCCCTCTAGGCCATGTGAATGACACAGCCATTAATTACACGCTATGTACAATTGCTATTTGAACAGCACTAGTCAAACACAGTATACACTATAGCTTAAGAAAATATTTGTCCTTGCTTTGATTATAAACTGGAAACATCTGTCTCCAGTCAGTCCAAACCTCAATATGAGGTACTTCAATGTCTTTTATTGTCTAAAAAGGCTTTTTAAGCTTTAACATTAGACTATAAAAATATATGTATAAAATTAATATAAAAATAATACATTAAAAAATATTTTGCTTAGGGACAAAAGCCCTGTGTGCGATATCTAACACTTATTGTACTGCGTTCCAGTACAAACAACTGGTATTTACATAGCAGTCTCGCATCTAGTAAAAAAAAAAAGTTTGAATAAACCATCTATCGTACCCTAGAATCTAGAATTTTGCGTCAAAAAATAAACTAAATTGTGAATCTTAGACTCCACATCTATTTATAGTCAGAATGCTTCTAAATAATGACTACAGTTTACACAGTGGAACCTCAAAATAACGAGTCCCTGTTATAACAAATATACTTTCTCAGTGCCTTGGTACTTCGTTATTTAGAGCTTTCACTGTACAGCAACAACCAATTTTTTTCCAATTATAAATTCGTTCAATAAATGTCTTATTAACCTAGCCTACTCAGCATTTTCTGAAAGAACATCAGCCCTCGGTCTTCTCTGTACAGATGTCTCTGCCCTTGATCCATACTACAGTCAACTCTCGCCTTGCGGACACCCCGCTATTGTGGACACTCGCTATTACGGACAAAATCCAGATCCCGGCGAAAGAGTTTGATTGGAATTGACTCCCGCTATTACGGACTCTCGCTATAACGGACAGTAAACGACGCCTCGAGCGTGTCCGCTATAACAAGAGTTGACTGTATTAAAACCTAAGGCTGATAATCTCCCGGAACGGTCATTGCGATTTTTTACCAAAAGATATCTTACATCGGGTCCCTGTTAAGACTGTCCATTGTCCCTTTATTTCTCAGATCCTGTAGCGCGCGAAAATTAGCCAAAAACAAAGCGGAGTTACCCAGTGTCCGATCGTCTGGTAAACAGAGAGACTGTGAACAGTCTAGTGACCGTTATTCAATCGCTGATTAACACTAATCCAGGATTAAAATGTAACAGAGGTTTAAATCCTCTTGTTTAAAGGAGCCAAGTCACGCATGACGCACATTGCAAATTTCACTGAGTCCAAAATGTTTGTCTGTTCATTTCTGGTTTATTTTTACCACTCTGTTGTTTTTACCTCGATAAATTACTTTTTTATCTGGAAGTAGTTTTGTACACTGAAAAAAAAAACTCCGACTTCTTGTTTATCTTGATATTGCTCCTTTAAGTTGCTTGACACTACAGACCTGACTGGACAATATTCTGTAGTTTTAAATTGAAGGTAGCTTTGTACAGTTACACTGAAACAAATACTACTTATAATATTATATTCCTTGATACTGACCTTCGAATTGCTTGTCATTTTAAATCTACTAAGTAGAAACAAAGGTACTTACAATTGAACTCTGCTCAGTTCCTTGCCCCCGGGAGCGGGATAGGGCCGGACATTAATGTTCTCCATTTTTCTCTATAACATAATTACACTGATACAATATTTTGTAAGTTTGACTCAATACTTTTCATTGTCCATATTAACTTGACCCAAATCATTTGCTAAACTACGTTGAATTTTGAGAAAGATGCCTACAGGACTTGAAAATAAATGACAAAATATTTAACAATAAATTTCAATACACTGTAATACTAAATAGCTTCCGTGTTTGTTGCCAGCGGAGTAAGCCATAATATTGTCTTGTGCCTTCTTAGCAGTAAGAGCCACGTTAATTAAATTTTACGAAGTGTCTAAATGACAGCCGGTCAAAGTGTTTTACAATAAACTAAATGAGCGACGATCATTTAGTGTTTTGAAAACCTTGACAGGCTGCGGTCATTTTATCACAGCGTTAATTTTACGGCTTATTAGCCGTGATGTAAACTACACTTCATGTGATAGTCACACTTACTACAACACGCCTTAACGTCTTAGTAAAATTTGGTTCACACACGTTGTAATAATACAATAATTCCACTTTCGTTAAGTCCTGTAGTCAGTTTATGTAAACCAGTTCTAACGTAGACCTCGTTTAAATGATCGGCCCTTAGTTTCTGTCACATTAAATTTGCCATGTCCTAATCAGCCAAACAATTCTTGTCTAATTCGTAGCCGTTATTAAAATCGTCACGCAACACTCACGAGAGGCGTTGCGTGACATCTAAACTAGGAACTCCACAGGAAAGTAGTGATAACCATATTGTCATTAAGTTTAAACTTGCAGTTGATAAGGTAAATTAACTAGCAAGTTGAATTTGGACATTGTGTTAGCTGGCCGTCTGTAAAATCAAACAAAATTAACGTAAATCAACAGTTAATTCACCTCATCAACTTCAAGTTAATCTTAAGTATTCACACATGCCCACCAACACTGATTCACTGAGCATTCCTCAAGAAGAACTCTTATTTTTCTCACTTAACTAAGAAGGCTTGGCACCCTTGCTAAGAAGATACGTCACTGCCTCGGAATTACCTTTCTCTTGTGCAATCATTAGTGGCGTTTCACCATCCGCGTTTCTGGAATTTATGTCAACTCCGTAAGAGAGGATCTTCTCGATAACAGCAGTGTTACCACCATATGAGGCAGAATGCAATGAATTCTCTCCATCGTTGTCTTCTAATGATGGATTAGCGCCCTTTGCCAGCAGATACTCCACAGCCTGTAGCTTGCCATTAGCAGCAGCTAACATCAGTGCTGTGACACCCTCGTTATTTATTGAGTCAATGTTAGGCACGTGACTAAGCATTAACTCAATAATAACAGGGTTGTCACCCTGTGAGGCGTGATGTAACAAATTCCATCCATTGTTGTCTTCTAATGATGGATTAGCGCCCTTTGCCAGCAGACACTTCACAGCCTGAAGCTTGTCATGACGAGCAGCTATCATTAGTGCTGTGGAACCCTTGTTAGTTATTGAGTCAATGCTAGGAACGTGACTAAGCATTAATTCAATAATAACAGGGTTGCCACCCTGTGAGGCAGCATGCAACAAATTCCATCCATCGTTGTCTTTCAAGGATGGATCAGCCCCCTTTTTAAGCAGATACTCCACAGCCTGTAGCTTGTCATAATAAGCAGCTATCATCAGTGCAGTGGAACCCTTGTTATTTATTGAGTCAATGCTAGGCACGTGACTAAGCATTAACTCAATAATAACAGGGTTGCCACCCTGTGAGGCAGCATGCAACAAATTCCATCCATCGTTGTTTTCTAATGATGGATTAGCGCCCTTTGCCAGCAGATTCTCCACAGCCTGTAGCTTGTCATTAACAGCAGCTATCATCAGTGGCGTTATACCTCGACCATCTCTGCAGTCAATGGAAAATACACGAGATAGCAAGGATTCAATTTTGGTAACATCACCGTCCTCTGCCGCATCGTGAAGTGAATTCCATTCATTTTTATCCTTGTCAACAAAATCGCTGCCTAAAATAATTGATAAAAATCAAAATTAAAGATACAGATGAGTGATTTTTGTACGAGATGGCGGAGATGCAATGGACGTGGCCCAGCTGACGCCAAAAAAATAACTCGTGAAAACATCCAGCTGTGTCGTACAACATCTCGCTGAATTAACCTTCTTAATCCAGTGAACACGAGTATGTAACTTTAATACAACCAATTTTAACCTATACAGTGTTGATTAACCACACGATTAAAATTGATAGAAGTGTACATCATTTTTGATTAAATAAATACTCCCATTCTACTGGCTATTTGTCGGACAAATTTTAAACATTTTCTCAATAAATACCTAGTGTATTACAGCAAACTTTCACTTTCGAGCACTTGCGTATTGGCAGTTCTGTACAACTATCAGAAAATTGATAAAGTATTTTATTATTGTTCCACTACATCAATGATTACACTAAAGTTAAAATTTCATTAGAATATTCCCCTGTATTCCACTGCAAATAGAGATGAAGACAGTTTGTCTTGTAATTATTTATTGTGAGCAAATGTACTTATTAATAAACAGCACAGTTGCTCTTATACATCAATGTAAACTATATTACAGAGTCAGCACTTTGAGTGCATACCTGTTGCAGACACTTGTTCTGTGTAATCTGAGGGGGTTTGTGAAGCTGTACTTTCATCTGAATCTGATGAGAATGAACAAAGCATCGTCACTGACTGTAAGGTTACAAAATTGCATATGACGTTAATAAACAAAACCCCAAAGGTGGGGTGGGGTGGGGGGTTTGCAGCTAGGGTGATTTTAAGGGGATATTTAATTGAAGCCCCACTCAGGGAGTGGTCAATTCAGTAGAACATCCATCCATGTATTATTTTGTGAAGTAAAAACAGCAAAATAATTGTTACTGACAACAAAGTAATGAGAAGTTTTTTAAACAGAAATGATACAAAAACAAACAGAATACAATAGCTGATAATTATATTTAGTTTATAAGGTCTACTTATTTAAGATCCAGCACTACTGCTCACTGGTTTGTCACTGTGGTTTTGTCAATAGTACACTTACATCAACAAAGAGGGCAGCCTCAAATTACTACCCTTATCAGTTGAGAATGCAACGAGGGAAGTTTTGCGCCCATACATGTATGTGGTCTTTAAAGTGGTATTAAAGAATAAAGAGATTTTGAAATTTTACAGTGGAGGCCCAGGACCTGGACCCCATATTACCCCACTTTGTATGATAGCAGGTATTTTTATAAATTATTCCTCGTAAAACTACAGTTAATGCACTAGCTTTATCTTGAGGGGGGTTATGCTATTAAATTTAAGACCAAAAGGTTAAAATGCTCATATAGAGGGGCATTATATTATATATAGCAGGGAATATCCATATTATCTCACCAGTAAACCCCCACCCCACCCTTGTTGGGTGCATCTGTACAGCACTGTTGCTCATATAATACTTCAACACACCTGTTGAGGAGTCTTCTTCTGTGCATTCTTTAGAGGTTTGAGAGGATGTGCTTTCATCTGAATCTGATGAGAATTAATGGACATGTATAGTAACTGACATTATTACCTACATGTATGACATAATTTACAAAACCACAAAGAAAAATTAATGATTATAAATTTTAATAGATGTCTGCACATTAAATTCAAGTGGATGCTGCAAGGTAAAACGAAATGGAATGGGGAAGACCTTATATACCGGTAGTAACAGATAAAGGCTTTTACAGTCAGCACAGAATTACAATAATAAAGGACACACTCACCTACTGAAACCTCTCCCGTTTTCCTTTTTTCTCTTGTGTCCGTCAAAGAGGAGGGAGAACCTGTTTTTACATCTTGATCTGAAAGAAAATTATACACATCAATGGTACACGGATAAGTGGATAAGTCTTCATTTGGGTCTATTTCTTTCTCTATTTTTTGGCATGAAGCAACTACAAGTATTTCAGTCTACCCCTCCCAGGATGGGATGCTAGCCCATTGCAGGGTAGCCCCCACATTAAATTTGCTGCCACTCTAGCTGCTAATCACCTGAGTGAAGATGGGAACTATACAAGACCAAGATAAGGTTCCTGATTAAGTGCGCAATGCAGTGACCACAGCCAGGGCTAGAATCCCGCAACTACCACTCAGTCCAGAGTATAGTAAAGTGTGCTACTATTAGGCAACTGCAGCTCCCTGTTAACATTACATACTGTTGAAACAGTGATTATAGCTTATTTTTTATCATTACTTTGAGAATAGTTTAAAAAATGTATAATTTTATCTATTTGTATAGATCTATATAAAAGAAAAGCCGTCCGTCGTGGTGTATGGATATTTTCTGGATTTTCCAAAAGCGCCGCATTGGTACTGCAGAGCTTATTTTGGGGCGGCGCTTATTCGAGGGCGGTGGTTATTCGGGGGCGGCGCTTATTCGATTTGATATGTTTATGTTATTGCTCAGAAACGGAGCAAAAGCCAGCAAAAATAAATTCATTACAATGTTTCACTTATGTAAACAAACCTGCACGCGAATTTTGGAGTTGTTTTGGCAATGTTTATTTTTAGCCAAAATCACTTCTGCCGTTTTTGCACCAGTAAACCCCCAGTCCCCACACCACTCCTTTGCTCATTTAAAATGAATGGCCCCTCATTAGGTGCATCTGTACTTAAACAGCACTGTTGCTCATGTAATGTTTGAACACACCTGTTGCAGAGTCTTCTTGTCCACATTCTGAAGAGGTTTGTGAAGCTGTACTTTTATCCGAATCTGGTGGGAATGGACAATGCATCGTCACTGATCATGTCATTAATCATTAATTATTAATCATTAATTACCTACATACATATGTATGACATGATTAACAGAACGGGAAAGCCTCAAGCCAGTTGACCCATACTGCTGTAGCTTATTGGGATGCTAGTCCATCGCAGGGTACCCTCCCACCATTATTACACTGGTACAGAGAGAGGCACTATGAGAGTAAAGCATATTGTCCATGAACACAGCACAATGACTTCAGCTGAGCTCAAACCTGGACTGCTTGATCCAGAGTCGGGTGTGCTAACCATTAAAGGTCACTGCGCCGCCCACCACAAATTAGCCAAACAGCAAAATAAAAAATAAATTTTTGTTGAGTTCAAATAGATGCTGCTAACTTAAATGAAAGTTATAATTATTAGCCTACAGCTAGCTAAGGTAGCTTGCAGTTATAAGCCTTTATATTGGAATACCGTAATGATTCGATTTAGCGCCCTCCTTCCAAAATATAAGCGCCCCCCTACGAATGTGTTTTTGTAAATAAGCGCTCTTATTCCAATAAGCGCCCCCATTCTTATTAGTGCCCCCATTCTTATAAGCACCCCTATTCTAATAAGTGCCCCGATTGTGGATAACTGCCCCTACTGAAGTCTTTAACGCCAACTAGATAAACTCCTGACTGTTCACCGTACAGTTCATGTATTTATATAATGCCATAGAAAATACAGCCAATCAGAATACAGGAAAGCCGTTGTATATTCGACGGTATTCAACCCAACCTTTCCATCGTGCACTGCAATCTTATTCTCGATGAAATTTAGTGAGCGTATTTTCTAGCTATGGCATGGTATAAAATAGTTACACAACACTTTCTCGTGGTATACTATGGAATATCCCACGAGTCACTTGTATTTTCTCGGTATACACACGAGCCTTTAGGAGAGTATACCACTCGAAAGCGTTGCATAACTAGTATATATTTACTGCTGAAATTTACAATTATTTTAAAAGTAACTGAACTTATAATAATTTCTAACTGTTACGGTTTCTGTTATTGTTAGATTGTTTCTCAAAAAATTAAATAAGCACCCTGTCCCAAATAAGCGCCCTGTCTCGAATAAGCGCCCTCCCTTGAGGTGCCAAAAGTAAATAAGCGCCCCGGAGGCTAAATCGAATCATTACGGTAAGGAATTTGTGGCTCACCAGTCATGATGTCATACGAGCCATTCAGGGTAGCCTAAACAACACTTTGTTAGTCTAAATAGCACTTTGGTTAGCCTTATACTAACAGTAAAGGTAGCTTGCGGTTAGCCTTATTTATTGTGATTTAGAGTAATTCTGGTAAGGATAGCTCACATGTCTTGCTGGTTCACACTGTGTACTAACTCATTTAAAACTGTCAAATGTTTGTACATAGAGTTGACACACAAGCATTCAGGTACCTGTTGCTAACACTCCAACTTTGTTCATCTTCTTAAATCTTGTTTTGCTTGTCGTGGGTGGAGCTGAATTTCTTTTCTGATCTGAGGGTGATGGAAAAAAAAATGAATTATCCTGGACTTCTGGTTGTACATGCACTGGAGCCCTTTCATTAAACAAATAAAGTAAAATGTGTAGTTCCAGAAAATATCCATACTCCCCCCACAGAAGGGATTGGAAATTTCCTGGGAGAGAGAGGGGGGGGGGGGTGGTGGGGGTCTCAAAGACCAAAAATTTTACAGAAATGTATGAAATTTAACTGGAATTTCCAGAGGGGTGGGGGGTTCTTTTAAAAATCCCTTCCGTGGGAAAGGTATGGATATTTTATGGAACTACACGATGAACTCAAAAGTAAACTTTACACTTATCAAACAACTATTCAGCAGATGCTCAGCAAAAGTTTATCACCAGACGTTTTTAAAAAAGGTACATACATGTAAGGGAGGAGGGGGGGGGGGTGAGCTTGTGCACATAAAAACAAAACTATAAAATAGACTGTTGAGAATGTTTTGCTGTTTTATAATAATACATGTCCACAAAAAATGAGTATAAAAAGAAAAAGAAAAGCCAGGGGCAAATCACACCCATAACATATGCCAGGTTAGCTCAACATGATTGTTTTCTTGTTCACATTTAGTCCTGGATTAATTCAGTTTTGATTAAAGGATAAAAGATAAGTTGCAATGAGCTCTAGAGAGGGGAGTTCAAAGAGTGGGGAGGGAGGTGGAGAACAGAGCCTTAACATTACAGATCCACACCTGTTGACGACTTCCCTTTTGTTCCTGTGGCAGTTGAGGAAATGGGAGAAACTGTCTTTCCATCTTGACCTGTTGAGATAAAAAAATGCAATAATATATCAGAGATAAGCTGATTTCAGCTGAGTGAAAATACCGGTATATAAAAAGCAAATTGTTTCACTGGATGTGTTTGTGCAAAAAGTAGGGTAATCGCTTAATTAAACTCTAATTTTCTCGAGTTAAATCAAAGTTTATCATATTACTAAATGATAGGTGAAAGTTCTCCTGAAGTTTGAAAGCCATCACAACAAAGCCAAAGAAGTTATAATGAAAAGTTTGACATGGACAAGCTTGCTCTAAATAACTTCGGAGCCACCTTAAATGCTGCTACTGTAAGTGAAAGCTTTAGAATGTGGTTGTGATAATAGGCCTAAGAAAAAAATAACAAATACTCTGTTCCTGCTAAAAGGATCTTATATAACTAGCTAGTCAGAATACTTTTACTTTTTACGAGGTGCCCCAGGGGTATACTGGTCAATACTTTCCTTGCTCCAAATGCAAACTACATGTAATATCCAGTCAAACCCGTATTAAGCAGCCACCCTCTATTAAAAGGCCAGTTGTCAAAGTCCCGAAAGTATATATTGCAAGTATAATACTGTACATGTAGTTAAAACTCTTATTTAGTGCCACTTGTACACAGCCGCAGCCACCTTTTAGCCATCGCATTAATAATAATAATAATAATAATAATAATCATTTGTATAGCGCCCTTTCCATACGTTCAAGGGCGCTTGACAATGTTAAAAAGTAAAATATAAATTAAATAAATTACAATTTACTTTGAGTTTAAAAAAAAAATAAAATAAAATAAAATAAAATATGATTAATATAAAAAGGCCTCTCTAAGTCTTGATAATTTTAAAAAGTAAAATATTAATTAAGTAATTTACAATTTATTTTGGATTAAAAAATAAAATATGATTAATATAAAAAGGCCTCTCTAAAAAGCAATGTTTTAAGTTCTTTTTTAAAAACGTCAAGTGATTTAATAAGTTTAAGTTTCTTTGGAAGCGCATTCCACAGTCTGGGGGCAGCAACTTTAAAAGATCGTTCTCCATAAGACTTCAAGTTTGTTTTCGGTACAACCAACAGATTCATTGATGATGATCTAAGTTGCCTGGTCGGTGTATAGTGCTGGAGTAGATCAATTAAGTATTGTGGTGCCATGCCATTCAGCGCTTTATACGTAAGAAGTAGTATCTTATATTTGAGGATTAGTCTATTGTTGTTATCTCTGTTAGAGCGGTTTTCACTTGAGTTTCGAAAGTAATTCATATTTGCTTTAGTTATGCATTACTACACTTAGTGATTGGTTTAAAAATCTTGTGCCACTTTCTTAACCAATCAGAAGTGAAACCAAAACCAATCATAATTCGCTCGCACATGTTTTCACACGCATTGTGTTTTGATTGGTTGACTGCAATGTCTGTGTTTGTTTTGTTTTGATTGGCCAGAATGATTACTTAGGTTTGGGTTTTACAAGACTCAGTTGAAAACCACTAAAAGCAGCCACCAAGACTTAGAATATGACTTGTGTAGTTTTGACCAGGAAAGATTCCGAAATAGAAAGTCGCAACTGATAAAAACATTTTTAAAAAACACACGCTCATTATCATCTTGACTGATTCCGTTGTCACTAAAGCTAAGTGTTAAGATTTAGATTTTCTGGCAATAAAGTGATGATTCTACCACGCCATATGCTAATTTCTAACAAGCCCCTATTAAGCAACCAACCTCTTCGCTTAATAGTGGTTCAACTGTATATCATATCTAGACAGTATAAAATGCACTAGCACACACCTGTTAGTGGTACTGTGTTATTATTCATCTGTGCTTCATTGCCGTCTAAAGAGATTACAGCTTCTACCTTCACAGTCATTCCTCCATCTTGATCTTATGGGAGAGAATATAAATAATTTTAATTTCTTATTATTTTGATTGTGTGGTTCCAGAAAATATCCATCCCCTCCACAGAAGGGATTTGCCCTATGATCCCCCCACCCCCACCCTCTGGAAATTCCAAAATAGCTTCATACATTGCTTTAAAGTTTTGGGTCTTAATGACCCCCCTTCTCCCGGCCGGAATTTCGAATCCCTTCTGTCGGGGGGGGGGGAGTATGGATATTTTCTGGAACCACACATTATAATGGTCACTGTAAATTTTTAGGATAGCCTTACTTTTTGGCACATTTCCTGGACATTCCAAAATTAATTTGGATCCCAAAAGAGACATCTGTTCAAATCAAACAGCTACTAAATATGCCATCCACTTACTATGGTGCGTAAAACTGAATTATTCTTACCGTTGGTGAAAATAATCAATAAATACATTTACCTGTCAGTGAAAGATTTAAGGGGACAGCTTTACGTTGCCTTTGAACCAACTCGTGTATCATTTCCTTAAATCGCTCGCATTCTTTCTGCCAGTTGTAAATTTTTCCATACTGTTCTCTGAGATGAATAGCATGGGCATTTCTCTCTTCTGCTTTCAGCTCAGATAAATCATGGATTCTTCTCGCCCACTCCTCTGGCTTATCGGAATTGACTACCACAGACTTCCCACCTTTCACATCCTTTAATGCTTTAGCTATTCCACATTCACTAGACACAAGAACTGGGACACCAGCCGATATTGCTTCCAGGGCTACCAGACCGAAGCCTTCTGTGCGGGATGGCATGACTATTACATCAGCTTGACGAAGCATTTTTTTCATTTTTTCATAGTCACAATAGCCACGGATGTTTAGTTGGTTCTTTGCTATTTTTGTTTCGTTGAGAAACCACTTCTGTATTTTTTTTTGTTCACCATGTGGAGAGCCAACAAAAGTCAATTCATATTTCCTCCCAAGAGAAGCAAGCGCCTTTGCTATGATGTCATAACCCTTGAGTTCAAAATCTTCAAAACTTCCACGACCAAACATAAAGACACTAAACTCCTCTGCTGGAAGAAATTTGACCGGCCTTTGAATGACAAACTTCTCAAACATTCCAGGTGTAATAACTTCTACTCTGATGTCTGGAAGCAGTTTGCTGTATTTTCTTTGTAGTAGAGAGCCCACAGCAACAACCAGGTCGGCTGCTTCGCAAAGCTCTATTTCTCGTTCACTCTTCTCTTCGCTTTCTTCAATTGCATCTGATGTGGCGCCACTTTCCTGTTTGTGTTTTCCCAGGTCTTCGCAGAATACATAAACAAATTGAACCCACCAGCATTTTGCCCTGTCCGAAATAAAATGAGCAGCACTTCCAAACTTTCGTCCATGTCCAACGACGACATGAGGATATGGAAGATCTGATGGCGGCATTTTCAGTCCTTCCATGAGATCAGCAGATCCTGGAAGACGTCGAGCGGTGATCAAATTCACTCCCTGTTTGCTCGCATCTTGTCTGTCTTCTTCGCTGCTACTGCAAACATAGCAGTGGATTTTTATCTTGCCTGTCGATGCTTTAGCCAGATTCACCGCAAACTCTCTGTTGAAAGTCGACAGACCTCCCTTCGAGGATCCCCACTCGTCGCAGATGAACAAGACATCGATACACTGAGAAACATCGCGAGGAACATGTACCACGACACAACGATTTTGCCCAGGCTGCTTCGAATCATCCTTGTCGGCTGCATGGAATACTCTATCTTCCCCGGCGTCTTGCAAGCGAATTGCAGCTATGGAAGCTACTGTTCCCATTTCGCCTCCATTCCAAACACATTATATTACACTGGAATGAAATCTAGCGATGCTTTTCCGCGATCTAAAGCAAACACTTTGTGAAATAAACTTCCGTGTCTATTATGTACGAAATGAACAACTTCTAATCCATTCCATAGCCGCTCCCACCTCTCAGGTTTCACACGTGAGTATCTTGACCAAATTTGGCGCGCCGAGTCCGGTCTTCGTCCCTCCCCGAGATCTCCCGAGAAGTTAAGAAGAAGTGCGCTCGGAACAAGTTCGGAAAATAAACCCGCTCTACTTCACAGAACGGTCACAGCGGTCAAACGCAAAAAAAACCTGCAAAACTTGTCACCGCCACTTCCTATTTCGACACTATCGGTTTTTAAGCGATGACGTAGTCAACGCTTTATGTCGGGGAACGATACCCCAACCGAGAAACACTGGGAACTAGTAGATACATGGATGGGAACTTTAAACTGCAGAAATAAATGAGACGTGAACAGAGATCAAGTTTAACACAACAAGAAATCGCCGCGAAGGACAGACAGCAAAATACTCCCGGGAAGTAAGAAAGGACTAACACAAAAATATAAACGAAAGGAAAAAACTATCCAGTTCTATAATATTCAGTAAACAGAACATTTCTGCAATTGGCCTGTAAAGTCTGTAAACAACTACGAGACCGCGTTTGACGTTGGTCAATCGAGAAGTATCACGTATCGTGTGTCAGGCTATATCCAGATGTCACGCCTCAAGCTAAGATAACGCAACGTGTGTTGAAAAATCATTCAATACAAAAGTTGCATTCTTCTTTTATTACTGGTGGTAACCACAGGTTAGAAAGTGCGGGCCTCGATGCAGTTAAGAGAAGGTACTGGGAGGGAAGTGTTTCAGACAATTGTCGATAAATCACTGGACAAAAGAAAATTATTCCGAGTCAGGTCGAGTAACGCGTCACGCTTAAGTCACGAATGTTTTTAATCGTTTCCTATTGCCGCGAACCAATCAGAGTTGTTTTTTTGATTGACAGTTTTGCGTAGTGTAGTCGAGCACGCGGTGTGAATTGAGATGTGATTTTCCTCCGTCGGCAAACTCGCTTTGTTGTCAGTGTTATAAGGAATTTCTCGAGAATAACCGTTGTTGGAATCATTCGCTTTTCCGTAGTTTATCTGTGATACAATCACAGCAGATCTTCTCAAAAGCAACACCTATAAAACAACGTCTGCAAAACAGAACAGAAGCAGCAAGACAGAAGCCTCGACCTAATGTGACAAACTGTTGATTTTTCGCATTCTTATCGCTCTTGAAGACAAGATTTTTCTCTTCCGGTGTTACGACAAACTGTCGTGATTGACACATTTTTTGCATTCCGATCGTTCTTAGTGGAAGAACAAAATTTTCAACTTCCGGTTTGCAGATAGCCTTTATAAACGTGGCACGCACGCGTAATACTCAATCCGCTGGTCACTGTCAAGATTAGGCTTGCGGGCCTGTCTTGGTCCCGCAATAATACATTATTTTTTGACAAATATCCTGTTAATTATTTAAGACCCCCTTGGTAATCGTCATCGCATCTGCATGAATTGCGAATCAGAGTTCCTTTCTTTTTCGCTGATATACTTGACAAGAAAATCTCAGCTGCAGGGAAATTTAAAGGTTCTTCTATCAGGGTGGACTTGAAATGACATCAAATAGCCTTTTTCATTTTTTTTTTTATTTAGTTTTTTTTTTAGCTTTAATAATATCTGTTTCTGGACTGCGCCGGACGCTTAATATATTGTCTTCAATTACCACTACTACGTCAGGTCCAACGCTAAAATAACAAAATTAATTTGGGCGTATTTCTTAAAGGGACTATGTCACGGGGATGTCACAGTTTTTGGTCAAAGCTGTTCTGAAATAAGCTAGTAGCAACTATCTTTGATCATCTAAAGGGATTTAGTAAAAACTCAGCTGTGTTCTAATGGAAATCCGCGAATCTGATTGGTTCTCCCACTGATTTCTATTCGCCGATAGAAAACAGTCGCGCGCTCGCGTAGCTCTTTTAGCGGTAAATTTTCTTGATTTTTGTCTTCAAAGTGCACAATATTGTAGGTTTTGGACTGCAATCCTTTAGAGTTTCTACTGAAACAATTAGACTACTCGCCCTCGTTTTCTATGAGCGATAGTCAACTCGGCTGCGCCTCGTTGACTATTTGCGCATAGAAAACTTGGGCTCGTAGTCTATTGTTAAATCTAACCTTAATTTGCGGATAGAAATCAAGCTACGGCTATAAATATCGATTTTTGAAGACGCGCGGAAACAATTTGAAAACGTTTGCCTAACGCTTTCAAATTGTAATCTGTTTCCATCCGAAGCATCCGCAGCCAAAGATGCTAGTTAACAGTTTCAGTGCTCTAATATAGCCATTACTAATAAAAATGGACCATTATTTTTAGGTTTCAAGCGACCCAAATATAAATTTTGGCTGTTCAAAAATCTGGTAAAATCCGTGACATAGTCCCTGAGCCTCTATATACACGTACACTGTTTAACAAACAAAACCTTCTGGAGGTAGTCATTCTCTCGGTGATTGCCTGAATTTTTTTTTTTTCAGATAAATATTTACAAATATTGCATGAAACAAACAAAATTGGAACCGCCAAAGAACATAACAGGGGCACCCAACGGAATATTTCGTTAAAATATCTGTTCGGAGGACGATTTGAGATCTAGAATTTTCGGAACATTCCTTGTAAAATTTGTTTGCTTGCCTGCCTTTCCTAGGATTTTCGAATATCTAAAAAATGGTATAATTGTTTATTTTTAACGGATTTTTTACTCTAAAAAGGTCACCTAGAATTTTCGGGAGCCTTTCTCTGGCTGGAATTTTCGAAAAGGTAAGTTTTGATCCCTATAACTTTCGGATCACTAGACTTTCAGCTGGGAAATCCGAACAGATAAAAAAATTTTAGGGGATAAAAATATGCCTATATCTACCGTTTAAATACTAAAATACGTAAATTATCTCACATCAGCTCTGATATGAGAGGTCTGTGTAGACTGCAAAACAGTCGTTTTTTTTCTCTAAAGTCGTTGGAAAAAGCGCTTACGTTCTAATTCGCTACGCTCAAACGAACGTAAATTATTTTCTTCTTCAATACTGCAAAACTAATACACACCAAGGGAATGATGGTTGGATGCTCAGGCAATCCAAGCTGACATTTATTGATACATTTCATACAGTGAAAAAGGAACGTTTAGAGCTAATGTTGACGCCTACCAGAAAAAATAGAAGTACCAAAATACTTATTAAATCAGTTAGGATAAGGTGAGCAGTTATTTCAAAATAATTATATGTACAATGTAATAAAAGTAATCGTTGTGATAAATTGGCGCTACTTCTAACCACGGATGTAGCTTCTTCGAGCTTATGCTATCAATGACAATAAAATACTCAGAGTAAGATCCTTTACAGTTCTTCAATAGCTCCCTACATCTTGCGCATAACAGCTTGGTACCATTCTGCTAGACGGTATTGAAAAACCACAAAAAACTTATTGATCCAATAATGTTAAGCGGTTGTTGAGACGAGATAATATAGTTACATAAGTTTTTAACCTCTTAATTTAAACATTAGTCCCTTCACTGTAAACATCAGTAGATTTCCACATGTACGTAAGGAACAAATAACTAGAATGAACAGCCAAAATGCCAAAAGCTAAGCTTAAGGTAACAAACTATTCAATACATCATTTCGAAGAATCTTTCGCTACCTAACAAACATATGCAAGCTAAGCGCAAGTCCTTCAGGCTTGTTGATGGAGCAGCATACTTATCGATGATTTTATTAGCAGAGATAAACACCCTAACAAACGCTGAACCGCTATTAAAAAACTATTTCAAATTGAGCTACCCGGCCAAATGATTAATGATAATGCGGACATGAATCAAAATAAAAGCAGCATAAGACTTGAAACTACGTAAGATGCGCATGCGGCTTGTAAAGCGATACAACCTAAACTGAGACAGTATGAGGACAAGATACCGCATCTTATAAAGAACTTGACGATTTTTTTTTTTTTTTTTTGAATATCTTTTTGCTGTGAAGTAACCTTCATAAACAACTTCAGGACGTCCTTCGTGCTTGGTTTCTTGCTAGCTGGGGGCTCCTCTGATAACCTTGAATAGTTAACATCTATAATGAAGAAAAAAGAGAAGTGACAGGCATTTGTATCCATATAAACCTACATGGAAGCGAGCGATCACATAAACTGAAATAAATTAACATAAGCTGAATGCAGACAAATTGCTCTGCAAAATCAGGCCAGCGCCTCCTTTCTGAAAGGTGAACGGACAAGTGACCCAAAATGAGGCCAGCGCCTCCTTGCTGATGAGTGAATGGACAAGCGTCCAAAAAACAGGCCAGCGCCTCCTTCTGATGAGTGAATGGACAAGCGTCCCAAAGTCAGGCCAGCGCCTCCTTTCTGATAACATCAATCAATCTTAACCAAACATAAATAGAAACTGGCCCAGCGGTCTTGTAATCAGCGAAAACTTTATACAAACAGCTACCAATGTTGAAATGAAAGAATCTGCTCGAAGTAAAACAGTATTTCGCCGATGTTCCAGTACACTCTTGCTATAAAGACTATAAACAGCTTGCCATCTATTGCAAAACGAGCAATTATTCTGAAAGCTTAGGAAAAAAAACGAGACGAGGTCCAGAACAGGACGATAAATGTGGTAATGGCCTCGCATGTATACGAGCAGTGAATACCTAGTGAATTAATAAATCCACTCCTTAAGTCCTGCATGGATTTCAAAAACTAAAGTGAAAACATACCTAGTTGTTGCCAAACTGACAAAGTAGACCACTATATGGGATTCCCACCCATATTCAATGCTTGAAAACATGATGAGTTGTAATTAGTCAACCATTTATGTATAAATAATGCGACTTTATAATCCTCACAACGAGCTCCGTACGGGAAACCATAGCATACAATTTGACACCGCTGTCAATAGGAGCTGAAAATTTTGGGCTATATAACATGTAAACTTCAACTTCGTGCTACTCGAATGTAATACTCTGCAAACGAACAACTATCTAAAACCAACTTAACATAAGAGCCTTGCTGAAATGACAAAAACTTTTCCAGACAAGTCATACCACAAACGTGTATACATGCACCCAGTTATCATTATGGCGCACTTGTTCACTGTTACCTAAATGGACGCCACATCCTGTGGCACTAGCATCTGAGCTAACAATACAATAAGACGGGCCAATCCATAATGACTTTTCAAATTCATCCTGTCCAGTCCACTTCAATACTCAACATGTTTTCTTAGAGAATAAATTGGGCCAAAGTAAAAGTCTAGTGAAATCGTAATCCTGCGCAGCCTCAATGTCCTTGTTGTAATAACTAGTCATAATTCGGGAAATGTCCTCAAATACTACACCAATGGAAACAAATTTCCCCAAGCCAGGCTAAACAATTCCCCATAAACTTTTTTCTGAAACAATTATGAAGACATACAGAAATGCGAAGTAAAAATAACCGTCTATCCGAAATAGGAATTGTTCTATAGATAGTGTTCTATACTATACCATTCGAAAATTAACAAGGGTCCACTAAAACTTCCCGCCATAGCTAAAAAATAAATCTGAACTTCCGTAAACTGGATCTAAGACTGCACAAGAGTAATAATCAATATGGATCAACTTCTCCTCGTCCAGGAATAGAACAATGTTGACCCCCTTAAAATCCTTCAATATTCAGTTCGAGCGACTTGAGGCATGGAATAAAGATCCAACCCAAATGGAAATACAGTAAACAGAAAAACACCTAAACTAAGCGTCACCTAACGAAAAGCAAGCGAAAACCTAACAATATAAATGTGCGATGATCAGGGTGTGAATAGCTATATAGGTGATAGGTAATAGCCACTTGGACCAAACAAAACCATAAATACTCCCTTTTAGAATAGGGCAAAGTGATATTCCCGTTTACGCACTAAATCCTTGTTCATAAAAATGTTTATCTCTTCTTCCATAGGGTTAATTCGAAACACTAAAGGGTAAACCATATAAGAAGGAGCCTTAACTTCTGCCAACCCGGTAAAATGTTAAGGCACTAAATAGCTTATCTACAAATACAGAATGATGCAAAGATGACACATAGCTTTTGAAAAATTTCTGAGGGAATCTTCTTGAAAGGAAGACGAAAACCATCTAAAACAACTGATACAATAATCTCTGAGACGCCTAAAAATAACAGAAATGAATATTTCTTCCCAGACTGCCCTTTAATAACTTGCAACACACCTGGTCTAGTAGAAACTTCACGCTCATATCTGATTTTTGTGTTACCTCATTCAATTCGTCAAACAGATCGACATTACCAATATCAATTCGATGCCCCATCATTGCGTGCTCCTGATGCCGGCGGGCTTAGTGGAAGCGGCGCTGCTCCAGTAATTAATGGGAAGTTCAACTACTTTAGTTTTACTGCAGTCTGCAAAAGTTTCCGAACCTGCAGTCCTTAGCCCACTGTCCGCTGTTTGAAATAAAAACTAACACCTGCAACACAATTCTGTTCGGAAAAAACATGTATAAAATTGACAAGCAATCAATAAGACAAGATAACAAAAACGAAATGGGCGGGCGGGCGGGCGGGCGGGCGGGTTTACAACTTCAATGTCAGCATGGAATGCAAAAGCGAGAGGACTGAACAACTCTGAACAGTCTATAAATACCTTATCAAACCAATCAGAGATACCCAAGGGACACGCCCAAGCGGCGTGTCATACACAGCGAAATAAATAACCAAAAACCTGTTAATGAACTGTATTGACTGCATACCAGTAGAAAATACATTTACGTTCTAATTCGCTACGCTCAAACGAACGTAAATTATTTTCTTCTTCAATACTGCAAAAACTAATACACACCAAGGGAATGATGGTTGGATGCTCAGGCAATCCAACCTACGCGAGACATCACAAAGTAAAAAATATAAGATCTTACCGCGAGAAGGCTAAATTGCTAGTTGGTTAGAACCTCTTGAGAATACTGCGAAATTAGGGTCCGAATCCGCCTTCTTCTTTTCGGCTGACAGTCAATTCTCTTTGCATCTTCTGACAAGCAAGCTCGTCCGACTCGTACACATGTAGAGCCGACCACTCGTCTTTGCTTCTATCCGCGAGATTTATCGCCTTCTGCCGCGTCGTTGTGAGCTGTCCTCCTTCCGTTACCAGCTTGCAGACTTCTGACGGTTTATCCAGGCTGATCTCTAGCTGAGCGAACGTTCAACTCAAACAGCTTATAATTACTATGAATTTAAACTACAATGCTTCAATGTCAATTTTCGACTTTCCTCCGAATTCTAATTGACTATCCGAACTAGGACGACAGGTAATTCTTGAACAGGGAGGACACTTAATTGACTAACTCTGGATTTGAAGACTCTTGCTGCAACCATAGGATTACTCAAAACTTCGGGTTTACAACTTCAATGTCAGCATGGAATGCAAAAGCGAGAGGACTGAACAACTCTGAACAGTCTATAAATACCTTATCAAACCAATCAGAGATACCCAAGGGACACGCCCAAGCGGCGTGTCATACACAGCGAAATAAATAACCAAAAACCTGTTAATGAACTGTATTGACTGCATACCAGTAGAAAATACATTTATCTAAGGCGATCGTCTCGCGAGCCTCGCACGTCCCCAGTCTCACTCAAAGTTTTGACATTGGCTTCTGGCTTCAGACCTCTCGCTCTCGTTCCAAGACTGAGGGCATTCGCAAAAGATACGACTCTTTTGCAGTCTACGGTCTGAAATGCGAAATGATCTAATTAGAAGAATTTTAAACACATTTTTGGTCAAAGTCGAGTTTTACAATATTATTTTACACTTGATGTTAAACTTTGTCATATAAAACATGGGTACACATTGCATACCACAGGCAGACCACCCTATGTGTTCGTAGTTAATTATTGTTGTTGACATGAGACGAACAAAAGAAATTTTGAAATCGATAAGGGCTACTGAAATAAAGCTTTAGAAATAAAATATCTAAACTACATTTCGCTCTAAATATCTCAATAAAGTTTAATGAAATGTTTATCGACTCATGTGTCGTATTTTTTCGCCTGCGCGGGCCGTTTTAAGCGCTTTTTTAACTGATTTAGCCGGCCGAAGGCCGGTAAGAGAAGAAAGAGGAGACAAGGCTTGCAAGTCGGCGGCCGACAGAAGCGACCTCCTCCACTTCAAACCGGAATTAACGCCAAACTAATGAAAAACTCACCTATCTGACGACGGCTGTCGATCGGTGAGTTGTTGCTCTATCTCTTCGCCGAATTTTAGCTTCATCCCTCCAACATTTTCCGAGAAAATCCATGCTGAAATCATGCAAACAGCTTTCTGACTATGATCGGTGCTCGACATAGCGACCAGGGAAATTCCAAACAGGCCGGCCGTTTCAAATTAACCAATCAGCGCTTGGCTTCCCTCGGCAGCCGGCCGCGGTTCAAAACCCCAACCCTGCCCCGCACAGGAGTTTTGACACTTCCGCTGAACTTCAACCAAGCGCTGATTGGTTAATTTGTGGAGGAGGTCGCTTTATTCTGTCGGCCGCCGACTTGCAAGCCTTGTCTCCTCTTTCTTCTCTTACCGGCCTTCGGCCGGCTAAATCAGCTGCTTTGTAAATGAGTAATGAAGTTACTCTCCTTTGGTGGTGTTTTGGTCTTTGTTGAATTTACCTGGTCAACATCAGCATGAATAACTTTGTTGTTCTGTGTGTGAGTGCATTTCTCGCTATCAGCACAGTTTGTCGTGACCTCATCTGAATCATTCAAATCTCCATTTGTCACGCACAAAGCCTCCATATTGAGTTCAGTCATTGAATGAGCAGGGATGCAATGTGCTGCGTCGTTTAAAGTTACTTCACAATTAACACTCAACACCGCCAAATCTGCATTAGAAAGACCACTGTCTTCACTAGAAGTTGACTCAACCACGAAAGATCAGACAGAATTATTCTCGTTCGTCACGTGGCAGAATTTAAGAACCACATTTCCCAATATTCTGTTAATAATGACCATAAGTCACATGTTCGTATGCGTATTTCTTCGAGTAAGCTTTGAGTAATTTTCCTGCAGCGCGGAGCCAAGCATGGCTTTTATGTTCAAAGCAAAAAATACAAACTAAACGGTGTTAAAGGTGAGAGAGCCAAACTCTAACCAAACTCTGATTGGTTAGTGTCTATGAGAGTAAAATGTCAATGTCACTCTCTCCTCCGCAGAGGCCTTTTATTTTTTCGTGCGGGCTGGGAAATGGGGAGAGGTAAAAAATAAGCGCGCAGAGCCTGGAGACAATGACAACGAAAGCGCGCCATTCTCGTACCTCGAGTCTTCGTTCCTTCTGCGCAGTCCTGACCGTTGGTCAAAAGGAACGAAGACCCTGGGTACGAGGATGAAAGCGCGCTGGGGACATTGGGAAGGGAAAAGGAAAGGCGTCGTCCCACACGCTTCCCCTATTTTTCGTTTTTTGTGTTGTTTTGCCTCCCCCCATCCACTGAAGCGCCCTCTGCGGAGAAGAGTCAATGCCAGGCTCAAGAAAACACAATGATACCAGACTCGTACCCAAGAGTCTGGATCCAGAATCAGGCAGTGCAAGCGCACAGCTCGTTAAGCCACTGCGTCGCCAAAACGTTCTGCAGATCTAAAAGAAATGCCGTCGGAGCTAATCCAAAGGTTTTCAGGAACTGTAGGTTAGGATCAAGGTTAAGTCTACATACGAGCTTCAGTGGTCCATAAGGTCGGAGCTTATCCCGGTTTTTGTAGCATTCAGTGACTAGAGGCATTTCTACTCCTCACCTCAGACCACAAACGCCGGTCCCGATTTTTGAGAACGCAGAGTGGCCAATCCCATTCAGCCAATCAGATTTGACAGAAGTCCGTTAATCGCAGACATTATAATGGGGACCGGCCAGAGTCCGCGTTACTGGCATGTTGCTGACCAACAGGAAGGTGGGCTCTTTTTCAACTCCGCTTCGGTAAATCGTGAAAAACAAATAACACGCGAAACGAGAACAAATATCTCACGATATTTTTTTTTTCATTATTCCACGATGTTTTCTCTCATGATATTCTTTCTCCCGGTTGTATTTGTCCTCACTCTTGTGAAGTACAAATATCTCACGGTATTTGTACTTCACTAGACCGGTTTAACCTGCGTAACTGGCGGTTTTGTTGGGGTTAAAAAGCGCGCACAAGCAAGCGAGAGGCTTGGGGAGTTCGCCGCTTGCTTGTGCGCGCTTTAAAACCCCAGCAAAACCGCCAGCTACGCAGGCTAAACCGGTTTAACAGGTTCGGTATTCCTCTTGACCGCGCGAATGATCAAAAACGGCGGGAAGTTGGCATTTTGGGAAAAGAAAACGTTGGATAATAAATCTCTTATTAGACATTTTAGTGTGTCAAGGGACGGACCATTAATTTCTTAGAGTGGGGGGGGGGGGGGTATAAAAAATTTTCCTCTGCAAACTTTTTTTTAGTTTATGCACCTCTGCAAACACTTTTTTAGAACTTCCACCTCTGTTTTGTAATACATATCGTTTGCAAACAATTTATTTTGTCTTTCTAGGCCCTGCAAACAATTTTTTTCAAGAATTTTCATCCCCCCCACCCCTCCAAAATAATAATGGTCAGTCCCTAAAAGTATCGCTGAACGTTTTACTTGTCATTTGTATTATGGCGAGCACGTAGAGCCTGTCGAAATACTGTCGTAAAATATACAGCGATAATACAAACTAAATTGTCTAATAAGATACACGTACAACTTAAAACCTTGCTTCCAAAGCCACTATAGCAAACATATCTGTTCTATCAAAATAATATATTTTTAACTTGTGATAAATGCTCTATTTAAAAACTAAATAAACAAGGAAATATGATTTCTACGATAAAAATTGACTCGGACGGTCAAACTAGACCCCTCTTGGCCATGTGAATGGTGCAGGCATTAATTTCACGCTATGTACAATTGCTATTTGAACAGCACTAGTCACACACAGTATACATTATAGCTTAAGAAAATATTTGTCCTTGCTATGATTATAAACTGGAAACATGTGTCTCCAGTCAGTCCAAACCTCAATGTGAGGTACTTCAATGTCTTTCATTGCCTAAAAAGGCTTTTTAAGCTTTAACATTAGACTATAAAAATATATGTAAAAAATTAATATAAAAATATATATATAAAAAAATATGCCCTGTGTGCGATATCTAACACTTATTGTACTGCGTTCCAGTACAAACAACTGGTATTTACATAGCAGTCTCGCATCTAGTAAAAAAAAACAGTTTGAATAAACCATCTATCGTACCCTAGAATCTAGAATTTTGCGTCAAAAAATAAACTAAATTGTGAATCTTAGACTCCACATCTATTTGTAGTCAGAATGCTTCTAAATAATGACTACAGTTTACACAGTGGAATCTCAAAATAACGAGTCCCTGTTATAACAAATATACTTTCTCAGTGCCTTGGTACTTCGTTATTTAGAGCTTTCACTGTACGGCAACAACCAATTTTTTCCAATTATAAATTCGTTTAATAAATGTCTTATTAACCTAGCCTACTCAGCACTTTCTGAAAGAACATCAGCCCTCGGTCTTCTCTGTACCGATGTCGCTGCCCTTGATCCATACTACAGTCAACTCTCGCCTTGCGGACACCCAGCTATTGTGGACACTCGCTATTACGGACAAAATCCAGATCCCGGCAAAAGAGTTTGATTGGAAATGACTCCCGCTTTTACGGACTCTCGCTATAACGGTCAGTAAACGACGCCTCGAGCGTGTCCGCTATAACAAGAGTTGACTGTATTAAAACCTAAGGCTGATAATCTCCCGGAACGCTCATTGCGATTTTTACCAAAAGATATCTTACATCGGATCCCTGTTTAAAACTGTCCATAGTCTCTCTATTTCTCAGATCGCGTAGCACGTGAAAATTAGCCACAAACAAAGCGGTTTTACCGAGTGTCCAACGATCATCTGCTAAACAAAGAGACTGTGAACAATTTAGTCACAACTATTCAATCGCTGATTAAAAATAATCCAGGATTAAAATGTAACAGAGGTTTAAATCATGTTGTTCAAAGGAGCTAAGTCACGAATGACGCACATTGCAAATTTCACTGAGTCCAAAATGTTTGTCTGTTCACTTCTGGTTTATTTTTACCACTCTGTTGTTTTTACCTCAGTAAATTACTTTTTTATCTGGAAGTAGTTTTTTACACTGAAACAAAAAACTCCGACTTCTTGTTTATCTTGATATTGCTCCTTTAAGTTGCTTGACACTACAGACTTGACTGGACAATATTCTGTAGTTTTAAATTGAAGGTAGCTTTGTACAGTTAAACTAAAACAAAAACTTCTTATAATATTATATTTCTTGATACTGACCTTCGAATTGCTTGACATTTAAAATTTACTGTGTAAAAAAAACAGGTACTTACAATAGAATTCTGCTCAGCTCCTTGCCCCCGGGAGCGGGATAGAGCCGGACATTAATGTTCTCCATTTTTCTCTATAACATAATTACACTGATACAATATTTTGTAAGTTTGACTCAATACTTTTCATTGTCCATATTAACTTGACCCAAATCATTTGCTAAACTACGTTGAATTTTGAGAAAGATGCCTACAGGACTTGAAAATAAATGACAAAATATTTAACAATAAATTTCAATACAAACACTGTAATACTAAATAGCTTCCGTGTTTGTTGCTAGCGGAGTAAGCCATAATATTGTCTTGTGCCTTCTTAGTAGTAAGAGCCACATTAATTAAATTTTACGAACTGTCTAAGTGACAATTGGTCAAGGCGTTTTACAATAAACTAAATGAGCGACGATCATTTAGTGTTTTGAAAACCTTGACAGGCTACGGTCATTCTATCACATCGTTAATTTTACGGCTTATTAGCCGTGATGTAAACTACACTTCATGCGATAGTCACACTTACTACAACACGCCTTAACGTCTTAGTAAAATTTGGTTCACACACGTTGTAATAATACAATAATTTCGCTTTCATTTGTTCCTGTAAACACTTAATTCAAGTGTAAACCAGGTCTAGCGTAGACCTCGTTTAACTGATCGGCCCTTAGTTTCTGTCATTTAAATTTGTCATGTTCTTATCAGCCAAATAATTCTCGTCTAATTCGTAGCCGTTATTAAATACGCAACGCTCACGAGATGCGTTGCGTGACAACTAAACTAGGTGTTGTAAACAGTTTCATATAATTTATGTAAATTTATTAATGTAGTCAAATTAGGCGATCGCGTGGTTTATATATTGCACCATCTTGTAATATCGATTCGACGACGAATAAACATGTCTTGTTGTGTTCACTAAATGGCGCCCAACGTGGGGCAACTTTTCAATTGCAATGCCTCCCAAAAAGACTAAATCGAAGAAAACACCCGACAAACCAAGTACATCGAGTATGCTAGTCTCCCTCGCAGCCGTTCTTAGTGTCGTCACGCAAAATTCCTCCCCACTAACGGCTGCTCACATTCGAACAACATTCCTTTCCCTTTGTTTCTTATGTGACCAATCACAGCACATGAGATTGTAATCAACTTGTTTTTTCCCGCGAATTCGGTTGTTGCAGAGAAGAACATTTCGATGTGTTTTGAAAACGCAAGCAATGTTTTTCAACGGAATCAAAAAGCGTTGCAATTCCATTTATAAATAATTTTTCAAAACATTGTCAACACGTTTTGAAACATTCGATAAAATTAACAATCACGGCATTCGATATTCAACGAAATCACCGAGCATTTAGAATCATTCACGGGACTGTTGAGCCAGCTTTTAAAATTCTCTACAGCGTATTTTGAATCCACTTACATCATTAATTTCGGTTTGAATTTGGAGCAGAAACTGAACAAATACACGGAGTACTCCTGTAATTTTGCGACGTTATGTCTGCGTTTCAAAGGACATTCGATCCCATGTATTTCGCACGCACGCAACAAGTTCTGATGATAAATAAATTTTATTTGTTTTATTCCGCGGCGTCAACTCTCTATAACTGGTGCCGATTAAACCCTTCTGCGGGAAATTTATCAAAAAGGGCTTCGCTTCGCTGACCGTTGCAATAAAACAGCATGAAAATAAAAGGCGCAAACTGTTATCTTTTAGCTTATTTTATGGCAACCGTTCAACAATGCGGCGCTACATTGTCTGCCGTGTCTGCTTTCGAAACATTATTTTTCTGAAAAGATCTGTAAACCGTTCAGTTTCAACCGGTTTACAAACGCAGAAGACTAAAAACCGAAGACCATACGTCTCATAAAAAGTTTTAAATTCCTCTGCTATGTAAAAAAAGTTAAATTTGACTGAATTTAATTTGTGTTGGGATAAACTTTACTTTTCGCCAGTTCATGTCGGGGCTGTTCATGTCATCCAACAATTGCAAGTTATGCACGGCGAAGTATGCGGTCGGGAGCGACAAATATAATTATTGTTTTCGTATTCTTGTCTCTTCTTTCTCAAAGATTGCGGTTCTGGACGTCTTTATTGAAACAGAGCGAAATATTTTTCAGTATTTTAACGTTTTGCGGAACATTCGGATCAAACATTCGAACTGAAGCAAACAACGTGTAAATTAAGAAACATATTTTATTCATTTCTAAAAGTTTTCACAACGGACGAAATAACATTGCGAATTCACAGCAAAAAACAATGTTTAGAAATGTAGTCGAGAAAAAAGAAGGATATTTTTGTCAACCTACCTATGAGTTTCGGAAAGTCTCTCCTGTATCAAGTTGTATTGATCGGATATTGTAAACATTTCGAGGCTTTCCCACGGCATGAAGCTGTCGCAGTTTCTCCATTGTCTTTCACGACTCTTAACAAGCGTTTTGTTCTTGGAATTTTTTGATCCTTGAAGATTCCCTTCAATTCAGTTTTAAGCTCTTGAAGATGATCAGATGCCTTTTTAAACGTTATAAGCCTTTGATAGCACGCTTTGCAAGCTGACAACTCGCTGGTCGCTGAATAGCAGATCACATTCACATCCAGTCATGAACAAATCAGAATAATCGCCGGAAAATCGAAACGATTCTCAACGCATTTGTATTTAAGCTCGAAATTCGAAATGTATTGCTATTAAAAACATCAAAAGCTTCTTCAAGGCCAAGGGTCGCTATTTTGAAAGCTGAGAACTCCAAAATAAAACACGCAATGCGATTGGTTAGATTACTTTGGCGGGTACGGTTCCTGAGATATATGAACCGAATGGTGATTGGCTGAAATGGTGGAAAGGAATGTTGTTCGAATGTGAGCAGCCGTTAGTGGGGAGGAATTTTGCGTGACGACACTAAGAACGGCTGCGAGGGAGACTACGAGTATGCAAGCGACTACATCGAATTTGGAACGACTGCGAGTTATCCGTGAAGGACACCGACGACAAGTATCGAAACTGGATGAAGAATTAACCAAAATATTGCAAGGCGAAGACAAGGATTACGAACGGCTCAGTGTTATGAGACAACTCTTGGATGGAAAACAAGAGTCGCTAATCGAAATGGACCAAGAAATATTATCTGTATGCGAGGTTACAACGATTGATAAAGAAATCGAAGAGTCAGAAGAAATTACTGCCTCAATTATTCGTCTGAAGTGCAAAATCGAGAATGCGAGCAAGGTAAACATGCCAAGTCAGCAACACGTGGGATCACCTCAAACGACTGCACAGCCAGTGAATCAAAATGCAGTCCGTACGAGATTACCGAAGTTGTATCTTCCGAAGTTTAAAGGAGATGTAACCAAGTGGAATACCTTCTGGGATTCGTTTCAATCGGCGGTACATCGTAACGAAAGGATTTCCAACATCGACAAGTTCAACTACCTCAATTCTGTACTTGAAGGGGCCGCCGCTCGAGCTACCCAGGGTCTTACCTTAACCCCGGGGTATCCAATCGAACGTTCGGTAATCGAACTCAATCGAACACCAATCGTTCGATTGGGTTCGGTAATCGAACATAATCGAACTCACAATACAATTTGGTCAATCGAACTCAATTGAACGTTCGAGTTACCGAACAGTGATCAATCGAACTCAATCGTTCGATTACCTAACAACCAACAATCGAACTCAATCGAGAACGTTCGATTACCGAACTCTTGTTTGTTTATACTGCGTACATATTGTACGGTGTATCGTTCCCCTAATCCTTTTTTGGCGATTCGCCATACCCCGGGATAGGACGATTGTCTGCACAATAGCCACGGGCACACCAGTCTGCCACGTGGTTGGGAGAAATTTTGCCAAATGTGTGTTCTTCACGTATTGAACACAACTGCCAGTGGTGCTGTGAATGAAATGGTGCAACTTCTGTTTGAGTGTAACGGTGAAAAGCAGGGCAGAAACCATATCCTTCCTTCTAATATAGAAATGTAAACAATAGTGCATTTCAGTTCAGTTTTACCGTCGTTTTGTTCTCTTATATTTTACTAAACATTGACATTCAGTTCGATATTTGGACGTTTTTATATTTATTCCATTCAATAAAAATTGATTTTGATTGGTCCTGCGTGATTTACTTATCAAGAGAAAGATTCCGAACAAAATCGAACCCGATCGAGTTCGATTGTGTTCGATTATGTTCGATTGGTTCGATTGGTTCGAAAATCGAACTCACAGCAAAATAGATGTTCGATTTTGTTCGATTACCGAACCCAATCGAACGATTGGTGTTCGATTGGGTTCGATTGATTTTTGGTTCGATTTTGTTCGATTGGATACCCCGGGCTTAACCGAAGCAAACTACGACGCAGCAATCAAATTATTACAAGAACGTTTCGGTCGTCCCCAACAAATTATCAGCGCACATATGGATCAGCTTCTCAAGGTTTCGCCGTGTTTTAATGATCGCCCAGCCAGCCTTCGATACGTCTACGATCAAATTTGTGTTCATTCCCGCGGTTTGGCGTCTCTCGGCGTAACTTCGGATCAATACGGAAGCCTCTTAATTCCTGTCATTATGTCTAAGTTGCCACCTGAGATCCGATTGCAGATAGCCAGGAACTCTAAGGATTCTGTGTGGAAAATTGAGGAGCTGCTAAACGTGATAAAGGTTGAAGTCGAAGCGCGGGAAGCAAGCGAGATGACCATGGCGAAAACAAGCGAAGGCGGGAAATCTCAATCGCCCGGCCGTGATTCAAAATTTCGAAATCAAACACCAACTGCGAATTCACTCGTCTCTCAGCAAGGTGGGAGCTTCAAAATCAAATGTGCCTATTGTCGAAACGAGCATTATTCTGCATCATGCGTCGTGGTACGAGATACAGCTGAACGAAGAAGTATTTTGGAACGAGATAAACGATGCTTCAATTGTTTGCGTTTTGATCACGAAACGAAGGAGTGCACGAATCCAAAAAAATGTCGACACTGCCAACAGCGGCATCATCAGTCGATTTGTTCCATGCTTGACCAAGGAAAACCGAAAGAAGTTTCAGCCGAAGAAATGAAGACAACAGTGAGCAACAAGGCAAAGGGAACTGTGCTCTTGCAAACAGCGAAAGCCGTGGCTGTCAACGATGGCAATTCTAAAACCGCATGTGTCAGAATTCTTCTGGATACCGGAAGTCAACGCACCTACATCACAATTGATTGAAATCAAGGCTTAATCTGTCCCCTGTGAAGTCAGAAACATTGCATCTTAACACCTTTGGAGACGAAAGATACACAAAGCAACAATGTGATGTCGTCAACTTGCGGTTACAAGGATCTCAAGGAGAAATCGAAATATCTGCGCTGTGTTTCCCAAAGATTTGCTCGGCGGTGTCAGCTAAAGTTAACATTGACAATCACACACATCTACAAGGTCTCGAGCTTGCTGACATCAGCATCGCTGAAACAGGTCAACAGGACATAGATGTGCTAATTGGATCCGATTATTACTTCGATGTTGTGTCGGGGGATGTCATTCGTGGCAGCAGTGGTCCTGTAGCAGTTAGCAGCATGTTCGGATGGGTCTTGTCTGGTCCCACAAGTGCTGAAGAATCAAGAGAGAAGTTTACAACTACAAATCTCATCATAGAGAGACCAGAATTGATGACCTTGAGCCCATGTGACATTCATAGTGAGAACGATGAGTTATGTGACGCCTTGCAGAAATTCTGGGACACTGAATCGTTAGGAGTACGAGAGGAACCACCTGTTTCACAGTCAGATGGTGAAGAGTTCCTGGAGAGCATTCATTTCGATGAGAAGGAAGGAAGATACGAAGTAGGTCTGCCATGGAAAGAAAGTCTTGTTCCTGCTTCAAACGAGTACGAATTGTGTGTTACAAGATTGAGACAGCTGCATTCGCGACTGAAGAAAAACAAGGAACTGTTAAAAGATTATGACAATGTGATCAAGGATCAAATCAATTCAGGGATTATCGAAGCCGTACCAGAACATGACGACGACCAAGCTCCAATGCATTTCTTACCTCATCATGGCGTGATTCGGTCAGACCGAGAAACTACGAAATTGAGAGTTGTATTTGATGGTTCAGCCAAGTCCGACAAGTCAACTGCCTCCATTAACGAGTGTTTAGAGAAAGGACCAAACTTAGTGCCACACCAATTTGATATTGTGGTTAAGTTTCGAGGTTATCCATTTGCTGTAGTAGCTGACATCGAAAAGGCCTTCCATCAGATTCAGATCAACCCAGAAGACAGAAGAATGCTGAGGTTTCTATGGTTCGATGATATCGAGAAAGATTGTCCGCAAATCAAGCAATTCCAGTTTCGAAGGCTTGTGTTTGGCTTAACTCCAAGTCCAGCTATCCTGGCAAGTTCCATAAAGCACCATCTGTCTTAGTACGAAGAAAAAGAACCGGAAGTAACATCTTTGTTAAGTTCGAGCCTCTACGTTGATGATCTGGCAGGAGGAGTGTTTCGCGAAAATGAAACTGTGAACTTGTACGACAAAGCACAGGAAATCATGAAAGAAGGATTCTCACTGCGCAAGTGGAATTCTAACTGTCAGTCATTCCGCGAGAAAATCAAGCAGGACGAAGAAAAAAAGGCCAGTCAGTTATGGAAGCCCCTGCCGAAGAAAGCGAAACTGCACAAAATCTCAAGAGAGAAGAGTCAGCCAGTGCCAAAGATGTTAAACCGGAAACCGAACAATTTGTGAAGATACTCGGGATTTATTGGGATGTGATCCGAGACGAATTTCATTATGACCTCTCTGAGCTAATCGAGTATGCAGAAGCCCTTCCAGCTACCAAACGATCTGTACTGAAACTGTCAGCTAAAATCTTTGATCCAATTGGACTGTTAACTCCGTTTACAATCAGCATGAAGCTCCTCTTCCAATGTCTATGTGTCGAGAAGGTCAACTGGGATGAAAGCTTGGAAGGAGAGGCTTTGGCAAAGTGGAAAACGTTCATTAATGACCTAAATGCTCTGAAGAACATCCGAGTTCCCCGATGTTATGCCAATTATTCACCGACGCAGTCAACCGTATGCTCATATCAGATCCATGGATTTTCAGATGCGTCGGAAAGAGCCTATGCAGCAGTCGTGTACCTGAGAACCGAATTCAGCAATGGTGAAACACAAGTCAACATCATGACATCCAAGACGAGAGTAGCCCCAATCAAACGTCAGTCAATTCCCAGGTTGGAACTGCTAGGAGCTTCATTGCTAGCCCAGCTAGTTCATTCAACGCAGCAAACGATACAATCCGTTCTCCCCATTGAAGGAACATTTCTATGGACTGATTCATTCACCACGCTGTGTTGGATCAAAAATGCTAAAGCATGGAAACCTTACGTACAACACCGGGTCAGCAAAATACGAGAACTATCTAACGAAGCCAACTGGAACTTCTGTCCCGGAGAGTTGAACCCGGCTGATCTCCCATCACGAGGATGTGGAGGAGAGCAATTAGCACAAAACCAGTCATGGTGGAATGGGCCCAAGTTTCTGAGGTTATCAAGAGATCATTGGCCCGAGTCGCCTCAAACAAGTGCACTGTCTGAGAACAAAGACGCCCTTCAAGAAGTTGTAAAGAACCCTGTAAGTGTCACACATTCTCTGGTCACGACAGAGTCGAAAGACCATTCAGTCAATCTCAGTCAAGTTATTGACATTGAACGATACAGCAGTGTAACACGATTATTACGCGTGACAGCCTACGTATTACGGTTCATACGTAATGCTAAGAAGAGTGTATCAAACCGTGAAACTCCCAAGTCACCGGAACAGTCATCGAGAAAGGAACTTAATGCTCAAGAGTTAAATCAAGCTGAAATGCTGTGGATCAAGACTGTACAGACAGCCTCATTTGCCAAAGAACTCGAATTTCTGCAAAGCAAAAGAGGAACATTCCCACCTGTCTATGTCACGCAATTTAACTTGTTCCTTAACGACCAACAAATCATCAGATGTAAGGAAGGAGTAAGCAATGCACCGCTCTCTGAAGAAAGCAAGAATCCAATCTTACTTCCATCTAAGCACCCACTTACTAATCTCATCATCCAGGATGTGCATTCCAAGATTAAACACAGTGGCATCAGGGATACCTTAACCACTATTCGAGAGAGATTCTGGGTACCAAGAGGTCGAGAAGCTGTGAAGAGAATTCTACGAAAGTGCGTCACCTGTAGAAGGGTAGAAGGGGCTCCATATAGACCACCACCGACTCCAGATTTACCAATGGAACGAGTGTCTCTGGACCCGCCGTTTGCCCATACAGGATTAGACTTCATAGGACCGCTGTACATACACATTGGAAAGTCTTCAAAGGAAAAGGGCTCCGACAAAGTGTACATTTGCTTATTCACTTGTGCATCCACAAGAGCGATTCATTTGGAACTGACACCTTCTTTGAGTGTCGAATCATTTCTCTTAGCCTTTCGGAGGTTCGTAAATCGCCAGGGATTACCAGTCACCCTCCTGTCGGACAACGCCAAGACCTTCAGATCCGCATCCAAAGATATAAGGAAGATCATACAATCAGACGAGGTTATGCGATACTTAACTGACAATCGCATCACATGGAACTTTATCATTGAGCGAGCCCATTGGTGGGGGGGGGGGGGGTTTTGGGAACGCATGGTTAAAGTTGTGAAGCAACCCTTAAAGAAAACAGTGGGACGCACTACATTGAACTACGATGAGTTACAAACCATAATGGTGGAGATCCAGGCAATCGTAAATGCTCGACCGTTAACGTATGTCTATGATGATGAAGAGTCCATTTCAACTCCACTTACGCCCTCCCATCTAATTACTGGCAGACGAATTACCTATGAACCCAGTAACCAGCATTTCCAAGTTGTTAGTGTCAACCAAACCTTGACAAAGCGAGCTAAACATCACCAACGACTGCTACAGCAGTTTACCAAAAGGTGGCAACACGAGTATCTTTTGAGTCTACGAGAACGTGCTAATGAGAGATGCAAGAAACAAAACAAGGAGAGCCCAATCTCAGTAGGTGACATAGTAATCGTGAAGTCTGATCTAAAGAAAAGAACATTTTGGAAACTGGGAAAGATTCAAGAACTGCTACCAGGCAGAGATGGGCAGATTCGATCAGCCAAAGTCAAAGTTGCTGGCAAGGGAGAGCGAAAGCCACAAGTATTACGTAGAGTGATACAGGACCTAATTCCTGTTGAAGTTTCTGAGTGAACATTGAGCTTAAAACATGCAATGAAATTGTGTCATTTCGAACAGTGAACGAAAAAGTTGTGACATTTATCGAACTGTGGACTTTTGAGATTTAGACTGTTGAGTGAAACGTTTTATCACTAAGTCGTGATGCAACCCCGGGGAGTGTTGTAAACAGTTTCATATAATTTATGTAAATTTATTAATGTAGTCAAATTGGGCGATCACGTGGTTTATATATTGCACCATCTTGTAATATCGATTCGACGACGAATAAACATGTCTTGTTGTGTTCACTAAACTAGGGACTCCACAGGAAAGTAATGATAACTATATTGTCATAAGTTTAAACTTGGAGTTGATAAGGTAAATTAACTAGCAATTTGAATTTTGACATTGTGTTAGCTGGCCGTCTGTAACATCAAACAAAATTAGCGTAAATCGACAGCTAATTCACCTCATCAACTTCAAGTTAATCTTAAGTATTGCCCATCAACACAACAAAGCAACGTCCTTAGAAGCTAATTCACTGAGCATGCCTCAAGAAGAAGTCTTATTTGACTCTCTTTACTAAGAAGGCTTGGCACCTTTGCTAAGAAGATACGTCACTGCCTCGGCTTTACCTTTCCTTTGTGCAAGCATTAGTGGCGTTAAACCATCCTTGGCTCTGGATTTAATGTCAACACCGTAAGAGAGGATCTTCTCGATAACAGCAGTGTTACCGCCAAGTGAGGCAAAATGCAACAAATTCCATCCATTGTTGTCTTCCAATGATGGATTAGCCCCCTTTCTAAGCAGATACTCCACAGCTTGTAGCTTGCCATGACCAGCAGCTATCATCAGCGCGGTGACACCCTCGTTAGTTATTGAGTCAATGCTAGGCACGTGACTAAGCATTAACTCAATAATATCAGGGTTTCCACCCGGTGAGGCCCAATGCAACAAATTTCATCCATCGTTGTCTTCTAATGATGGATTAGCGCCCTTTGCCAGCAGATACTCCACAGCCTGTAGCTTGCCATGACCAGCAGCGACCATCAGTGCTGTGGAACCCTTGTTAGTTATTGAGTCAATGCTAGGCACGTGACTAAGCATTAACTCAATAATAACAGGGTTGCCACCCTGTGAGGCACTATGTAACAAATTCCATCCATTGTTGTCTTCCAATGATGGATTAGCTCCCTTTTTAAGCAGATACTCCACAGCCTGTAGCTTGCCATTAAAAGCAGCGACCATCAGTGCCGTGACACCCTTGTTGTTTATTGAGTCAATGCTAGGCACGTGACTAAGCATTAACTCAATAATAGCAGGGTTTCCACCCTCTGAGGCCCGATGTAACAAATTCCATCCATTGTTGTCTTCTAATGATGGATTAGCGCCCTTTGCCAGCAGATACTCCACAGCCTGTAGCTTGCCACGAGCAGCAGCTGTCATCAGTGCTGTGTGACCCTCGTTATTTATTGAGTCAATGCTAGGCACGTGACTAAGCATTAACTCAATAATAACAGGGTTGCCACCCTGTGAGGCCCGATGTAACAAATTCCATCCATCGTTGTCTTCTAATGATGGATTAGCGCCCTTTGTAAGCAGATACTCCACAGCCTGTAGCTTGTCATGACCAGCAGCTACCATCAGTGGCGTACTACCCAGAGCAGCTCTCGAGTCAATGGAAAATCCACGAGATAGCAAGGATTCAATTTTGGTAATATCACCGTCTTTTGCCGCATCGTGAAGTGAATTCCATTCATCTTTATCCTTGTCCACAAAATCGCTGCCTAAAATAATTGATAAAAATTTAAATTAAAGGTACAGACGAGTGATTTTTGTACGAGATGACGGAGATGCAATGGACGTGGGCCAGCTGACGCCAAAAAAATAACTCGTGAAAACATCCAGCTGTGTCGTACAACATCTCGCTGAATTAACCTTTTTACTGCATTGAACACAAGAGTATCGAAAGAGTAGTATTTATGTTATAAACAAAACTCTAAACCACACTACTTTATAGCGGGCGCACGTACCATTAGACTACGAGCCCGAGTTTTCTATATAGTCAACGAGGCGCAGCCGAGTTGACTATCGCACATAGAAAACGAGGGCGAGTAGTCTAATTGTTTTAGTAGAAACTCTAAAGGATTGCAGTCCAAAACATACAATATTGTCCACTTTGAAGACAAAAATCAAGAAAATTTACCGCTTAAAGAGCTACGCGCGCGCGACTGTTTTCTATCGGCGATTATAGTTCACCACTAAATTTTCTCCGATTCCGATTGGTTTAAATTGAACACGTGACGCGATAGTGCCCGTCCGCCGGAGGGCACTATTTAGTAAATAAACCCCTTCAAGCGGCTGGTATATTGGAGGATAATGCCCGAGGCTGAAAGATTGTCGAAAAATGAACATTTGGCCGAGAAGCGAAGCTTCGAGGGCAACTGTGAAATTTTGAGGACAATCTTTCAGCCAAGGGCATTATCCTCCAATATACCAGCAAGCCAGAAAGGGGTTTATTTATTTTATAACCCTCCGATTAATTTTTACAACGCGCTTTATCGCCAGTAAATTTAAAGGGAAAAAAACCTACATAAAAAACCCCGCGCAACTGTGGTTGAAACAAATGTAAGTTGATTGGTTTACGTAATTTTTTATTATTGATTTCATTTAAAGTTAGAATTAAATAAGGTGACTTCATTCGTTTCTTTTATGTTTGCCTACAAAATCGGGCGACGGATATCAAATCGGACGGGGGATATTCACTGATACCCGTCGTCCGATTTTGGACCACGTGATGCGTTTTGTCCAATGAGCGCGCGCAAAAATTAATGGATGGGTTATAACAACCCTTAGTAGAAACTCAGCTGTGTTCTATTGGAAATCCGCGAATCTGATTGGTTCTTCCACTGATTTCTATTCGCCGATAGAAAACAGTCGCGCGTTCGCGTAGCTCTTTAAGCGGTAAATTTTCTTGATTTTTGTCTTCAAAGTGCACAATATTGTAGGTTTTGGACTGCAATCCTTTAGAGTTTCTACTAAAACAATTAGACTACTCGCCCTCGTTTTCTATGAGTGATAGTCAACTCGGCTGCGCGCCTCGTTGACTATTGGCTCATAGAAAACTTGGGCTCGTAGTCTAATTGTTAAATAGTGCCCTCCCGTGAAAAATGCCCGGATCGATAGTGCCCGCCCGTGACTGTTTTTTTTTAAACAAGCTGCCTGCAGACAAAGAAAACCAACCAAATTCACTGCATTTAGTGGGTTTCTGTCTGGTTTTGTTTCGTTTGTTAAATTTCGGCTTTCAATTGAGTTTTTTATCCTCAAAAGTAAAAATAATTCACGATGCTTGTTTTTGTATGTGCGCGCGAAAGAAAATTTAGTGGTGAACAAAAAAGACAATAGAGTGTTTCTGTCTCGGAACTATCGGTCTGATAGTTGCCACTTGGAAATTTGATGTTCTTAAAACTAGCATATTTGCCCTCGAAGCTTCGCTTCTCGGGCTAATATTTGTTTTAAGAACTATCAGCCGATAGTTCCTCGACAGAAACACTCTATTGTTAAAATAGAAAACAGTGGGAGAACCAATCAGATTCGCGGATTTCCAATAGAACACAGCTGAGTTTCTACTAATGTTTGTTATCATCATGAAAATCTCTTTATACCAATTTAACTTTCCCTTATTTTTGATATTTTCTTAATAAATACCTTGTGAACATTAGCAAGCTTTCACCATCGAGTACTAATATAGTGTGCAGTTCTGTTTAAAGATTTGTTATTTTAAATTATTGCTATTACTCGTACGTATGCATGTCAGATAGAAAGTCTTTCAAGTTTTGTAAGTATTATTCCACCGTACTGTAATCAGAAAAACTCTGTAATAATATTGTTCCTGATAATAAGTTCACCCGATATTTTGTAATTCAAATTGCGTTTCATGAACATTATCGCCTACAGTTTTGGTTTAGCTCCAAAAGTGGGAACAGCTTCGTGTTGTGCTGATATTGTAAGCAACTGTGCTTATATACTTCAATGCGTAGGGCACGGAGTTCCTGACCTTGTTTCACGGGTTGGTGCTTCACATGGGGTTAACCTCATTGCGCCTTTCCCCCTTGGACAGAATTGTCCAAGAAAAATTACTTTGATTATGATTATGATTATTTAAACCTTTATTACAATGTCAACATATGACAAACACACACCTGTTGCTGACGCTCCTTCTTTGTTACTGTTTGTCTCTGTGCATTTTGAAGAGGTTTGTGAAGATGTATTTTTGTTTGAATCTGATGAGAATAAACAATGCATCGGTACTTAGGTCAATAATATTCCCGAAACTTTGTTTGCTTGTTAGGTTTTAGCCTGCGAATACAGCCGCCTCTCATTCGCGTCCCGCAACGAAGAGCTTCGTGTTTCGCTCTTCGTTGCGGGACGCGAATGAGAGGCGGCTGTATTCGCAGGCTAGTTAGGTTTATAATTAACCTCTTCCAGGCTCTCGGTAGTTGGGGGAGAGCGGAAAACGCCGGCGAGGGAGGAAAAATGCGTTTTTCGCATTTTTCGTTGCTGGGGGTGGGGGGACTCCTATATGAAAGGGCAGGGATGCTCGTCGGACATTTTGAAACAAAACCATAAAAGAGAGCAATCTGGGTGTGGCTCAAGCTTTTCTTGACCGCTAAAAGATACCTAAAAACTAAGAATAGAATTGATATTTGTATATTTTTTTAATGAGACCATTATGGCTAAGAAATTGGGGTTTTTCCCGGAACACCCTAATCGAGACCAAAAATCAGAAGTTTATATCAGAAGTTTTTAGAGGGCCACTGGTTTGTCAGTTTTTTACTGTTATGTGTTAACCCTCTATAAATAAAGTTGATTATTATGATTATTATTATTATTATAAGCCAGACAACAACAGGCATACCTGCCAAGAGCCTGGAACAGTCTAGTTTATAATATTCCGGGCGAAAGTTTGTTAAACATTTCTGAGAGATTTTGCTCGTCAAAGCCAAGAAAGTATAACTAAACATTATCTTGATTTGGAAAAAATCTAATTTACATTTACTTTCTACAAACTAATTTACATATGCAATTTCTAAAACCGGTTTCGTCTAAGACCTCGTCAGTTGTTCGCCATACAAAATTTGAATATAAACAAACGTCATTTATTTCATACATACTGAGATTTACAGTTAGAATTGATCTGTTGAAAACACGGTTCGGAAATTCTCGCAGCCAATGACAACGGCGAAACGACTTTCTCACACGTGAGAAACCCGTTTCGTCCAATCAGAAAGCGGCTGTCAAAACGCATCAACATTTTCAATGAACGTGGAGCGAATGTGGTAGCTTTGTCGATGGCGCTAGCTTTTTCACTGCTTGAAAGTTTTTGGCCTTTCGCAGTACATTTGTGGACGGTTTAAAACGTTCTCATTAACAACTATGGCTGAATCTTCTGGCAGTAGGTTTAAACCATTAAGTAAACCCATCGAAGAATATATTACAGAGCAGGAAAACAAAAACACTCGAGCGAAAACGCAGCGGGATGTGAATCTGCTTTCTACATTTCTGCTGGAGAAAAACGAACAAAGAAAAATTGAAGACATCCAACCAGAAGAGCTCAGCCGTTACCTTAGTGAATTCATTCTTAGTGTGAAAAGAAAAGATGGCCAAGACTATGAACCATCGAGCCTTAGAGGGTTGTTCTCAAGTTTTAACCGGTATTTAAGAGAACGCAAATACTCAGCGAGTATTATCGAAGACACTGTGTTTGATCAAGCAAGAAAATGTCTGGAAGCTCGCAGCAAACAACTGAAAAAAGAAGGCAAAGGGAACAAACCCAACGCAGCCGAAGCTTTGACTGATGTGGAGGAAAACATTCTTTTGAAAAGAATTTACTGGGAATCTCAAATGCCGAAGCTTTGCTAAACACAGTTTGGCTTTTCAATTCAGTGCATTTTGGTTTGAGAGGCTGTGAAGAACATCGGCAGATGACTCGGGGCGACGTGGAACTTCACATGGAAGCCGACGGAACTGAATACCTAGAGTATTCTGAACGTCAAACGAAAACTAGAACGGGAGCTGAACCTCGAAATGTCAGAGCTGTTAAACCGAAGGCTTTCGCAGCACCAAACGGTCCACCTGAAAGAGATCCAGTTGCCGTTTACAAAATTTATTCCAAAAAGAGACCTGACGCGATGAATAAACCTGATGCGCCATTCTATCTCGGAATAAATTACACAAAAAGTCCTTCGTCGAAAAAACTGTGGTTTAAATCAAGTGCAATGTGTCAGAACAAATTGAATAGTCTGATAAAAACCATGGCGGAAAAAGGAGGCCTTTCAAGTAAACGACTGACTAATCACAGCGCTCGAAAACGTCAACAACTCGTGCGTAAACACCGTACGCGCGCACTTTCCATGAAGTAATCTATATGTACTAACACACGAAAAGTAACTACTCGACACCAGGTCCTTATAATTTGTTACAACAAATCAACAAATTATAACTGCACAATAAGCAGTCTAGCAAATTAAGTCCCCAGTGGGGAGTGAATAATAAGACATATACAATACAATATACCTGTTGGCAACACTTGTCCTTTGTTACTTGTTGCTCCTTTGTTGTCTAAAGATATGGGTGGAGCTTGATCTGCAGAAAAAATAAAAATGCATTTGGGTAGTTGAACTTGGACATGCTACAATTCAATTTATAAGACTGAATTCAAACAGTGATCAATCAGATTGTGAATCCAGTAACGATAACGTGGCATTACAGTACATAGGATACTGTTGATAAAATTTAATAATTAAATCATAGTGTGTTTATTCACTTGTATAAGTTGTTCACGGTCACCAGAGTCTGGACACCAGCAAAATCTTCCAGCTTAGAACAAAGTTGTTTGCTCAGCTATAATTTAGGATGTTAACGGATCCTTCTATGAAAGAAAGAGTTTAATAACTCTCTGTGTGCCAACATTTGATTTTATTTACTCTTGTTCTTGTGCACTGATCCAAATACATCAGATCACCATCATTAATTGCCACTCATTTGCACTGATACATAAACAACAGCAACCTTCTATCTAAGTAAATAAATAAATAAAGATGAACGGATGTAAAACACATGCTGTTTCATATATTCTGCATGCATATTTGAGGTACCTGTGGTTGGCGATCCTTCTTTATTCCGTTCTGTTTGTTTTGTTTTTGAACTTCTATCTGGTTCTGAGGAGAAAAAAGATAAAAATGCATCAGTCTGGCCATTGTACTGGCTGCAGGCACGCTTTAACAAAGAAACAAAACTATATAGTACATGAAAAGCTTGACAAATGTCTCATCTGGTGAACTGTAACATGTTAACATTGAGTAAATTTCTTGTTAGGCAAGTAACTTCTTATGCTCACTAATGCCCAATGAGCAAGCCGTTGGCTGACTAAATTGTGAGTTTAAGACAAAAAAAGTAACTTGATGACAAGCACTTCACTGCCCTCAAGAGTTGCCTGTTTGACGGGGCACACTGTTATTTTAAAAAGATTTAAAATTAAGGCCCTGGAAAGTTGTACTAAGAAAGGAAAATAATTCTCATTCTCAGGGATGGCAGAGCACGAGGGCTTAAGAGGAGAGTCTTTTAAGCCCCCCACGTCAGGGCACTAGTCAGCCCCCCCCCCCCCAACCTGGAAAAATGTTCTGCTGTCCTTGATTCTGCATGCATGCCAGCTACTTACATGTAGCAACCATAGTTAGCATACATTATAATGCAGCACTACTGACATGCACATGCATGTACTCACCTGTTGATGACTCTTGTTCATTATTCTGTTTCACTCCTGTGACAGTTAAAGAGGAGGGAGAAACTTTACTTCCATCATGAGCTGAAAAGAATGGACTTACAGATCAATAGACTTATTCACAGTATTGAGCAGGCTGCAAGTGTAGATGTACATGCATTGAAAAATTTATGTCAGCAAACATTTATGTCCTTATTGCACACACACACCTGTAAGTGGGTCTTTGTCTTTATTCTGATTTGTTCCTCTGTCAATTGATGGAGTGGAAGAAACTGTATTGCCACCTGGATCTGAGAAAAATTTAAAATCAATATGTAATTTTTCACATGCATGCAGACCACTGCCTTAGCCTAGAAAAAAGCTAAAAAGTTTACAGATGCCTTCCCCCCCCCCTCCCTCCCCTTAATGATGTGTTCAACTATAATTACTGAAATAAATGAATGTGTAGCTCAGTGGTAGAGCATTGCACTGGCAACGCAAAGGTCGTGGGTTCGACTCCCGCTCAGAGCCTGAAAATTTTTTTCAGGTCTTCAGTAGTGTAAGGCCGCATTTGCACTCATCATATATATAACTATAATTACATTTACAACTTCTGTTAACTTACAGAATACTGGTAATAAACTGCTATACTAGAATTCTGAATTCTTAAACCTCCACGGAAAACAAAAATTGATTAAAGAAATCGGGAGGTTAAATATAAGGGCCTGATTACATGAGCCGTGCTGGCCCGGTTAGCCGGGCTGGCTCGGATTGCTGAGATGACTTTCAGCTCGGTATTACATGAGCCCGGTTGGCCGGGCTGGCCCAGTTAAGTTTGCCGAGATGACTTTCGGCCCGGTTTTAGCATGAATGATCAGAGCACGAATGATCTTGACCACCTTTTTCCGGCAATTTGGTGGTTAATTTTTTGCACTTAATATATGGCTGGATGGGTTATGTTACCTCTACATCCTATTTAGAAGGAGTAGCATTGATTTTTTGTCGGATATTGTGCTTGGAAGAGAAATTTAATGCTGGCCCGCTTAGCCAGGCTGGCCCGGTGAACGAGATTTCATAGAAAATTTTCAACCCGGCTAGCCAAGATCCGGGCATCGCGATACTGGGATCTGGGCTAGCCGGGCTGGCCCGGCACATGTAATCAGGTTCTAAGAGATCTGTGGTAACATTACAGAGAAACACTTTTTATATTCAAGGGAAACAAAAATTGATAAAAGAAATCAGGAGTTTTGGGATTCTATTGTGGGGGATGGGCTGGGGGAAGGCACAGGGGGACCTGATCCTTCAGCATTTTATGCCTTTTTCTCTAAGTTCCCCCCTCAATTACTTTTTTTCCTTCTTTGCTTTTGCTGTTACAAAATATTACACCACATTGCAACATTTTTCTAAACACTAGGGCAGTTCCTGTCACCGTGGGAATCACTCTTCTTGTCCACGCCTCTCCTGTACATGTCTCTTCCACCCCCTGTTCTCCTGGGCTGATCTCACCCCTAACTAATTTGAATCTTGCTTTTTACGAATTACACTTAAATAAATTGCGCACTTTTCCGGGAATTTCTTGGTATTGCCGATAGGAGGGGGCGTAAGGGGGGTCCGAAAACCGTAAAACTGCACAGAAATACGCTACAAAACTGCAAACCGCATCAAATTTTACCAAAACACCGAAACTGCAGTTTCAAATGACCAAAAGACTGGATCTGAGCCGAACATCTGGCCTGGAATGTCATCAAGTCAACGTATCATTGGATAAAACAGTTAAACACATCAAGTATTAACTGGAAGAGGCTGCAATTACAAGCCACAGGGCAAGTTTGCTTAATAACGAGCCCTAATTGTGTAAGCTGATACGCTGTAAAACAAAACACTTGGCTCAAGCTTGTTTAACTGAAGCAAAACAACCGAGTGTGAATGGATCCAGTGGAAACGTAAGAGAGTCATATTACTGCAGACAATTTTCTCACCGACTACCGCGACCTAAAATTTGTAATAACCCCACACCGCATAGTCTTGTAAAACCGCAATACCACAGGTTAAAATAAAAATTACCGCAAAACCGCACAAAAGATAACGCAAAACCGCATCACCGCAAACTCTTACGCCCCCCTCCGATAGCATCACCAAATAACATCACAAAGAATTCAGTTATAACGCAGTAAACAAGACCCTGCCATCACAGCACAAAAAAACAACAACAACAGTTTCTGCAATATCAAGATATTCCCACTTTTACTGAGTCAAAGGCATCAGACTTTCCCTTTAAGAAGTTCCAGAATTTTTTAGGTTAATTACGCTGTTCCACACTGTAAGAAAAGGCCCAATCTCAGTTTTTTGGTAAGTACTGTTGACATAATAAACCTCAACACAAAGCTTATTTATGAAAATAAATAGGCAGCTTATTGCTGTACATGTACATTAAAAACTTCAGCAAAAAAAAATATTGCACACACACCAGCTGTTTGTGGATCTCTTTCTTTATTCTGTTTTGCTCCTCTGTCTGCAGTTGAAGGGGTGGAAGAAACTGGATTTCTATCTGGAAAAAAATTAAATAAATATGAATATTACGAATTGTTATCACCTGACCACTGTACAAGTCAGATTACTTCGGTGTACGTAATACCGGTAACTACAATAGAAACCCCCCCCCCCCCACCCCCAATCCCCGGACTGGCCATGGGAACGGTGACACAAACTGCAGACAAGACCGCTTGATTGAAGGAAAATTGCTTGTCCTTGACAGAATTTAAGTTTTTCCAAAAGGGTTTTCGTTTTACGTTGCGGTTTTATTTGATGTGCTGTTCCTACTTTTTGGGCCATGTCGCAATTTACCTTCGGCTTGCAGGGCCTCTGTTATGACAAATGCCCAACATTGAAAATGTATAAAAAATTATGGTCTCAACTAAACAAAACATTTGGGGGGTGTGGGGAATTTAATTTGTTCAAAAAATGTAAAATTTTTAAATAAATAATTTGGGGGAGATATAGGCACTTAATATTATTAATAAGTATTTCTCTCTCAACATTCCTACAACAAAAGTTTTTTTTCTGTAGGAGAATTTTTTTGAAATGTTTAGTTTTGAAGTTAATAGTAAATGTGTACATTAATGCAAATTGTTACAAGTTGTTTTTTGTGAAGCATGCCAGATTTTATGGCAAAGAGAAGTGTACAGAGAAGATCAACAACCCGAGCCTACTTCTTTTTGATTGTCTAGTTTTTCAGACAAGTGTTCTTAAAATTTTCCAAGTGATTACAACCTTCTAACTTAATTTTCTCATGACTAAGTCATCCGGCCATAAAATGGTCCAAAATTCTTGTCACCATGGTGACTAAAATGCTCACAGCATGTGCTCAAACCTGCAACAACTAAGCTATTATATTAAAATTTTTGATGACTTATGCATGTTTAATTCTGAAGTGGCAAATAAATGATGATGATGATGATGATGATGTACAGTATTCATGTGATAATGTCCACACTTGGGTATTAACTTTCAAAGCATACAATATGTACTCAATATTTCAAATTTCACATTTTAATAAAAAACCTGACTAAATGTATTGTAATGCACAAGCACTGTAACAGTAAGGGTGAAGGTTAAGTCTGCATAAAAGCCAAGTGGCCCATCAGGCTGGAAATTATCCTTATTTCCATATTTCGTGAGAGTAAAGTGTCTTGCCCAAGAACACAAAGTAACATACCCCGGCCAGGTCTCGAACCCTGACTGTTGGATCCGGAATCAAGCACTGTACTCACCTGTTAATGGATTTCTTTCTCTGTTTGTCTGAGCCACTTCTTCCTCTGCAGAGACAACTGGTTCCACCTTCACCGTAGTAACATTTCCATATTGATCTGATGAAAGTAAATGAGACATGTCAAGTAAATTCTCTTTACTTATTTGCGTACGTTTTTTCTATAGTATTTTATAGTTGGAGAATTTGTTAAACGATCAAAGTATTTTCCCTTTAGTGATCATTCTGTCAATTCCCATAACCTGTTTCTTGTTTATGTAATGATATTGTGAGGAGAAATTTGATGTTGGCACTCGTGGAGCTGAAAGGGTTAAGGTTGGCATGTTATGACTTAACCCATTGAAAGATTTTTTGAAACTTTCTTTGAATGTTCCCTACCAAGCACTGTTTCCAAAAAAAAAAAGATTGGTTACCTTGCTCACAACAGTGATATGATAGGCAAGCTTTACATAATTAGTCTCATTGGTTTTGGTAGATAGCAGAATTAACCATTGCAGGGCTTGAGACTAACATTTTAACTCAGTGGTTTACTGGCTAGTAGCATGCTACTAGCCAAAAGTAATTTTTCACTAGTCAGGTATATTGATTTCTATCAAGAACAGTTGACTTTCCCCAGTTTTTCACTAGCCAAATGGCTAGTAGGAATGCTAAACCTGGTAGCCAAAACCTAAATTTTAGTAGCCTTTGGCTAGTTGGCTACCGTTAGTCTCGAGCCCTGCATTGGGAACAATTTTAAAAAAGGAAATTAAAAGGGAACTGTATAAAAATTGATCATATTGGAGCACTGACCAAAAGGATCTCAATGAAGTAACATATTAACAGCAAACCTTTCAATGTAAAGCTTGAGGGGACAGCTTTATCTGGCCTCTGCACCAATTCTAAAATCATCTGCTCAAATTTTGCGCATTCATTTTGCCAGGTAAAAACATTTCCGTACTGTTCTCTGAGATGTAGAGCACTCTCATGCCTGTCTTTTGGTTTCTGTTGTGACAACTGTTTGATTCTTCCTGACCAGTCCTGTGGCCTATCCGATTCGACTACCACAGACATCCCACCTTCCACTTCCTCTAATGCTTTAGCTATTCCACATTCACTGGAAACAAGCAAAGGGACACCAGCTGAAATTGCTTCCAGGGCCACCAGACCAAAGCCTTCTGTGCGGGATGGCATGACTATCACATCAGCTTCACGAAACATCTTTTTCATTTCTTGATAGTCACAATATCCACGGATGGTCAGTTGATTGCGTGCAATTTTTGTTTTCTCAATAAACCACTTCTCTATACTTCTCTGCTCATCTTGTGGAGAACCAACAAAAGTCAGTTCAAATTTCTTTCCTAAAGACGATACTGCGTCCCCAATGATATCATACCCTTTGAGTGCAAAGTCCTCAAAACTTCCACGACCGAACATAAAGACACGGAACCTCTGTCCGACACTGTGCAGTTGTCTTCCGTCAATAAAGAACTGTTCGAAAAGCCCGGGAGTGATAGCTTTAATGTCTGGAATACGTCTTATGTATTTCTCTTGAAGTTGAGTGCCGACAGCAACAACCAGATGGGCTGCTTCGCAAAGCTCTAACTCTTGTTTATTTTTCTTTTCGTTCTCTGCAATTGCGTCTGCTGTGGCGCCTCCTTCCAGTTTGTGTTTTCCTAGGTCTTCGCAGAATACATGAACGAAATGTATCCACTTACATTTTGTCCTGTCCGAAATGAAATAAGCAGCACCGCCGAATTTCCGACCATGGCCCACAACGACATCAGGGTGTTCAAGCTCAGGCGGTGGCATTTTCAGCCACTCCATGCGATCATCAGATCCTGGAAGACGTCGAGAAGCAATTAAATTCACTCCCTGTTTGCTCGCATCTTGTCTGTCGTCTTCGCTGCTACTGCAAACATAGCAGTGAATCTTAAGACGTTCGCGTGATGCTTTAGCCAGATTCACTGCAAACTCTCTGTTGAAAGTCGACAGACCTCCCTTCGAGGATCCCCACTCGTCGCAGATGAACAACACATCGATACACTGAGAAACATCGCGAGGAACATGAAGTTCGACGCATTCAGATGGGCCCGAAACGTCGGTGCGAACGTGGAATTCTTTGCTTTCTCCGGCAGCTTTCACACGGAACGAACCACCCGCTCCCATTTCAATGGCTTCAGATCATACTTGCAATAAAGTAGCTATGGTTTCCAGCGATCCAGCAGGCTAAAAATAAGGAAAACACTATCAAATTCCGCGTTCGCGAAATGGACAACAACAAACAAAACAGCATGACAACCGCCTTTGGGAAGGGACGACCACTCCCGCTTCAACGCGGTCACGTGCACATTCTTTGTCCAAATTTGGCGGGTAATAACAAACAATCAACTACCGTATTTACTCGAACAAGCGCCGCCCCCCGAATAATAGCCTGCGTTGCAGACGAACAAAACCCCGGTATAGTGCGTCTGCGAATTACTGCACAAAAGCTTGTTCCGGCCCCCCGCGTGTTACCAGGGATTTCTATAATAACCTCTGATTGGCTTTTGAATAGGGCCGTTCTTTCGTGCGTCGTAATTGGTCGAGTGCATCATGAGAAACCATAGTTAAGCGTTCGATGAATACCAGATACCAGATACTGTAAAACGTTCTTGTCATATAATTTGTAAATTTGCCGTTCTGTATTGGAATTGGTCATCCAATCTATTTCGCTTTTCACTTGTTTAGAAAGGGCACGATATGCTGTCAGTTGTATTATTTGGAGGCGTTTAAAGTTGAGTAGAGCCATAAGACATTGGTCTGCACGGCTTTCCGTTTGTATATTTTGCCCGGATATTTTAACACCTCTGTTTTACATTTGTCATATGTAATTACTATCGCGGTTAGTCTTGGAACATTCATATTTGCAAGATATTTTTTGAGCTTTTGAAATATTCCCTCTGATCCTAAATTTTCCGTGAAGATGTCGACTACTTGCATTCTGCATCTGTAATGCCGGGTCCGGCTGTTTATTGTGTTGCAAGGTGTGTTGCTTCTCATCACGGATGACTGACATTCGTTGTGTGACATTCTTTCACCACAAGACAAATGTAGATTATTCAACATTTATACCATGACCTTTTTGCTTGTCAGTTGTGTTTGCTTCTTGTCGTTATCGTTGTTTTCTTTTTTTTATCAGATAGTTCGAATCGGCTGCTTTTTTACCGCTTCAAACGCTAATTCTCACCGATCTGGTCCGATCTGCCGTGATCGCCGCCAAGTTTGTTTTGTACCTGGTCTTCGTCGAAAGCGTAACTATGGTTTCTCATGATGCACTCGACCAATTACGACACACGAAAGTACGGCCCTATTCAAAAGCCAATCAGAGGTTATTATAGAAATCCCTGGTAACACGCGGGGGGCCGGAACAAGCTTTTGTGCAGTAATTCGCAGACGCACTATACCGGAGTTTTGTTCGTCTGCAACGCAGGCTACCCGAATAAGCGCCGCCCTCAAATAAGCGCCGCATTTGGGACAAAAAAGTTAATAAGCGCCGCCCGTGCCCCCGAATAAGCGCCGCAGTCCCGATGCGGCGCGTATTCGAGGAATTTCTTTCAACTAAAAACAGCACTACAGAGCAACTCTTAAAAACTTGGACATATTTTCCATCAAAAGCGATGTTTTTTAGTTCAAAGTGATTATTTTACCGTTCGCCCATTAGTTTTCTTTCCAACATTTCTACAATACATAGTTATGAAACTGTTGTAAAGGCCACGAACTTTGCCCGGACAGCTAGTGCCACTCTTCTCTTCATCAAGAGTAGGCATGAATAGATTGTGCTAGTAACTTGAGGAAAAGTTGCTTCACAATATACCCAAAAGTTGCTCTAAAGTTGCTCAAATATAAAAGATGGCACCAAAATTAAGAAAAGTTGCTTGCTCTCTAGAGTGAATTTTGTGTTGAAGCACTTGCAGGTTTACTAAGAGTTGCCCCAGCGTCTATGGCAACCACAATGGGGTCAATGTCTGAATTATTTCCATTTTCCTCGTCTGAATTTTTTTTTTCTGATTGCGATGCCATAAGTGACCGAGACTCTATGTTGCAGCGAATAACGGCTGGATTTAAGCGCCCGTTAGATAGATAGCCGCTGTCTAGATTTCGTGGGCGTAAAGCAAATGTTATTTTATTCTCATTTTATTGTATATCCTCAGTTTTAATAAAATAAGTTTTGATAAAACCTGTTTTAATAAAATCTTTCGAAATGAAACGACCTTTTTATGGTTGGGATCGGTTTTATATCAATTTGTTGCTCAAAAGTTGCCAAGGAAGGCAAAAGTTGCCCTAGGTTGCTGGTACTACAAAAAGTTGCTCAAAACGCTAAAAGTTGCTCAAAAGTTGCCGAGCACAATCTATTTATGCCTAATCAAGAGTAAACGATCAAAAGACGGGATTTTTTTATTACTGTAAAAGATTATACTCTTTGTGGCGTTCAACTTTTAAATAAGCGCCGCCCTCAAATAAGCGCCGCCCTCGAATAAGCACCGCACTTGAGGCGCCAAAAATTTAATAAGCGCCGCGGCGCTTATTAAATTTTGCCTTTTTTTTTTAGGTTTTTTGCCTTTTTTTTAGGTTTTTTATTATCCACTTCAATATTTTTTACCGCATTAGCCGTCAGAATCAGTTTGCGGTCTAATTTTCCGTTTTAAGTATTAAAGTTACTGATCCAGGTCTTCAATAGATCCGACACCACTCATCGGTTTGTCGCTGTGATATTGAAGATTTGAATTTTTTTTATAAATATTTATTTCATGACGCGCGGCAGACTGGCACTATACTGTCGCGCGGGAGACTGCGGACAGGAGCCCATTTTCAAAATCCGGATCAAAGATGGCGGACAGTAACCCGCTTTGTCGCTCCCTTCTGTGTCTTCTGTGCGCACATGAAGTTTTTGTGTACGTCATATGGAGATGCAGTTCTTGTGATCAGCTGTAGCAGGAGAGAGAACCAACTTCCCAGCCTTTTGTTTTCCAAATCCCAGTCCCAGTTCTATTGTTTATTTGTTTGTGATTCCCAGACCCATTGATCCAGTTGCCAAAAAAGCCCATTTATTTTTTTTATTTTGCTTCCCAAGTAATCCAGTTGACACAATTATATAAAGAAATAACAAACATTTTATTTGTTGCAACAGGGTGAAGAAAATACAAATTGATTTCTGGTTGTACAAGAAATGCTATGTTTGCATGTTTCTTCATACATTTCATTAGAAACATGTAATAAAATGTTACTTATTTCGTTTGAAAACAACTCAAAGAAAACTATTTTGCATTTGTGCAATAACATATGCATCCGTTAGTCTTAGTTTTCCCTGAGATACCGTAAAATTCCTTAAATATCCTTTTCCCAAAAAATAAGCTCTCCCCCCCCCCCCCCCCCCCCCCCCCCCCCCCCCGCACAAAAGGTTTTTTAGCCTGTTGAACGTCTGTTTAATTTGGGGTTTCATCACAGGGAGCAGAGGAGCCAAATTCGACCTTTGTGTAAATATTAAAATGTTCCATCCGGTTTAACTGTTAAACCGTCCGGTAAACGTAACAAAGAGATTGAATAACGTTTGACAAGCGCTACAAATAGATCGAACATTTTAATATTTACACATTCTAAAAGGTCGGATGTGGCTCCTCTGCTCCCTGTGAGTCCTGTGGTTTCATCTTAGGCATAGTATTGTATCCCATTTGTAATACAAAGATATTTAAAACGCCAACTTTAATCCAAAAATAAGACCCCCTTGAAAATAGGCCCTCCCCGAAAATGAGCCAACCCGAAAAGGAAACTAAGCAAATTTAAATGTGGAGCATATTTTAGAAATTTCACGGTGTTTTATTATTTAAAAATAAAATAAAATGAAACAAAATACCCAAACACCCAAGAAAAAAAAGAAGGAGAAAAAGAAAAAATTAAGTTTTGCAAGTGTAAAACAAATTATTGTCTAGCGGTTGGAAAGACAAAAAAATGTTTGGTATTAATGGTATACCATGAAAATAACCCACGCCTTAACCCTGTTGGACATCCATATCATGTATATGCTTTTAGGAGTTGCCGCTGTTTGCGCTGGCTTATAATTTCAAAATTGCGCTGATGTTACAAATCAAGGGTCGAAATTCCCACTTTCGAGAAAAAGCTTGAATCAAGTTTCACAAAAGCATACTCTAAGCGTTACTTGGTAATGAAAGGTATTGTCACGGTCCGTCACGCTAGTGACGGTGAAATTTTCGTGGTCACGTTTTCCACAGGAATTTTGATTCCACAATATTTTGCCAGCTAAATAGTGGTTGGAATAAGCTCTCCATTAATAAATAATCGATCTCAATAGCAGAGTAATAAAGATTTTAAAGATCCAAGCATGAAGAATGCGATGCTTTGCTGAAACATCCACAAGGCAAATCACGTTGAGATAAATCTGACCAACTGCGTCACGTCATGTCACGCAAGGTCACGCCATGTACGGAAAGACATCTTTGCGGCTTTCATCAAAACCACGCGGTTCGGTCTTCAGCTGACAAGTGGCATACTCTGCGGAGAATGGGTACTAGCTACCGCCAGCAGTAACGGTACGTCATTATCATCCACACTGGGGAAAAGAAGAAAAAAGAACTTAACAATGGTCAGAACTTTCAAAATTTACAAATCTCTAGTCACTATTCGATCTCAAGGGTTGCTTAGCTATAAGATAGGGCTCGACGAGGTTTACACACCTTCCCCAGCCTGCAATGCAGGCGTATTTTAGCGAGCCAGTGCATTTTGTTCGGGCGAGCGCCATGCGCAATTCGAACTTAAAAATTTTCCAACCTTTGCCCATCAGTTTCTTTAGCTATTTTGATAGGGGAGCGACGTACACAAGGTACATGTATTACCCCCTCCCCAACTTCCCCCTTCTATTCACCCCCGCATATCCCTTTTGAAAGGATGGGACGGAGGGGTGGTGCTATCTGTAGAGGTCTCAACCATACCTAGAACGTGGAGTGTGGAGCCTTAGCAAGGTGAAAATTGAAAATTAACAATCTTTTCTTTGCTGCAACTCCACACATGTTACATCCTCAAACATTTTACCTGAGCATTTTTGTGAGATCATAACGAGTCAATAACTTCCTTCTGTCTCTCAGTCTTTCTGTTATGACCTGTGAGAAAAAGAAATGAATTTTTGATATTTTACTGTTCAGCCTGTAATGGTCAAATAGTTTGAACAAGAATTCTTTTTTATTATTTCACGGCTAAGTAATATGGGCAACATTTTCTCGCAACTTGTCATGCAATCATTTTGCAATGTAAGTTGAAAAGCGTTACTGAGCGTCTTACCTGCCAACTGCAAGTTGCGGCAACATGTTAAACGAAGTTGACCTTGTGCCTACTTTGCAATTTAACATGTTGCAGTAACTTGAAACACGGGTGGTAAAGTGCGTAACAACACTTGCAATGTACATGTACCGTAATGATTCGACTTAGCGCCCTCCTTCCAATAAGCGCCCCCTTCCGAATAAGCGCCCCCCCCCCTTCGAATGTGTTTTTGTTAATAAGCGCCCCTATTCCAATAAGCGCCCCCATTCTAATAAGCGTACCACTCTTATAAGCGCCCCTATTCCAATAAGCGCCCCCATTCTAATAAGCGTACCACTCTTATAAGCGCCCCTATTCTAATTAACGTCCCTATCGTGGATAACTGTCTCTGCGGAAGTCATTGACGTCGAATAGATAAACTTATGAACATTCACTCCACCGTACAGGTATATATTTAGGCTAAAGTCAACAATTCTTTTAAAGTAACTGAACTTTCAACAATTTTTACTGTTACAGTTTCTGTTATTGTTAGTTATTTTAATATTTGTTAGGTTTTGTTTTGAAAATTTGGTTGTTTCTCAAAAAATTAAATAAGCGCCCTGTCCTGAATAAGCGCACTGTCTCTAATAAGCGCCCTCCCTCGAGGTGCCAAAAGTAAATAAGCGCCCGGGTGCTAAATCGAATCATTTTATTTATCTTACCTTGCTTTTCAGGTAAATTTCTTTCAGTTTATCTTCCAAGTGCATTAGACACTGAAAAAGTTAAAGCGAAAAAGAGAACTTATTACACTGCATACAAAAAGGGCATACTAAGGCAAGGAATTCCTCGATTTTTTCAAACTTACATTAAGTAAACGCGAACTAAAAGTGGTTTCCCTTCCCTCAGTCGAAAACTGCAATTTTTCTCCCGATTTCTCAAACTCCCTAATCTCCCGAACCAAATTTCGTTTCCCTTGGAGCCGTTAGAGGCTCAAAAAATTTCGAGTTTTCTGTATTCATTTGTCCATTTTACCCTGCATGTACGTTCACTTTTCTTTTGAGGCTCCCATTTCATTTACCAACAAAACATCAAGTGAAAATAGAAAAATGCAAACTGTATGAAGCACTTACAAATTCAGCAGACATTTTTATATCGCAGAGGCCGCTCAGCGAAGACAGCATAGAGAAAACCAAGTTGGACACTTCAACTTGTTGTACATGAACATGATCGCTAAAATAACACAAATAAAAGAATTTAGAAAACATGGCTCATACTTAAAATTAGTATAGTTTTAGCCACAGTTGATACAAATGACAATTCATGCCCAAATATGCTGATCTCCCAAAGCAAACAAGTGAATACATGTCTTATTGCGTTTTCTTCAGAAATTTGATATTAGACAACGTCAAAATTGAAGGAGAAAACATTACGAGAACACCTAACAAATGGCCTTGCTCACCACGAGTCTTTCCGTTGAAAATAGAGAGGTATGAACCGTCTAGCATTATCAATACGATGGATGACTGTATAACAAGATTTTTATAGTTATCCGTTAACTACCTAAGACGGCAAAACTTATTTCCAACATGACTTATTTCAGCGTTTCATCCCATACACATATCAGTTCAGTGTTTCATCCCATTTTGGTATTATTCCATCATTTGGCGGCCATGTCTTACCTTGCACCTTGCTTCCTGTTCTTCTTCACAGAGACAACCTCACATGTCCTACAACAAACAAACCAAATTAAACCGTGTGATTCACTTTCCTGTAGCGATTATAGACAAGACAACCAGATCCCAAGCAACTAATGCTAAACTACAGTTTCCGTAATACTTTTTTTTCTATAAGAATATTGATTTCCTGTCCAGGCTGAATATTCAATTTTTTTCTTCCGATGTTAGGCTAAAAATGTTCTATTGAATATTCTTAGATTGTAGCGTATGACATAACCGTTTGTGCTGTATACGATACATATGACTTACACATACTAGTCATGAAACTGTCATTACCATCGAACACTTGGTTACTGCAGGTTTTTATCGTTTTATTGGCTTGTCTTGTCGTTTTAACACCGTTTACACGATTAAGTTAATAACGTAATATTAATTGTATTGTAGTTACAAAATTATATTCTTTTTAAAATATCAGGCTCGGGTTTATTCCTAAGATTTCGCAAATTTTAGCCTTGATATTCTTATAAAATAAAATCTTATAGAAAAAGAGTGTGGAGGAACTGTGTAGCAAAATTAATAATCCCTCTTTCGAATGGCAAAATTCGTTGCAAAAATTACATTATTTTATTTTACCATTCATTTCCCTGAACAGTAAGTCACACAACTGGTAGACACGCCACAAAAGCATAGCAACATGAACTCACCATTTGTCTGTGTTGGCAATGATGCAAACAGCCTCCGATACTGGGTCATCAACAACTGAATGCTAAATAAAAAATTATAAATTAATTAATAGTTATGGTTTCATTTTTTAATCAGTGGCACATTTACATGCAGGGGAGGAGCCACAGAGGAGATTCTCCCCTTCTTTTTTGCAAAAGATTTTTTTTTTAAATGACTTCTACACAGTAAAATTTTTTGGGTGTTTTTGGGTGTTTAAGGACTGGATCCGCCACCGTTAATCCAACAAATAATTTTTCTTGCACATTGTTGGTCTTAACATGTGAAGGTAACTCAATCAAAACTAAAGAATATTTAACAGTTATCCTACAAAGTCGTGTGTTATATTGACTGATACTCTGCAAGTTTGAGTAGAATGACTGTTTTATTATGCAACAAATTTCCAACGAAAGGAAAAAGAACGGCTGCTCAAAACCTATGCTTGTTTGAGTGTTTGCATCTGACCGCCTTTATGCAAACATACAGTCATGTGTTCTCTACGTTCTCTAGAAATAATTAACCACAGATTCAAGTCTGAAAGAGCCGTTGGACTTCCATACCATGTGCTAGTTTTATAATTCAAGTTATTTACCTGTAATGCAAGCTTTAAGTCAGTTGACAGACTTGCTCGAAAGTTGTTGTCTTGAACCCCTTGGAGAACCAAGTCAGGCAAATAACTGTCCACAATTCTGCAGACAAACAAATTGAGAAAGATTAGCAAATAAAACAATGTGAACTTGCAATCAATATTTTATAACAGCATCAATACGAACTGTTAACTTACCCAGCAAACATGGATCGTCCAAAATTGTTGAATCTTTTCCATTCATCTGATTTGCTGCAAATAACACAACAGGTCTTTTCGTTATTTAATACCATACGATCTCTTTACATACATTTCAGTCAGTAGGGAGCTTAAGCAAACCACGACGGTAACGTGAACGAGAACGTCACCAAACAAAAGATTTAATGAGCAGAATAACAGCTCTGCAAGTGCATTTTAAATCCTGGTACATTTCTTGGCCGTTCTCTGCAAAACAACAACGTGAAATGGTCTGAAATGACTGAAATGACCAAATTATGCGTATTTTAAAGTGCGTGAACGACGACGGCTTAATTTTCGTATTTCTAATTTACGATGAACGCTTTCTTAACATATTCAGCTGCAGCTTGTTCCTAAACCAATAGATACTCTGAATACATCTGGATAATCGCGAGATTCTAGAGGAAAATATAAATTCGTCTTGCACCAGGCGTTGTCCTCGGCGTCGCCGTCGTTAGCTGTCGTTTTTACGACAGCTAACGTGCGTGAAAAAAATTAGAGACAATGTATGAACGGCCTGCGTAGACGTTTACGCCAGTGGTTCATACATTGTCTCTACTTTTTTCACGCACATAAAATTTACGCGTCAGTGGAAATCCACCATGAAGCTCCCTAGTGTCTTCACTAGGAAATGGCTGTTTCCACAAAGTTTAGTCAAGTTACTTGGAGTTATATTGCATCCAAGGTAATTGTAATAAATAATGTGCAGTTTTCTTTAAAATGTTTTATAACAGCTAGGAAGTTTTAAATCTCATCATACTATTATTATCATACTAACATCTCCACAGAATACATAAATATGTGCTTTAAAAAAGAAAGAGGCCATGAATAAGTCTGCAAGTAGACTGTAGTGTGTAGACTCTAGTAGACCGAGAGATAGCTCCTCCAGATACACCATGTATTATTTTTATTCTGTCACAGAAGACGATTATTTTTCCAGTCAGTTTCCTAGTAAACATTATTCATGGTTTAAACTTTTCATATGTCAATGTATATTCTTCGTTCTTAAAGTGTGCTAGTGAAACTGACGCTAAACACAATGTATATTCCTCGTTCTAAAAGCGTAATGGCCCAAACACGCGAAACGAAATATGTATATTCCTCGTTCTAATAGCGTGATAGCCTAAACACGTACAACCCAATACAGTACGTATATTATTCGTTCTAATAGTGGAAACCCCAGGTTAGAAAGTGCGGGCCTCGATGCAGTTAAGAGAAGGTACTGGGAGGGAAGTGTTTCAGACAGTGTCGTACGACTCGACAACATATGGCAGGGCCCCTTGCTTGATACAACATAGTGAAAAATTTCTAAGTCTCCATAATAATATGCATTTCTCCACTCGACAAAGACATTTACGACTCGTATCAGGTCGTGTATATTGGACAACCGGTTAGCCTGCGTAACTGGCGGTTTTTTTTTTTTTTTTTTGGGGGGGGGGGGGGGTTTAAAGCGCGCACAAGCAAGCGAGAGGCTTGGGGAGTTCGCCGCTTTCTTGTGCGCGCGTTAAAACCCCAACAAAACCGCCAGCTACGCAGGCCAAACCGGTTTAGCAGGTTCGGTATTCCTCTTGACCGCGTGAATGATAAAAAACGGCGGGAAGTTAGCATTTTGGGAAAAGAAAACGTTGGATAATAAATCTCTTATTAGACATTTTAGTGTGTTAAGGGACGGACCATAGTCTATTCTTATACCCCCCCCCCCCCCCTCCTCATCCAAAAAAGTAATGGCCAGTCTCTTAGCTGAACGTTTTACTTGTCATTTGTATTTTCGAGCCCGTAGGGCCTGTCGAAATACTGTAAGACTCGTAAAAATATACAGCAATAATACTCACTAAATTGTCTTATAAGATACACGTACTACAACTTAAAACCTTGCGTACAAAGCCACTCTAGCAAACATATCTGTTCTATCAAAATAATATAGTTTTAATTCATGATAAATGCTCTATTTACAAACTAAATAAACAAGGAAATTTGATTTCTACGATAAAAAATTGACTCCGTCGGTCAAATTGAACCCCTCTAGGCCATGTGAATGACACAGCCATTAATTACACGCTATGTACAATTGCTATTTGAACAGCACTAGTCAAACACAGTATACACTATAGCTTAAGAAAATATTTGTCCTTGCTTTGATTATAAACTGGAAACATCTGTCTCCAGTCAGTCCAAACCTCAATATGAGGTACTTCAATGTCTTTTATTGTCTAAAAAGGCTTTTTAAGCTTTAACATTAGACTATAAAAATATATGTATAAAATTAATATAAAAATAATACATTAAAAAATATTTTGCTTAGGGACAAAAGCCCTGTGTGCGATATCTAACACTTATTGTACTGCGTTTCAGTACAAACAACTGGTATTTACATAGCAGTCTCGCATCTAGTAAAAAAAAACAGTTTGAATAAACCATCTATCGTACCCTTGAATCTAGAATTTTGCGTCAAAAAATAAACTAAATTGTGAATCTTAGACTCCACATCTATTTATAGTCAGAATGCTTCTAAATAATGACTACAGTTTACACAGTGGAACCTCAAAATAACGAGTCCCTGTTATAACAAATATACTTTCTCAGTGCCTTGGTACTTCGTTATTTAGAGCTTTCACTGTACAGCAACAACCAATTTTTTCCAATTATAAATTCGTTTAATAAATGTCTTATTAACCTAGCCTACTCAGCATTTTCTGAAAGAAAATCAGCCCTCGGTCTTCTCTGTACAGATGTCGCTGCCCTTGATCCATACTACCGTCAACTCTCGCCTTGCGGACAGCCCGCTATTGTGGACACTCGCTATTACGGACAAAATCCAGATCCCCGGCGAAAGAGGTTTGACTGGAAATGACTCCCGCTATTACGGACTCTCGCTATAACGGTCAGTAAACGACGCCTCGAGCGTGTCCGCTATAACAAGAGTTGACTGTATTAAAACCTAAGGCTGATAATCTCCCGGAACGGTCATTGAGATTTTTTACCAAAAGATATCTTACATCGGATCCCTGTTTAGACTGTCCAGTCTCTCTGTTTATCAGATCGTGTAGCGCGCGAAAATAAGTCACAAACAAAGCGGGTTCACCGAGCGTCCAACGATCACCTGGGAAACAGAGAGACTGTGGACAATCTTGTCACCCTTGTTCAATCACTAATTAACACTAATCCAGGATTTAAATGTAACAGACGTTTAAATCCTCTTGTTTAAAGGAGCTAAGTCACGCATGACGCACATTACAAATTTTAGTCCAAAATGTTTATTGTTTGTCATCCGTGTTAATCTTCTTCAATCTTAAAAACCATTGTTCCATTTTGGTTTCTTTTTACCACTTTGTTGTTTTTACCACAGTAGATAACTTTTTTACGTTTCTTTCGATCTGGAAGTGATTTTGTACACTTAAAAAAACGACCTATTGTATATCTTGACATTGCTCCTTTAAGTTGTTTGACACTACAGTCTTAACAACTTTTGTAGTCTCACTCAAACAAAAACTACCCATAATAATATATTTCTTAATACTGCTCCTTCAAATTGCCTGACCTTCAAACTTAACTGTGTAAAAAAAGACATTTACAATATAATTATAATGATACGATATTTTTTTAACTTTGACTTAATGCTTTCCATTGTAACCCAAACCATTTGGTAAACTAAGTTGAATTTTGGGAAAGATGCAGGACTTGAAAATAAATGACGAAATATTTCACATTAGATTTCAATACAAACACTGTAATAGCTTCCGTGTTTGTTGCTAGCGGAGTAAATCATAACATTGTTTTGTGGATTCTTAGCATTAAGGGCCAAGCTAATTAAATTAAACAAAATGTCTAATCGAAAGACGGTCAAAATGCTTTAAAATATACTACTTGACCGAGTCATTTAGTGTTTTAAAAACCTTGAAATGCTGTGGTCATTTTATCACAGCGTTAATTTCACGACTTATTAGCCGTCCTGTAAACTACACTTTATGCGATAGCCACACTTACTACAACATGCCTTAACCCTGAAAATTTGGTTCGCACACATTCATAATAATAAAATAATTTCGCTTTCGTTTGGTCCAGTAAATACTTAATTCGAGTGTAAACCAAAAATGATCGGCCCTTAGTTTCTATCACTTAAATTTGCATGTCCGAATCAGCCAAATGATCTCATCTAATTCGTAGCCGTTATTAAAATCGTCACACAACGCTCACGAGATCCGTTGCGTGACAATTAAACTAGGGACTCCACAGCAAAGTAGTGATAACCATATATTATCATTAAGTTTAAAATTGCAGTTGATAAGCCTAAGGTAAATTAACTAGCAATTTGTAGTTTGACATTGTGTTAGCTCGCCGTCTGTAAAATCAAACAAAATAAGCGTAAAACGACAGTTAATTCACGTCATCAACTTCAAGTCAATCTTAACTATTCACACATGCCCACCAACACTGATTCACTGAGCATGCCTCAAGAAGAACTATTACTTTTCTCACTTAACTAAGAAGGCTTGGCACCCTTGCTAAGAAGATACGTCACTGCCTCGGCTTTACCTTCCTCTTGTGCAATCATTAGTGGCGTTGAACCATCCTTGGCTCTGGATTCAATGTCAACTCCGTAAGAGAGGATCTTCTCTATAACAGCAGTGTTACCACCCAATGAGGCAAAATGCAACAAATTCCATCCATCGTTGTCTTCTAATGATGCATCAGCGCCCTTTGCAAGCAGATACTCCACAGCCTGTAGCTTGCCATGACCAGCAGCGTTCATCAGCGCCGTGACACCCTTGTTATTTATTGAGTCAATGCTAGGCACGTGACTAAGCATTAACTTAATAATAACAGGGTTGCCACCCTGTGAGGCGTGATGCAACAAATTCCATCCATTGTTACTTTCTAAGGATGGATTAGCGCCCTTTTCTAGCAGATACTCCACAGCCTGTAGCTTGTCATAATAAGCAGCTAACATCAGTGCTGTGGAACCCTCGTTAGTTATTGAGTCAATGCTAGGCACGTGACTAAGCATTAACTCAATAATAACAGGGTTGCCACCCTGTGAGGCGTGATGCAACAAATTCCATCCATAGTTGTCTTCTAATGATGGATTAGCGCCCTTTTTAAGCAGATACTCCACAGCCTGTAGCTTGCCAAGACCAGCAGCGTTCATCAGTGCTGTGACACCCTTGTTATTTATTGAGTCAATGCTAGGCACGTGACTAAGCATTAACTCAATAATAACAGGGTTGTCACCCCCTGAGGCCCAATGCAACAAATTCCATCCATTGTTGTCTTCTAATGATGGATTAGCGCCCTTTCCCAGCAGATACTCCACAGCCTGTAGCTTGTCACAAACAGCAGCTAACATCAGTGGCGTTCTATCCCGATCATCCTTGCAGTCAATGGGAAACCCACGAGATAGCAAGGATTCAATTCCGGTAACATCACCGTCCCTTGCCGCGGAGTGAAGTGAATTCCATTCATTCTTATCCTTGTCCACAGAATCGCTGCCTAAAATAATTGACAAAAATTTAAATTAAAGATACAGACGAGTGATTTTTGTACGAGATGGCAGAGATGCAATGGACGCGGCTCAGCTGACGCGAAAAAGTGACTCGTGAAAACAACCAGCTGTGCCGTACAACATCTCGCTGAATTGTCCTTCTTAATCCAGAACACGAGTATCTAACTTAAATACAACCAAACCTATACAGTGTTGATTAACCACACGATTAAAATTGATAGAAGTGTACATCATTTTTGATTAAATAAATACTTATTCTCCCATTCTAGTTGGCTATTCGTTGGACAAATTTTAAACAGCAAACTTTCACTTTCGAGCACTTGCGTTTTGGTAGTTCTGTACAACTATCAGAAAATTGATAAAGTATTCTATTATTGTTCCACTACGGCAATGATTATACTGAAGTTGAAATTTCATTAGAATATTTCCCTCTATTCCACTGCAAATAGAGACGAAGATAGTTTGTCTTGTAATTATTTATTGTGAGCAAATGTACGTATTTAATTTAATAAACTGCTCTGTTACTCCTTCTTATACATCAATGTAGACTCTATTACAGAGTCAGCACGTTTGAGTGCATACCTGTTGCAGACACTTGTTCTGTGTTTTCTGTGGAGGTTTGTGAAGCTGTACTGTCATCTGAATCTGATGAGAATGAACAATGCATCGTCACTGACTGTAAGGTTACAAAATTGCACATGTTAATAAACAAAACCCCAAAGGTGGGGTGGGGTGGGGGTTTGCAGCTAGGGTGATTTTAAGGGGATATTTAATTGAAGCCCCATTCAGGGAGTGGTCAATTCAGTAGAACATCCATCCATGTATTATTTATGACGTAAAAACAGCAAAATAATTGTCACTGACACTGTAACAAGAAGTTTTAAAACAGAAATGATACAAAAACAAAGAGAATACAATAGCTGATAATTATATTTAGTTTATATGGTCTGCTTATCTAAGATCCAGCACTTTTCTGCTCACTGATTTGTCACTGTGGTTTTGTCAATATTACACTACATCAACAGAGGGAGCAGCCTCAAATTACCCCCCCCCCTTTATCAGTTGAGTTAATGCAACAAGGGAAGTTTCGTGCACATACATGTCTGTGGTCTTTAAAGTGGTATTAAAGAATAAAGAGATTTTAAATATTTCCAGTGGAGGCCCAGGACCTGGGCCCGGTTGCATAAAACGTCCACTTAAGTGCACACTTAAGTAGGACACTTACGAATCTGGTATGGTGTTGCATGGAGCATACTTAGCGCACTCGCAAGTGTCTGCCTTACAGGGTAACTTACGGGATCACTTACGGGCACACTTAACTTTGTGTAGACTTTCTCAAAGTCATTTTTAATTTTTTTTGTGATTGAATTTTTTTGTTCATTTGAGGTGTGTATAAAGGCTTGAATTTCTACATTAGACATTAAATGAGACAACAAATGAGAGGAAATGATACTCAAACGTGATTTTACTTCGACATCTGTCGGAAATCTATGTTGTTTTTTATTTTGTCGATGACATGTTTAAAACTTAAGCAGTGGATAACAAAGCGCATTTTAAGTATTAAATAAAGACAAAAACCTTCCCTTTCACTTCTCAGAAAAAGTTCTCGTCAACTTCATTGAAGATACGGGACCTATGTATGTCCCGTAAACTTACGTGCTATTTTTCACGTAAAAAAAGTTTTATGCAACACCCGCAATTTCTGTTGCATAAACACACTTATAATTAAGTGCACACTTACGAAAATCGTAAGTGCAGTCACTTACGTGTACCTCGTAAGTGAACCACTTAAGTGATTTAATGCAACTCACTTAAGTTACGAGTACACCTACGTATACCCGTAAGTGTTACGGGCGTTTTATGCAACCGGGCCCTGGACCCCATATTACCCCACTTCATATGATAGCAGGTATATTTATAAATTATTCCTCGTAGAACTACAGTTAACGCATTAGCTTTATCTTGAGGGGGGTTATGCTATTAAATTTAAGACCAAAAGGTTAAAATGCTCATATAGAGGGGCATTATATTATATATAGCAGGGAATATCCATATTATCTCACCAGTAAACCCCCACCCCACCCTTGTTGGGTGCATCTGTACTTCAACAGCACTGTTGCTCATATAATATTTCAACACACCTGTTGTGGAGTCTTCTTCTGTGCATTCTTTAGAGGTTTGAGAGGATGTGCTTTCATCTGAATCTGATGAGAATTAATGGACATGTATAGTAACTGATATTATTACCTACATGTATGACATAATTTACAAAACCACAAAGAAAAAATAATGATTATAAATGTAAATAGATGTCTGCACATTGAATTCAAGTGGATGCTGCAAGGTAAAACGAAATGGGAATGGGGAAGACCTTATATAGTAACAGATAAAGGCTTTCGTGAACAGCCAGCACAGAATTACAACATTAAGTACACACTCACCTACTGAAACCTCTCCTGTATTCCTTTTTACTCCTGTGTCCGTCAAAGAGGAGGGGGAACCTGTATTTACATCTTGATCTGAAAGAAATACACATCAATGGTACACGGATAAATGGATAAGTCTTTCTCTATTTTTTTTGGCATGAAGCAACTACAAGTATTTCAGTCTACCCCTCCCAGGATGGGATGCTAGCCCACTGCAGGGTAGCCCCCAACATTAAATTTGCTGCCATTCTAGCTACTAATCACCTGAGTGAAGATGGGAACTATACAAGACCAAGATAAGGTTCCTGCTTAAGTGCGCAATGGAGTGACCCCAGCCAGGGCCACTCAGTCCAGAGTATAGTAAAGTACGCTACTATTAGGCAACTGCAGCTCCCTGTTAACATTACATACTGTTGAAACAGTGATTATAGCTTATTTTTTATCATTACCGTAAAAACTCGTGTATAAGCCGCACTTTTTTGCCGAAATTTTGGGCTCAAAATCGTGGGTGCGGCTTATCTACGAGACCATTGCCTGCAATTTAACAGGGCATCTGACAGGATGCGGTGGTGCGGCCGTGCGGGTCCACATAAATCTGCATAAATCGCTCACATTGCATCCTCTGCATCTTCTGCGCATTTTTGCGCATAAAACTGAAACATTGCTCCATATAAGCGACAAAGCAGCTCTTTACTATCCTCAAAAACAAAAATAACAAAGAGACTGATCATTTTGAAAAAGTTTTTCCTCTCAAAACAGCGACGAAAACCACGCTTTTCGTCCGTGAATAAGTTTAAACCCCCAGGCGTTCCACGTGTCTTTTGGCGATGGGCCTGGATACTAGTGCCTGGTTACTAAGCTACGAACGCTTTCACGAACACAGCGCAAAATCAAGTGCAAAATTTGATGAACGAAGAAATACCTGTCAACGAATGGCAGAAAAAGATCAAAAATGTTAAAGTTGGCAGAAATGATGTTTATTCTATAAAGTTCTAAAATTTTGGGTAAGACTGAAGTGTTTTCCGTTTATGTGTTTATAGTACATCCTGCACATCGATCGGAAAGGCTCAAGGAATTCCTTGAGCCTTTCCGATCGATGTGCAGGATTCGAATCAAATTTAGCTTTATTGATTGTTGAAATTTTCTCATAATTCAGCATTTGTTCACAATCAACTAGGCATTTTTCCAACAGGTTTTATTTTTTTTTTCACAAAATCATGCTTGAAATTTGAGGGTTGTCCAATACACCCGAACTGTGTCGGGTCGCCAACTGAAAGTCGATTCGACACGGGTCGAGTCGATCCGTCAACGGGATGTCATTTCGCGAGAGACTTAGAAAAAGTTCACCATAACGTGATGAAAGGGGGGTAGAAATGTCGGCGGATCGACACGATCCGGTCGACCCGTCAACCGGATGTCATTTCGCGAGAGACTTAGAAAAAGTTCACCATAACGTGTTGAAAGGGGGGTTGAAATGTCGGCGGATCGATACGATCCGGTCGATCCGAGTCGGGTCGTGTCGACCCGTCAACCGGATGTCATTTCGCGAGAGACTTAGAAAAAGTTCACCATAACGTGTTGAAAGGGGGGTTGAAATGTCGGTGGATCGACACGATCCGGTCGATCCGAGTCGGGTCGTGTCGACCCGTCAACGGGATGTCATTTCGCGAGAGACTTAAAAAAAAGTTCACCATAATCTAATGAAAGGGGGGTAGAAATGTAGGCGGATCGACACGATCCGGTCGATCCGAGTCGGGTCGTGTCGACCCGTCAACCGGATATCATTTCGCGAGAAACTTAGAAAAAGTTCACCATAATCTAATGAAAGGGGGGTAGAAATGTCGGCGGATCGACACGATCCGTTCGATCCGAGTCGGGTCGTGTCGACCCGTCAACGGGATGTCATTTCGCGAGAGACTTAGAAAAAGTTCACCATAACGTGTTGAAAGGGGGATTGAAATGTCGGCGGATCGACACGATCCGGTCGATCCGAGTCGGGTCGTGTCGACCCGTCAACCGGATGTCATTTCGCGAGAGACTTAGAAAAAGTTCACCATAACGTGTTGAAAGGGGGGTTGAAATGTCGGCGGATCGACACGATCCGGTCGATCCGAGTCGGGTCGTGTCGACCCGTCAACCGGATGTCATTTCGCGAGAGACTTAGAAAAAGTTCACCATAACGTGTTGAAATGGGGGTTGAAATGTCGGCGGATCGACACGATTCGGTCGATCCGAGTCGGGTCGTGTCGACCCGTCAACGGGATGTCATTTCGCGAGAGACTTAAAAAAAAGTTCACCATAATCTAATGAAAGGGGGGTAGAAATGTAGGCGGATCGACACGATCCGGTCGATCCGAGTCGGGTCGTGTCGACCCGTCAACCGGATATCATTTCGCGAGAAACTTAGAAAAAGTTCACCATAACGTGTTGAAAGGGGGATTGAAATGTCGGCGGATCGACACGATCCGGTCGATCCGAGTCGGGTCGTGTCGACCCGTCAACCGGATGTCATTTCGCGAGAGACTTAGAAAAAGTTCACCATAACGTGTTGAAAGGGGGGTTGAAATGTCGGCGGATCGACACGATCCGGTCGATCCGAGTCGGGTCGTGTCGACCCGTCAACCGGATGTCATTTCGCGAGAGACTTAGAAAAAGTTCACCATAACGTGTTGAAATGGGGGTTGAAATGTCGGCGGATCGACACGATTCGGTCGATCCGAGTCGGGTCGTGTCGACCCGTCAACGGGATGTCATTTCGCGAGAGACTTAAAAAAAGTTCACCATAATCTAATGAAAGGGGGGTAGAAATGTAGGCGGATCGACACGATCCGGTCGATCCGAGTCGGGTCGTGTCGACCCGTCAACCGGATATCATTTCGCGAGAAACTTAGAAAAAGTTCACCATAACGTGTTGAAAGGGGGATTGAAATGTCGGCGGATCGACACGATCCGGTCGATCCGAGTCGGGTCGTGTCGACCCGTCAACCGGATGTCATTTCGCGAGAGACTTAGAAAAGGTTCACCATGACGTGAGGGGGGATTGAAATGTCGGCGGATCGACACGATCCGGTCGATCCGAGTCGGGTCGTGTCGACCCGTCAACGGGATGTCATTTCGCGAGAGACTTAAAAAAAGTTCACCATAATCTAATGAAAGGGGGGTAGAAATGTAGGCGGATCGACACGATCCGGTCGATCCGAGTCGGGTCGTGTCGACCCGTCAACCGGATATCATTTCGCGAGAAACTTAGAAAAAGTTCACCATAACGTGTTGAAAGGGGGATTGAAATGTCGGCGGATCGACACGATCCGGTCGATCCGAGTCGGGTCGTGTCGACCCGTCAACCGGATGTCATTTCGCGAGAGACTTAGAAAAAGTTCACCATGACGTGAGGGGGGTTTGAAATGTCGGCGGATCGACCGAGTCGATCCGTCATCGGGATGTCATTTCGCGAGAGAATTATAAAAAAATAATACAATGTAATCCGTTTGTGATGTATCTTTTATTGACTTTCACTGGTAAATTTTATCAAATTTGTTTCACATTTCAAGAAAACTGGAAGAAACCGAACATCATATTAAAAAGTGACTTCATCAATAATATAATAAAGCAATTAAAAGCTTATGTACACAATGAAAATTTTGCAATCCTTAAAGCAATGAAATACATATTGACTTTTATCGGTACGCTCAATTTTGAAACTGTAACCTGTAACGTATTTCTTAATTAATTATTATAAAGTTGGGTTCTGCTCTGTGGAGTTATATATAATCCCTGGCAATTAAAAACTTAAATATTGTTCATTGAATTTTGTTTTCTTTCTCGGGCTTTGGACGTGGCAATCACGTCTTTGAATTGTCAGAAAACCGGAAGAAACCGAACATCATATTAAAAAGTGGCTTCATCAAGAAGATAATAAAGCAATCAAAAACCGATGTACACAATGAAAATTTTGACAATCTGAAAAGCAATGAAATGTATATTGACTTTTATCGGTACGCTCAATTTTGAAACTGGAACCTGTAGTGTATTTCTGTATAAAGTTGCGTTCTGCTCTGTCGACTTAATTTAACCCCTGGCAACTTATTGTTCATTGAATTTTTGTTTCTTTCTCGGGCTTTGGACGTGACAATCACGTCTTTGGGTGTAGTCCTCTGAATGTCTTGCGCTGTAAGAAAAAAAAAATAACGATGAGTCAAATTTAGATTACTGATAATTCTTAATCCATTAATAAAATAATTTAATTCTGTGTTATTGAATTTAAAAATTAAATTTAAAAATGTATTAACTCCAGCAATGATACTTTAAACCTGTATTGTCTTTGCAATATCACATCCTTTAGTACATAACAGTGGTACATGGTACATGTAAATAAACTAAGTTTCACATTTTGTATTTAAGTGTATGTGTAATAGGACTAAAGGTCAACATTACAACCTCATTGCATTTAATATACTTACTTCTTCATTCTTTTGACTTTTGGCCGACCATCTGCATTTGACGTTTGATAATAACCAAATCTTCGGTTGTACGAAGCCGCATAAGTACTGAAGGGTAGCGCACCGAGGAACAATAAATTAGCATAATATTGCAAAAAGGTCATCTCGAATGCAGTGTCCTCTGTGGAAAGCAAGTAGTCCAACTGAAGAGCATCTTCTGAGTAATGTTTATTGGAACCACTAGTGTAGTAGCCGTAATGTTCGTACAGTTTACAATTTCTACAATACTTCGTAATTCTGGAGCCGAGGTAAGTTCCACGATGTGCTGAGTAAATTACAATAGGATGCGTTTTATTGTCCACCAACAAATTCTTCGAACATTGACGACATTTTTCCTCGTTTGAGACGATGACCGTTGCCATTGGTTGCCCCAGCAGCACCGTATAATCGTGAAACTCACGAAAAAGATCTTTGTCGGATCTCAGAACGCTAGGCTCTAGGTAAATAACACTTTCTGACTCGGCTGCAAAGGACTTGACAGCTTTGGAAGTTGACGAATCCGACTCTGTGTCATTCTCGCTGTAGACGAAACTCTTGACCACTGATGACAAATGCAACACTTTCAAAAAAATTCCTCCAACCTGTTTGAATACGAAAAACAACCTTGACATGTATAAACTACTATCGAACAAGCTGGCCATTTTCGTGTCATGTGTAGACCATCCTCTTCCCCAGGGCCACGCGTATTTTTTTTAAATGACATGACGTAGTGGCCCTGGTAACGGTAAAAAATATGATTTTTTTGATTGGCTGATAAAAACTGCATGCGTAATTAGGTAAAAAAACGAAACGCTTCTACGCAATTTTGGTTATACTTCCGGTCATCGAAACAATTGAAGATGCAGCGGAAAGTTTGAAAATGTTACCGGAAAAAGACCGAATAACACTGGGAGTTTGTTGGAATAACGTATTCACGAAGCAGACCTTCGTTGTCGGTTGTACTTTTTATTGCATTAAAAATATTGCAAACATTTGCACCATCAACTTAGCTTATACAAGATATACACACTAAATGGAGTTCATGAATACATGAAGACTTTGAAATTCAATGTGATATTTCTTACCGCTGCTCAATAGAATGATACCTCGTCGATCAGCGGCTTTTTTGGTTCTGAATTTTCTACAATACCTCCGCATGGCCATAAATAAATTTCACAGTATCATCAACCATCGGAATGTTATCAGCTGATGATATCCACGACTCCATGTACACTATAACTCCAATTCCTCTGGATTCTAACTTTTCTATCTGCCGTCAGATAATATTGCGTGTGTAGAGACGACACAACAACATCGATCAACACATCTATCAGCCATGCAATTCAATGAGTTCCAAACGAATCGAATTGTGTAAGTTAAAATATCAACGACTTGAATTGCCAAAACCAGCTTTCAAAATTCGCTTTCTTCTCGTCTCAGTCAGCCCCAGCCTTCCCCTTTCTTTTACTGAGCAGGCGCAGACGAACATTTATGCAGAGGGCATGCGCTACCGGATGTCGTGGATTTTACGACATCCGGTAGTCAGTGTTACCAGAGCCCTTCGTTTCGCCGACCACGTGACCGAAAGAAACGGAGGCTCTGGGAACGAGAATGTGTGTAGACCGAATCACGCACGATCACGCAGGCGTGTTAAAACACACGTTACTATAGTCGTTACTATAGAAACAGACACTGTAATGTACAATGAGTAAGCTGGAACCCAGTTCTTGGCGGGATGAGACAAAAAACATACACGACGTTCTTCGATATCCCGTTGGTTTGCAATCGCGGTTCCTTTTAGCCTGCGAACACAGACGTATTTTTCCGGCTGTCGTTTCTCTTCATCGACGTCCCGGGATCGACGGGGAGAAAAGATACCTGCGTTCGCAGGCTAGCTTCCTTTCCAAACGAATGTTTGTTTGGTGACACACTGCAAACACCAGTCAGACCAGTAATATAAAAGCACTTGAGGAATCGACACCTCGTTCGTTTGGAACGAGTACATAGCCACAGTCTTCTGAAACGATGTATACACATATATTCCACGAATGTTTGCGGCCACATTCTTTTAGAACGACGTATACATACAGATTATTAGCTTGTTTCACGATTGTTTGTTTTATAGTGCCCCATTTTTTGCAATCGTGTGATTAAAGATTGTTTTTAGCCACCTATATACTATTAGCATTCGCGATGTTGTTTAGTGCCTGTTAATTATTCATATCACCCAAATTCTTTTTGTAGAACGAGGTATACATATAGTATATTCGCTTATTGTGACTTACACGTGTGTTTGCGACCACAATCTTTTTAATAGAACGAAGTATACATATAGTAATACAGTATTCGCTTGCAGTTCATTTTGTTATGGTGTTCTTTAGTTTGCAATCGCGCGTTTACATTACCAACTTACATGCTATTATGATGACCACATTCTTTTAGAACGAGGTATATACATGAAGTAAATTCGCTTTGTTATTTTACGGGGCCATGTCTTGCTATCGCTTCACCGTCTTACGGGTTTTTTTATGTCTCGCGACCTGTGACGGGTCAACTTGTCCCCGGATCGTCACGATCCGACACGGATCGTCACCAGTTTGACGACCCGGCGATCCGTGTCGGATCGTCGCGATCCGCCGAGATTTATCAGGGCCAAGTCTGATGACAAAATCACTTCCGGTGACAAGAATTCACTTCCGTTCAGCTCACTCGCAAAATGACTTCCGGTTGAAAGGTCGTGACGATCCGTACGGATCGTCATGATATTGGCGACCCGCCGATCCGTGTCGGGTCGTCACCACCGTTGTCGACCCGACACAGTTCGGGTATATTGGACATGAATGTGAAATTTGGGGGTGCGGCTTATCTAAGAGTGCGGCTTATACACGAGTTTTTACGGTACTTTGAGAATAGTTTAAAAAATGTATAAATTTATCTATTTGTATAGATCTATCTAAAAGATCGTTCTGAATTGGCATCATCATGATTTGAATATCAACGAACATGATAATTGAACCAATAATAATTGAATAATTAATGAGTTAAATACAATGAGTAGTTCCATAAATTATCCATACCTCCCCATAGATGAGATTTTTCCTAAGATCCCCACCCAACCCTTCTGGAAATTTCAATTATAGCTCTTATTGCAGTTCCCAGTGGTTTGACACATAAACGAGGCGAAAGGGTCATTCTGCATTGTTTTAACCCTTGCGCCTCGTTCGCATACCTTCTCAACAAAAGAATATATTATCGCAGGCTCAACTACAATAACAGCTATAAAGCTTTGTACATTTCCTAAAAGTTTTTGGCCTTTGACCCCCCCCCCCCCCTAAAAAAAAACACACATGTATACACACACCCAGGAATTTCCAATCCCTTCTGTGAGGCCCCATTAGGAGTTTTAGGGATACGGGATATTTGGGGGAAAAATTATAGGAATACAGGATATTTCAGAGAAAAATTATAGGGATACGGGATATTAAGAAACGTGATTGTGGGATATCGAACTTCAAAGTTTCACAGACATACCATGTACTAAAAAATGAAATAAAAAGCACCTTATGAAAACAAGGTTGAATAGCACTCCAGTTATACAGAATCACCCTTTACATTATAGCCAGTGTTTCTGATAAGCTCTCAAGCTCTTTCTTTATGTTTTTGTGACTTTGTCTGGTTTCCCTTGTTTTAGCCATTTCGGTTGTTTTAGCAGTTTTGTTTTATGGTCATTTGGGTGGTTTACTTAGTCGTTTTGGTTTTACCCAAAGAATTATGGGTATAATGTCCTTGACTTCATTTGAACCAAGATATCATACTCTGCCTCATCCAATAATTGAAGGGCTCAGTGAAAAAACCCGTGGCGGAAGTGATTTTGCCTAAAAATGAACATTTGACAAAACAAATACTCATTACAGATTTCACATTTCTCTTTATTTACGTATCTGAAATATTGTACTGTATTTATTTTTCCTGGTTTTTGCTTCATTTTTAAGAAATGACATACCGGTATGAACAAGGCTCGGTTTTTCAAGTTCGCTTGATGTTTTTAAAGGTTTCTTTGTTGCATTTAAACAAAAAAGCTACTTAAGGTGCAGACTGGAAAAACCTAGTTTTTTGCATATGTTTATGTTATTGCTCGGAAACAGAGCAAAAGCCAGCAAAAATAAATTCATTACAATGCTTCACTTTAATGTAAACAAACCTGCACGCAAATTTTGGAGTTGTTTTGGCAATGTTTATTTTTAGCTGAAATCACTTCTGCAATATTTGCACCGAGCCTTTCAATTGCTAGACTAGTAGGCCTGATTTCTGACCAACAACAAGCCATAATTTAATATTAATATTATAATAAAGCTGATGATGATAACATGTAATGAGAATAATGAACATTACGAAAAAGATAAACGCTCCTTGGAAAAAGGAATTGGCATGGAAGAGAATAAGATAAGTTAAGACCTGTCTACTTATTAAAGATGCAGACCACAAGGGAAGGGGTAGGTTAAAAAAAATCCTTAGGGAGTCTCCAAAATATCTCACCAGTAAACCCCCAGTCCCCACACCACTCCTTTGCTCATTAAAAATGAATGGTCCCTCATTGAGTGCATCTGTACTTAAACAGCACTGTTGCTCATGTAATGTTTGAACACACCTATTGCAGAGTCTTCTTGTCTGTATTCTGTTGAGGTTTGTGAAGCTGTACTTTTATCTGAATTTGATGGGAATGGACAATGCATCGTCACTGATCATGATGTCATAAAACATATTACCTAACATACCAGTATGTATGGCATGATTAACAGAAGGGGAAAGCCTCAATCCAGTTGACCCATACTGCTCAAGAGCTTATTGGGATGCTAGTCCATCGCAGGGTACCCTCCCAGCATAATGACACTGGTACAGAGAGAGGCACTATGAGAGTAAAGCATATTGTCCACAAACACAGCACAATGACTTCAGCTGGGCTCATACCTGGACTGCTTGATCCAGAGTCGGGTGTGCTAACCATTAAAGGTCACTGCGCCGCCCACCATAATTAGCCAAACAGCAAAATAAATAATAAATTTTTGTTGAGTTCAAATGGATGCTGCTAGCTTAAATGAAACTTATAAAAAATTAGTCTACAGTTAGCTTAGGTAGCTTGCAGTTATAAGCCTTTATATTGGAATAAGGGATTTGTGGCTTACGAGTCATTATGTCATACTAGCCATTCAGGGTAGCCTAAACAACACTTTGTTAGTCTAAATAGCACTTTGGTTAGCCTTATACTAACAGTTAAAGGTAGCTTGCAGTTAGCCTTTTATTGTGATTTAGAATAATTCTGGTTAGGATAGCTCACATGCCTTGCTGGTTCACACTGTGTACTAACTCATTTAAAACAAATGTCTGTACATAGAGTTGACACACAAGCATTCAGGTACCTGTTGCTAACCCTCCAACTTTGTTCTTCTTTTTAAATCTTGTTTTGCTTGTCGTGGGTGGAGCTGAATTTCTTCTCTGTTCTAAGGGTGATGGAGAAAAAAAAATTAATGCATTATCCTGGACTTTTGGTTGTACATGCACTGATTGGAGAAGCCCTTTCATTAAACAAAAGTACAATGAGCTCAAAAGTAAACTTAGCACTAATCATATGACTATTCAGGAGGTATTCAGCAAAAGTTTATCAGACTTTTTTTAAAAAAGGTACATAAGGGAGGACGGGGGGGGTTGGCTAGTTCACATAAAAAAAATACTTTAAACACACTGTTGAGTATTTTTTGCTGTTTTATTATAATACATGCCAACAAAAAATTAGTATAAAAAGAAAAAGAAAAGCCAGTGGCAAATCACACCCATAACATATTATAGGTTACCTCAACATGATTGTTTTATTGTTCATATTTAGTCCTGGATTAACTCAACTTTGATTAAGGGGATTTAAGATAGGGGTGCAAAATACTGAGTTGTACTGAGCTCTATAGTATAGAGAGAGCTAGGGCAGTTCAAAGAGTGGGGAGGGAGGGAGGTGGTGAACAGAGCCTTAAGGTATCAGTGTAACCCAAATGACCATCATGCGTTGGAGCTGCCTTACCGTCTGGTAATTAACGCAAACCCCAGCTAAGTATATATTTTCTGAAAGCTTAGGAAATGTAGATTACGGAGATATATTTACTTTAAGTAAAAATATTAATGTTATCCAAAAAGAGCGTGTTATTTCCAAAAGTACAGAGGCTCATAAATCGGGTTCGTTTCCGGACAAATTTGAGTGGGAAAAAGCGATTAGCATCGCTATGTGTTCTTCACACATTTTTCTAAGAAACTGTGTCGGGGAATATTGATTACTTGTCTGGTTTGTTTTTGACACGCAGTTAAACTTTAAGAGTGCAAGGAACAACTATTCTCTGCGTTAAAACAGCCATAACTTTTGAAAGAGGAAAAAAGTTAAAATTCGCCGGCACAGTTTTGTTGCTCAATTGTCGGGCAACATTCTTGCCAAATTTCAGCGAAAATTGTTGAAACCCCATTGAAAACGAACTTAAAATGCGCGCCCCTCTCTTCGAAAATTTATTTACGAGATACGAAAGAAAATGTATTTTGGGGCGTACTTCCGCTTTTATGAGATTAATTAAACAAGACGTGTGAAAATGACCACGCGTTGAGCGATAGAATGAAGGTTCATTTTACTTTAACAATTAAGAACATGTTCAAAGCGGTGTCAGATGTTGCTTCTGGTCGGAAACAGTTTGTTGCATAATTTTATTTCTACCGCTTGCTTTATAACAATTTTCGTCTCAGTTCAACAGTTTTAGAAATGTTAAATTTAAAACAACAAAAACGTGGAGTCGCAAGCATCGTAAAGGTCCCAATGTAAGCCGAGCAACTGGTCGTGATGCCGGGTTGTGGCGTTACCGCTTTAAGCGGCGAAAAATTAATTCACTGACTCGCTATCTAGTAGTGCATCTGCCAAATTTTTAGTCTTTTCTCGTTGTTGCAGCATTCTTTGAACATGAGAAAGGAATGGAAAAATTTGTCTTCTTTCACGTCTGAAAAACTATGCATTTTGCCAGCGCAAAACGCCCAAAGCATCTCCTCGAAAGAACTGTGATAATCATGCAATGGTAGATCGCTGCGCTTCTTTAGACAGCCTGTTGACAGCTATCAATATCAAATAATTAATAGCAAGAAAAGTTTTTAGCTCATAACTTTGTGTAGAGTCAATCTTTTTTCATGCTCTTTTTTTTGAATGAAAGGTCTTAAAGTGCCTATGAAGTGAAAATTGTTTTTGTTTAGTTATAATATTTACCTTTCGAAAAAGATAATTCCAAAATTTCAAACGTCTAGCTTTAAAACTAACGATTTTACAAGCGCTCAAAGTTTGTAATTTTCCCCTAAAAAATGGTCAGGGGAATGGGTCGAGTTTAATCCAAAAATACCGGGCCGTGACGTCACTTGGGTGCCTCGAATTTGCTTACGCATTCAAAGTTTCTAGTGATCAAGGAGTGTTTTCAGTACAAAAAGATGTCGAGCGATACAGAAATGAGCGACATTTCGGAAATATCTAGCAGCCCCGAAGACGATGAAACCGGTGAGGGAGAGGAAGAAGACGTCGAGGTAATTTACAGCCAAATTACGCCTTACCAAGACGAACCGCTAGCCGAGGACGCTGATGAAAATGCAGAAGAGAATGAAGTCGATGAAGCTGATGAAGACGGCCTTACACCAGCGGCACTGGAAGCGAGATACGAAAGAGAAGTGCCGGTCAACTCGTGGTTGGTATATAGTTTTGTTTATCGTTAACTTTTACGCTGTAATACCCGACTTTAAGTTGCGAAATCTCATAGACAAACCCGACTTGCTGGGTATGTCAATATTTACATCATAAAGGATCGAACTTTCTTTTGGCAATGGTCCGGAAGTAAAGTATCTTACAGCATGTATTTCTCGATATTTTTTTCTGTGTTAAGCTCACGTATATCTTGACTTCCACTTTGTCCTTCAGGTGCCATTGTGAACTATGCAATGATGAAAACTTAGTTGGTGCGCGCGAGTTTCGTTGCTGTAAGGAAGTCGCGAATGCGTCTGCTAAAATGGCCTTTGATGGATCAACTGAACGCATCACCTGTATTACACAACACGACGATTACGTGGCTCTAACAAATAGAACAGTGCTTCTTCAAGTCGCCCCACTACTGAGGGACAAGAATGGCCGAACGTACCGCCGTCGAACCGGAGTTCCCGAGAATGAGTGAGTTCAATTCTGCCATGATATTTTTTGGCTTAAAAAATCACATGCCAAACTTCTGACCCTTGAATTTTCTAAATATTACAAAGAAAAACATAAGAAACTGAAAACGTTTTTATTCCTCAAACCATCTGCAAAGCACACTTGCTAGAACTTAAACTTTTTGCAGGCGAGGCTCTGCACAAAGTGACTTGACAATTTTTCCTACCTAAAACCCTAAAAATGTTTCATTCCTCCCCCCCCCCCCCCACCTCACCTCTCGGGCTACAGATAAATGACAAGAGTAATGTATCAATTGAACTAATTGAAATGTAAGCAAGTGAAGGGATGGCAAGTTTGATAGTCACTTTATTTTACAGATTCATCCGGGCAGTTGCTTTTCGATGGATCATTCGCTGGCTGTTTTCTTACATGGGATGGGAGAACAGAAGACCGCTCCCAGCTTGCATCTATAACAACATAAGAGCACGCTACTCAACCCCACACAGACAGTCAAGAGGCTATGATGATGCATAGTTTAACTTTATTAATAGGAGTCAACTCTATTTTTTTGGTTTTAAAGCTGATAATTTTAAGCTGTAACAGATGTTGTCTTCCTGAGATCCTTCTTTAAACATAAAACCGAAGTGCATTCTCAAGAAAACTTGTGAACAACTTGTTTAGAGTGTACAATTATTAAAACAGAATCCATTTTTTGAGTGTATGGGACTACTCTCTTGCTGTCTATTGTTGTGATAAGAAAAGAAAAATCCAAAGTTTTCTGCTATGTGTCAAGGTGATTAATGTACAACAATCAAAGGTCAATACAAGTCGTAAATATTTTCATTTTAATCCTACTGCAACTAAAGCCCCCGTTCTTCAAAAAAGAGAGGGTGGTTTTCATTATAATTTACAGCCAAGATCTTGACTTTGACGACCAAAAGAAACAAAACTGGAACTATAATCTGTATACTATCAGCTTAATTTTTAGAAAATTTCTTTGGCATACTCATGCACTTTAGAGCAGACATGTTTACATGTATGTGATCTGCCAAAATAGAATACAGTAACATATTTTAAGTCCATTCATGTGGGGCAGTTTCTCCTGGTGTGGCCTGGCCTTCTGCACTTGGAACACTTTCTAGTGGTTCTGGAACCAGTGTTTACTTCAGTGTTCGCCGCAGTGGAAGCGCTTTGCTCCAAAATGTCTTGCTCTGCACCTACAATAAAAAAACTAGTTCAGCCTGCTGGTTTTATTTTTTCCATTATGCTTGTCAAGTAAACCTTGAGTTTTGTTTGAAGTGTTTTTTTATTACAGTAATATAACTGTAATAAAAGGACACCTAGAGTAATACCTAAAATATAAGAAAGAAAATATTACCAGTTGGGAAAAGTTGAGTACTGCCTTTTGCACATTTTTCTTTGTATGCTTTCACTGCAGACTGCTTATCCTTTCGGTCACTAAACTGCGCACTTAGTGGTTCTGGTGCCTTCGTAGAATATCTGTTGTACACTTCCGTCATCTCAGGTTTGGTCAAGGTAAACAGAAGTTTTTTCACATTTTCAACATAGCCTACAAAACACATGAAGGGAGAATATTAACTTTCATCAGGAAATACAATCAAGATAATTATACAACTAAGTCCATGACAATCCTCTTTTTAAATCAAGAAAAAACAAATTACAAAATTCCACAAATACAAAATAATAAATGATTCCAAATGTATAATTAAAAGGAAAAATGAGTAAAGGGTCCTAAAAAGAAAGCAACAGAAATCCTTCAGTTTTGCCATCCATCTTGCAATAATGGTTTGACTTACCATAGGTAGGTGGTGAAGCTACTTCCCGAACAACCTCCTCGCCAAGTTTGTACTTGGGATATGTAACTTTGAAGTACTTCTCACCATCTTTGGTCAATTGAGTTTCTCTTTGAAGGTTCTCATTAAAATGGAGGCTTGCAAGAATGTGCCTAAAAGATTAAAAATAATGCATTTATGCAATTAACACACACAAATCATTGTTGATCAGCACTGAAATTTGTCACTGGATATTGTTACTGTAGCTCCTAATTGTGTGCATGTCAACATGCACATCACACAATACCTGTTCCCCACTCTCACTTTTAACTACAAGACAATTTGCATGTGTTTATTACAATTGAAGGCGTAAGCGCAAGAAACGCACTTTGTGTTTTGGCCAAATTGAAAATTCTCACAAACAACTCCAAATTTCGCACGCAAGTTCGTTTACGTGTGCTCAACACTGCCCTGTATTTAGTTTTGCTGGTCTTTCCTTCGTTTTCGAAAAATAACACATGCAAAAAGACAAGGTTTTTGCTTGTGCGGCGTCTTTTGACTTTTCTTTTACAAACGATAAACAAAGGAAACCTTTTGTTTCTCAAGACGATGAAGTCAGCTAAATTTTTAGGGTTACAGTCCTAGCCCTAACGCAAAAGGTAACCCCAAGGCCGTAGGGTCGGGGTTAGAGTTTCAGATTAGGGTTACAGACTTAGCCCTAACGCAAAAGCCTAGCCCTAACGCAAAAAAATAAAAAAAAAAATAAAATAAAGTTTAACACTAACCCCAAGGGATTAGGGAGTTAAGCCGTTTCAAGTTAAGTTTAGGATCAGAGTCAGCCTCAACCTTTTATAGATCGCGCTTTTAATGCAACTAAGCTTTCACGCCAGTTTGCTTGCAGCTAGCTTTTCTGCAGTCTGCTTGCGGTTAGCTAGTTTTTGTTGTTTCGGGCAAGACTATTTTACTCTGTTTAGTGTTACCGTTAGCTGTAATTTGCCGAGGTGAAAGTGAAATAAAGACTGATTGTTGATTGAATACGCTTGCTCGTGTTGTCACATTATACTAGTTTTGCTTTCAGTTGAGTGCCGCCGGCTTGCTCTCACTTCTATCTCCACTCCTTACATCATCACACATCTACAAAATCCCCCGAAAACAAGATAAACTAAGGCACGAATCGATTGATTGATTTATTGATTGATGAATATTTAATGAGACACAGAAAATAATTTTGCGAGGGAACGTCCCCTGGGGAACATATAAAGAATTTTTTAAAGTCTAAAACCAGGTCACTTCTCGGCAACTTTGTCGCGGCAGAACCCAAGCGGACCCTGTAAAACTCGCGTTGACGAAGTTCCCGGCAAGAAACCTCTTGTTTTAGACTCTCTGTGCGGCCAGGCTCAAAACTACCTTGTTCGCAACGTTTTTTCCGAAGCGCTAAACAGCGCTGTTGTACAAAACAAAGGCAGAAACATCACTCAGTTCTTCGAGCGATGCTGTAAACTTACGGGTATTCAGACTTAATGATGTCCTTCAACCACCTGGCAGCCGCACTTACGCTAAAACTAACCAAAGGCTTCAAATGATTTTCAGGAACAAACGGCCATTTTTTTTTTTCTCTCTTTCCTCTCACGTGACACCTATCAGGTGACATCGCGTCACAATGTGTTATCCAGTCCTTTTCGTAAAGCGAATCCTCAAAATGGTGGCTAAGGAACTAAAAAGCATGGCTCTGACACGTTTTTCAACCTCCCCGGACAGTTAAATAACGCTAGAAGGAAAGATTTACACGCGATGTGTCGAAAAACTCATGCTGCTGGCTGACTGTGGAGAATGTAAGCTTTGCAAAACGCCTTTGTTCTTTGCATACGTAATTTCTAAAAAACGAAGCTAGATTCAGCGAATTTGAATACAGATCAATGTTAAGCACACGTAAACGAACTTGCATGCGAAATTTGGAGTCGTTTGTGACATTTTTTTAATTTGGCCAAAACACAAAGTGCGTTTCTTGCGCTTAGCCCTTCAATTATGAAAAGGTTTATAGTAACCCACATAATGCTCTTATACCTGCAAAATGTTCCCAACCAAGAGAAAACAATCATTTTGGGATGCCAGTGGTTAAGGGTAGAATGGAATCCCTCCAAGCAACTGGTTTGGGCATCTGAGGAGAGCTTTTTAATGTCATTCAACAGCTGTGTGCTGGTTAGCAAACTTTTCAGTTTGTCATAGGCTGCTGTACCTGCAAGAACAAGCAACTTACAATTTTTTGGGTGTATTGTGCACATGGATTGGTATTGTGTTGTTCCGGAAAATATCCATACCTCTCCTATGGAAGGTTTTTTGGTTTGAATCTCAACACCCCTCTGGAAATTCCAGTTAAGTCCCATACATTGCTTTAAAAATTATGGCTTTCGAGAACCCCCCCCCCCCCCCCACCCCCTTTGGAATTACCAATGACCTTCTGTGGGGTGGGCATGAATATTTTCTGGAACTGCACATTCATCATTTATGAGAGTGCTACCTTTATTGTATTGTAATTTCAATAAACAAAATAAAATGGATAGATATTGTGGCTGGACCATGAGGTAAAAATTGGCATTTCCATCGACAATACTTTTTTCATAACTAAACTCTTTCGAATGTATTACAAAAGGGTCTATCATATTTGTGAAATAAAAGCAAACTGTACATTTTTGCAAAATATTTTTCTTCCCCCATTTTTGGGGACTTTCAAGTACATGAATTATGTACTATAAGACTATCACGTTAATACAACTGTATAATTATAACTACTGACAACACCCCACATGGGCCTTTGCAGCACGCTATAATGACTGTGATAAAGCAAATAGAAAAGGCTCACCAATTTTGATCCATTTTCTTGGTTGAAGTTCTTCATGATTACATTTTTGGTAGAGAGGATCAGGGTGGTCTGTATGTTTATTTGCAACATGCCGCATAAATGAATTCCATTTGGCAAGTATAAGGCTTCCGAATCCAGGTTTAGTTGAAGTAGCACTCCAGTATAAATGTTTCCTGATACCCTTTGACCATTCTTTAATCACCTCACAGCCTTTCTCCTTGCCTGCTGCTAGGAGCTTCTTTGTCACTGAACGAGCAACATGCCAAATGTCAAAATAATGTGTGGTGTCTGGGCAAGTTTCTCTAATCCACTTGGCGATTCCTCTGTGGCGGTCAGAGATAAACACACTGATGGTTAAACCCAGCTGCTGCAGAAATCTGAAATTTCTCTTTGCCCCCTCAAGTTCTGTCGGCTGACTGCCACCAGTCTCATTTGCCTATAAAATGGACATTACATTGTCACTGAAAGATGCACTAAAAATTATATGCAACTCTTAATTTTGACCTGAAGATACTTTACAAAATATTAAAAGGGTTGGGTGCCCTTTTCACCATAGAGTGTTATTATTTAGTTGATAACTCTGGTGGCTTTACATTATTAATAATAATAATTATAAAATTATAAAAATCGACCAGCAATTGGTATTGTATTATATTCGTTTATACCATGCTAATTCAACTAAGGTTTTTAAATTCACTTATATGTATACAAGGAATTATTAAAAAGATATTGGCTATTTACATTCTCGTACACGCTAACTTACATACCTGAACAAGTTCAAAATGCACAATTTTCATTATGGTGGATGAAAACATTGTGTAGACGCCATATTTGGCTGAATGCCCCATGGAGTCAAACCTCCCATCTCCAGACCAAACCACATCTTTCATGTCCTTGAGCTTACTGACAAGACCAGCTCTGTATGTTTCCCAGTGGTGGAACACAGTTGGGAAAATGAATGACCGTTGGTGTGAAAAGAAGGTACGTGCGGAGTAACAGGACAGCCCCAGGTGACGAAATACCAGCAGAACCTTACTTATTGAGGCCCCTGCCATCACCACAGCCAAACTCAGCAGCACATTCCCTGTCGGGTATTTACCATGTGGCATGAAACTTTGTGAGTTCCACACATAGCCTTTAATGCATTTCATACACTGTTGCTTCACTGTCACCATTGTGCCTTGTTGTCGCATGGTAACTGGGGATTTGCTGCTTTGCAGTTGAAGCAGAACAGCAAGAAAATCTTCAAAAGCATCTCGTAAAACACAATAAATTTTGGCTGGTTGTAGTGGAAGTCTGGAGCATTTGGGTCAACACTGAAAAAATAAATAAATATGTGTGGTTACAACAACAAATAAAATGTATCCAGACTTCACAATCACAATCATGCATAGGTTCCAGATACATGTAATGCTTATAAATGGTAACCGAGGTGTCAATTACAAGGAATTCCAGCAGATCAAAATAACTAATTCCCACCACTCTCAATAAACCATTAGCAGAAATGAAAAAAATGGGCAAACGTTTTTTAAAAAATTAATAAGCCTTTGAATTGGTGTACATGTAGGTTTCTTTACCTTGGCAGGGAGCAAAAATTACACTTACATGTAGAAGAAACTGATATGAAAACAAGATATAAGCTTACTTATACACCAAAAGCCAACAAATAGTAAAATTAGATAAAAATTTGGGTTCAATTTTAACTACATGTTCGATTTTAGCTTGCTTGAAATACTGAACCCACATACAAATGCAACATAAATAACAAATATAGCTCAACTTACTTGATGTAATTTTGATTTTCTAAACCTTCATCCTCGTCCTCAGTGGTACCTTCATCCCCTGTACTTTCTCCTGTTGGGTGCCAATTATCATCTACATTGACATCTTCATCCTCTGATTCAGGGCCAGTGCTGGTCCAGACAAAATTATCTGCGGAATGAGACATGGATTCTTTGGTACATGTACTTTCTTGTTCATCTGTTTCTTCTTCGGTTTCAACTTCCTCTGGTAAATACTAAATAAAAACCAAAATAGGTTATTGCAGTTGCATTCTTTTGAATGTACATGTATACAAATATTTTTAATTACAAACATTATAGTAACTGTCGCAATCAAGGCGTTTCATGTCAAGAAAATATGAAAATAATATTTTTTTTCAGTTCAATGTTAGTAACAAACACCAAAGAAGAAATAATAAATTAACCCAAAAATGAACAAGCCCTGAGGAAGACGAATATGGTTAATCTTAATGCACAACTAAGCTTCTTTGCAACAACATCTAAAACAAGGAAAAATAATTAATGTCTTACTTTTTCAAGTTCATTGATAGTCTCCTTCTGGCTAGCCACTTTCTCTTGTAGTTTGGAAACCTTTAACCGCAACCGGTCATTGGCACGCTGTAAATTGTGGCATCTCCCTTGATACCTGGTACACCCTTTACAGCCTTTGAGTGTTGAAACAGGTGTACTAATAAAATTTGTGTTTTCGACTAAAGTACTTGTGATTGTTGAAAGGGGTGTGTTGTCAACGTGGGAGGTGGCAGAACAAGTGTCCATCACAAACGAAGTTTGTAATGGTGTGCCTGACTCATCACTAATGTGTGGCTCCACATCTTCGTGTTCCACATCTTGTGGAGGTACTGAGGCTTGTGGGGTTTCTTCCTCACACTCTGGAGATGGTGGCGTTGGTGGTGGCGGGGCACTAGAAGTGCTCTCCACACAAGAAGCTGCTGACATCGTGACCGTGCTTTTTTGCTTTTTGGGGGTTGGGAAGGCTTCTTCCGAGAGTGCATCACGTTTCAACTACAATACATAAAATGAATATTTTACAAATTATGTCACTTTCAAATAAATTATGAAGAAACACGAATTCTGAAAATAATTATTGTATAACATCCCTAAGTGCACAGTACACAACTTGTTTCCCAGCAATAAATCTAAGTTTATAACATTAATATATATTCAAAGAAGACTTTTAGCTACAATTATTGTAGGTGCTTTTACTAGTACTATTTTTATAATCAGTCAAGTTGAAACAGCACCTTGATCTTGGACAGATTGCAAGTCCTTTTCTTCAGGATTTAATAAATCACAAAGACATATGTTTTCATACAGCTTAACCAAAACCTCGCCAAAAGAAGTCATAGACAAAGTTTCAAATCTAGATTCTACATGTATGATAACACATCTAAAGCTCGTTGATTCTACTGCCTGAGAACGAATGAATTGAGGAAGAAATGGAATGAGAAGCAACCAAAACATTCAGAGTATTCTCAAACAATGACAGAGCCACAATGAGACCTTGAAATGAAACCGAGACATTAGCAAAGCAGAAACAAAACGATGTAGTAAAGGTTTGATCTAGCTAACGATCGCGGGTAATTTCAATATAAATTTCCAACAGGTTTTACAAACACATGAAATATGCAAAAATCTGACGTACCTGTCGTTTGCTTCGCGAACTCAATTCTTGTGGAACAGGGGGAACTACAGAATCTCTCGTTGGTACAGCGTCCTTCTTAAGGAACGCTTTCATCTTCAGACCCTGAGCTTCCATGCTGCTAAGAATCGATGGGCTTCGCACATAGCACGAGTCTTCGAAGTGTGCCGAACAGAGCGATGTATATTTCGATGTGGGATTTTTGAAATCGTGTCTGTGTTTACGGACAAACTGGACCCATTTAACCCTCACAGCCGGATCAGAAGGGAAGCCATACATTCGTATACCAGGTGTAAACGTAGTATTTTGACAACTTTGCTGGTTAGGGGCGCCAGCAACGCAATATCGCCCACGCGGTTTTCTCTTTGATTTCTTTACGTCCGCCATAGTACGATCTGACTGAGGCACCCAAATGACGTCAGAGCTTATAGTCACGTGGTATTTTGACCGCGCGATTCAAATGACCATTTTTGAGGGAAAAATTGCAAACTTTGAGCGCTTGTAAAATCATTAGTTTTAAAGCTAGACGTTTGAAATTTTGGAATTATGTTTTTCGAAAGGTAAATATTATAACTAAACAAAAACAATTTTCACTTCATAGGCACTTTAATGAGATCTACCCGAAAATACCAAAATATATTTTTCTTTAAAATGGTCAATTTTGGGGTACACTGATACCTTAACATTACAGATTCACACCTGTTGATGACTTCCCTTTTGCTCCAGTAGCAGTTGAAGAAGTGGTAGAAATTGACTTTCCATCTTGACCTGATGAGATAAAAAATGAAATTTAATACCTTAAATGCCGCTACTGTAAGTGAAAGCTTTTTTTATATTTATTGTCTGTGCAAAATCTGCATACTTTAAGCTATATGCAACATAACTGTTCCTGAGTGTGAAATGTGGTTGTGATAATACTAAATAGGCCTAACTTAGAAAAAAATAACAGATACTCTGTTTCTGCTAAAAGGACCTTATTATATAACTAGCTAGACTACTTCTACATTTTACAAGGTGCCCAGTCAGGGTAAATATGCATATGGGCACTATAAAAGTTTCCTTGCACCAAATGCAAACTAGATGTACATGTAATATCCAGTCAAACCCGTATTCAGCAGCCACCCTCTATTAAAAGGCCAGTTGTCAAAGTACCAACAGTATTGTTAGCTGTATAATACTGTTAGATTGAGCACCACCTGTATTAAGCAGCTGCATCCACCTTTCCGCCATCACATCGAGTATTTAATACATATGTTGTTGTTCAAATTTATCTTTGGTTCAAAATTTTTCAAACCAGTTTAATTTTTATTTCCCTTTGTTTCAGATTATGATAATGAATTTGAGACAATGAAAAATAAAATTTAAACCGGTTTAAAAAAATTTAAACCAAAGATAAATTTAAACCACAACACATACATAGTTTTGCCAGATAAGATTCCGAAATAGAAAGTCACAACCAGGGCTGCAAATATTTTTTTCACTTGAAAGAACATACATGTATGTCCCACCATCTTGGTCGGACAAAACAAAATTGTGGTTGGACATTACCAAAAACAAAAGGATGGAAAAAAACAAACACTCATTATTGTCTTGACTGATTCTGCAGTTGTCACTAAAGCTAAGCTTTTGATTTTCTGGCAATAAAGTGATTTTAATTCCTGACAAACTCCTATTAAGCGTCCAATCTCTTACCATTTCCCCATGGGTGGCCGCTTATCGGTAATAGGGGTTCGACTGTAAATGATATCTACACGTAGATACACAGTATATAATGCACAAGCACACACCTGTTAGTTGCATGGTGTTTTTGTTCATCTGTGCTTCATTGCCATCTAAAGAGACAACTGCTTCTACCTTCACAGTCACTTCTCCATCTTGATCTTATGGGAGAGAATATAAATAATTTTAATTTCTTATTATTTTGATTGTGTGGTTCTAGAAAATATCCATACCCCCCCCCCAGTGGAAGGGATTTGCCCTATGATTCCCCCACCCCTCTGGAAATTCCAATGTAGCTTCATACATTGCTTTAAAGGTTTGGGTCTTAATGACCCCCTCCTCCCGGCCGGAATTTCCAATAGCTTCTGTGGTGGTGGGGGGGGGGGGGAGGGGGGGGGGGGAGTATGGATATTTTCTGGAACCACACATTATAATGGTAACTGCAAAATTTTTACAATAGCCTAAATTTTTGGTACATTCTCTGGACATCCCTAATTTCATGTTGAGCGCAAAAGAGACATCTGTTCAAATCAAACAGCTACTAATGCCATCCACTTACTATAATAGTGTGTAAAACGGAATTATTCTTACCGTTGGTGAAAATAATTAATAAATACATACCTGTCAATGAAAGATTTAAGGGGACAGCTTTACGTGGCCTTTGCACTAACTCGTGTATCATCTCCTTAAATCGCTCGCATTCTTTCTGCCAGTTGTAAATTTTTCCATACTGTTCTCTGAGATGAATAGCATGGGCATTTCTCTCTTCTGCTTTCAGCTCAGATAAATCATGGATTCTTCTCGCCCACTCCTCTGGCTTATCGGAATTGACTACCACAGACTTCCCACCTTTCATTCCTTCTAATGCTTTAGCTATTCCACATTCACTGGACACAAGAACAGGGACACCAGCTGAAATTGCTTCCAGGGCCACCAGACCGAAGCCTTCTGTGCGGGATGGCATGACTATTACATCAGCTTGACGAAACATCTTCTTCATTTTTTCATAGTCACAATAGCCACGGATGTTTAGTTGGTTCTTTGCTATTTTTGTTTCGTCAAGAAACCACTTCTGTAATTTTTTTTGTTCACCATGTGGAGAGCCAACAAAAGTCAGTTCATATTTCCTCCCAAGAGAAGCAAGCGCCCTTCCGATGATGTCATAACCCTTGAGTTCAAAATCCTCAAAACTTCCACGACCAAACATAAAGACACTAAACTCCTCTGCTGGTAGAAATTTGACCGGCCTTTGAATGACAAACTTCTCAAACATTCCAGGTGTAATAACTTCTACTCTGATGTCTGGAAGCAGTTTGCTGTATTTTCTTTGTAGTAGAGAGCCCACAGCAACAACCAGGTCGGCTGCTTCGCAAAGCTCTATTTCTCGTTCACTCTTCTCTTCGCTTTCTTCAATTGCATCTGATGTGGCGCCTCTTTCCAGTTTGTGTTTACCCAGGTCTTCGCAGAATACATGAACAAATTGAACCCACCAGCATTTTGCCCTGTCCGAAATAAAATGAGCAGCACTTCCAAACTTTCTTCCATGTCCAATGACGACATGAGGATATGGAAGATCTGATGGCGGCATTTTCAGTCCTTCCATGAGATCAACAGATCCTGGGACACGCCGAGCGGTGATCAAATTCACTCCCTGTTTGCTCGCATCTTGTCTGTCTTCTTCGCTGCTACTGCAAACATAGCAGTGGATTTTTATCTTGCCTGTTGATGCTTTAGCCAGATTCACCGCAAACTCTCTGTTGAAAGTCGACAGACCTCCCTTCGAGGATCCCCACTCGTCGCAGATGAACAAGACATCGATACACTGAGAAACATCGCGAGGAACATGTACCACGACACAACGATTTTGCCCAGGCTGCTTCGAATCATCCTTGTCGGCTAGATGGAATACTCTATCTTCCCCGGCGTCTTGCAAGCGAATTGCAGCTATGGAAGCTACTGTTCCCATTTTGCCTCCATTCAAAACACATTATATTACACTGGAATGAAATCTAGCGATGCTTTTCCGCGATCTAAAGCAAACACTTTGTGAAATAAACTTCCGTGTCTATTATGTATAACCTGCGATCAGGCGTTCTTTTTTCTTTTTACGAAAGCGAGAGGGAAAAAAGAACGCCTGATACATTTATTTAACCGGCCGCCAGCCGCCCCCTAATTTAAATAAACTAATGTGTCGTCGAACTGTCAAACCACTCTTTGTAGTTGGCGGCAAATTCGAGACTCGGATTTCCACAAGGCGTGAAAAACGTCTGGAGAAAAATTGTACATATGTACAGCCTGTATTTAAACTTCGCCGTGTTGAGATAAAAATGCTTTTAGTAGCAAGGTGAGATGGCGCTTGCGAACATATATTTATTAGTTGTACTGGATGCCGTCCCTTTATTTCAGCTTACACACACAAAAAAAGGAATTCACCGACAAGAGCTGTTTTACGGCAGATAGGATCGGTCGCTTTTGTAAACATTCCAACATCTCTGGAATATTGTTTTCGAAAAACAACAAAAACATCTTCACGGAACCAAAATTATTACGCATTGTCGCTCACTCTATCTGTTCTGCCTTCAGAGAGTTACACTTGAAATCTGTTAGGGCTTCAAGTGCCACTAGGACCAAATTTCATATTTTTTTTTTTAAGTTTTTTATGCATAGAACAACTTACCGGGTAACATTCAATGCCTTCATGGTGAAAAAAAAAATTTAGAAGCCTTCCTTCATCAAAATTTTTAGCTCCGAAAACAGCAATTTTTCGTCCGCCATTACTCGAAACTGGTTCCAGTTGAGCCCGCGTGTTTCACAGCGGCACGTCTCTCTATGACGTCAAAGACTTAACACGTGACATAGATACAGTCGATTCTCAGTTGATTTCAGTTGTTTTTCTTGAAAAATTGAACGTTAATGTCTGCCGATTCAGAGCTTGAGTTGTCCGAAAATTTGTCCGAAAGCGACTGCGAAGAGTCCTCTAAGTCTTCAGAGGCCAGCTTCTGCTCGGCGAATGAAGATTTAACGTCATACGATGAGAGCGCCGAGCCCATTGCCAACCCCGAGGAAGTCGCTCATTATGCCCAACAAATAGCCGAAGAGGAAGAAGAGGAAGATATGCTCCTGAGCAGATTTGCCGGCGAAACAGACTTAGAAGATTGGTAGGTGGTTTGTTTTGTCAGTTTTATGATCTTATTGCTTTTACTGATGCCCAGATTTTGGAGGATTAGAAGATAGTTGATAAGAACTTTGTAAGCCGGAAGCGTGGTAGCAAAGACGGAAGTATAGTAGTAGTAGTAGTAGTAGTAGTAGTATTAGTGGTTGTAATAGTAGCGAGGAAGGGCATGATTTCAGGTTATAGATTACCAGGAGTGTCTGTGTTGGAACAAAGCGTCTCAGTCATGCTTCAATCCCAACAATTTTAAGGGCAATATTATTGATGTGATTTAGTGTAAACAATTGTTAGGTATCTAAGTTCGTTTGTATAATTGTTTTGTTAGGTGTAAGTGTTCCCACTGTTCATTGGAATTTGTCGTGCGACATGAAGAGTGTAGGTGCTGCATGGAGGTGAACAAATGCACAGAAAGAATGGAAGAGATTGATAGAGGCGACGAATGTATAACAGTACACCCAGGTTTTCAAAGTGTCTGCCTAAATCGATGGGTTCTGGGTACGGCAGCAATAGGGCTTAAAACAAAACAAAATAAGTCCTATGCAACCTTGTTTGCTCAAGGCAACACGGCGGAGAACGAGTGAGTTTTAATATTTTATTTTCAAACTTATCCTGTGTATAGTCACCCCATTTGCAGTGTTTATGTTAGTCAAAACAGATAATTGATTATACACTGTACAAAGGGATCACTTATGTGCATATGCATAGCAATCAATTCACTCTGTCAATATTTTTCTGCATTTCTTTCCCACAGATTAAAGTGAACATCTAAGCAATGAGTAGAAACTTGTTTCCTTATCTGTTGAAATTTTTCTCGTCCCATAGATTCCTAAGATCTGTTGCATACCGCCAGTTTGTGCGAATGGTGTGGGAATATGTTGGTTCATCGAAAAGACTTCCCCTCCCTTCTTGTGTGTACAATGCCATACGGAAAGAATTCCCGACCATAGACCAGTATCACGGCTATGAGGAGGAGGATTGATGGATGTCCATAGACCACCCTCCAAGTTAAGACCATTTTAGTTGCCATGACCACAGGCTTCCTAAGCTCAATAGTCATCTTTTTTATGTGTTTTGAGGGCCCTTCGGGGGCCAACTCTACATACGTAGTGTATGTGACAGCTTGTGTATAAAAAATTATAGAGAAATGTATGGGTAAAACACGGATTCTCTAAAATCAGTTAATAACTATATATTTGAAAATATAGTTTACCTTACTCAAATGTGTCGTTTACTTGTGTCTTGTGCCGAATTTGGAGCCATTTCGACGCCATTTAGGGAAGTTATTCAAAGGAGAGGCATAGACTTCGAATAACTTCACTAAATGGCGTCGGAATGGGTACAAATTTGGTACAAGACACAAGTAAGTGACACATTTGAGGTAGGTAAACTTTATTTTCAAATAGATTGTTATTTAGCCATACATTTCTCTATATACACCAGCTGTCGCATACACCATGTATGTAGAGTCAACCGTCCAAATTGCCTTCAAAACACATCAAAAAGACGACTATTGAGCTTGGGAAGTCTGTGCCACGACGAGTAAAATTTTGGAGAAGAAGCCACAAGCTGAGCGGCCCACACTGCTGGAGCTTATCCTGGTTTCTGTAGCATTAAGCCACTAGGAATATTTCTTCTCCCCCCTGAATAATTGGATGCTAGTCCATCGCAAGGGTTTGCACCGAGCTATATGTTGCCGGTACCCATTTATACACCTGGGTGGAGAGAGGCACTATAAGAGAAAATTGTCTTGCCTAAGAACACAACACCAGTGACCCCGGCTGGACCGCTCAATCTGGAGTCCAGCACACTAACCATTAGGCCACCACGGAGTTAACAAGTTGGAGTTGGTGACTAAATTGGAAGTAAAATCACCAGCCTAGCGACTAAAATCAAGAACAAGGATTGAAAGTGGACTACATCTACATGTAGAATTCTAGAATTCATGTTTACAGAGGTACTAGATATCATTGAAAGTTTTATTTCATTTTGAATATCTTGAATTTTGGAGCACTGTATGGTAAAACTCTATAAGCCCCAAGGAAACTGAATAAATGAGTGTTGCTGCTTATGACATCACTATTAATAGCCCATGCAAGCTTGGGCTAGTGATTTAATTTTATTTAGATATTTTAACTGAAAAGCAAGATTATGTGATGCCTTACTTTGAAGAACCTTAACTTCAACTTAAATTCCTTGAAAGTAACTAAGAACAACTGCCGACCTGAATTTATAAAATGTTGTTTGGGAAATCCTGCTTAACTTTTCAAAATACTAGGTTCAGACACAACATTATATTAAAAAGTTCATGGCAACTAGCCTTGTCTTCAGATTAATGAAAAGGGATATACAGAGACCTAGTACATAAACATTGTTTACATTATGACAATTCTCTGGATAAGACTGTTGTTGAACTTTTTTTTATTATGCATGATCATGAAATCTAGCTTACTTTATCTAATTAGACACCTCTGTGAGATGGACACCTCCTGTCGTTGGGTTTCAGTCATCCTACTGTAACTATACTTCCTATTAGACAAACACATTGAAACTGCAACATACACTTAAGAAGTGTTTTTAGGGAAAACATATATTATACAAAGTTTGTTTTCAGCATAACAATGCATGTAACACCTCAATATAACAAAACTTTTTTTTCATTTCTAGAGAGAGCTGGAAGAACCACTGCACTGCCCTTTTTTGTGGCCTTTGACTGGCTTGCCACACTTGGAACAATCTGGTTTTTTTCTTGGTTTTTTACTAGCTGTTGACAAGTTGGACTGTCTAGTGAGTGCTTGAAGTTCAGTATCTGCATGGAGGAAACAAAAATACATTGTACAGTGGAACCCTGATATAATGATATGCCAAGGGGGCAGTAAAATTATATCGTTATATCAAGGAATCGTTATATCGGGGTTCCGTCCCATACATTTTACTATTGCCAGGACATAACATATTCATCGTTATATCGGGAATATTGTTATATCGAAGATCGTTATATCGGGGTTCCACTGTATGTTGCTAACCAGTCCTACTGTGTGTCATTCACAGTACCTTGTATAATGGCAAAGTAAATCTAATAATTTTACCACTTATGGAATTCCTGTTGTGGCTTTAGTGGGTTTGACCAGGAGACATTTACCACATACCTGAGCATGTTGGAGGACATGGAACTGTTTCTTTTTCTTTTCTTGCTCGATATTTTGATTTAGCTTGTTCTTTATCCTCTTTTTCAGGTAACATGCTATGCAGGGCTTCTGGGACCTGATTTTCCAGTTCTGCTCTTAGAGCTTTTAAGGCTTCACGTGGTGTTGTTAACATGGTCTCGTATATTTCAGCAACATAATCTGGGGTAAGTTAAAGAAAAACAGACAGTGGTACACAGTTAGTAATAAAATGTTCAAAGAATATATAGGCTCTCTTGAAAATCAAGTTAATGTTAGGTGAGGTGCATCAAGTTACCATAGTTCTGCTCCACTTTCACTTCTCGAACTGTGGCTTCACCTTCTTTGAACTTAGGATAGGTGACTTTGAGCTTTGCTTTTCCCTGTTCATCAACTTTGTTCTCTCTCTTTAGGTTAAAGTTGAAGTGGATAGCAGAAAGGATTGTCCTGGGAAAAAATAGTTACACCTTTTAAGTATAAAATGCTGGCTCACATTTATGGAACTTTGAAATAAGGTGAGTTGCTTACAATAATTTATTATTATTATTAAATACCACTAAAATCTAGTTAAATAGAGTCTGAGTTCTAAGTATATGTTGTGGTTTAATTTTTTCTTTGGTTTAAAATTTTTCAAACCAGTTTGATTTTTATTTCCCTTTGTTACAGATTATGTTAATGAACATAAGACAATTCATGAAAAATAAAAATCAAACTGGTTTGAAAAATTTTAAACCAAAGAAAAAAATTAAACCACAACATATATCATTTGCAAGGCCACTCACTTCTTAAGCAACTTTTGGTTTTGAGTCCTGGCTGACAGTGTTTTCTAGATAATGCTATTATTATTATGCTATTATCGTATTACTCCAGGTCAAAGTCGTGTTAGGTGCTTGTTTTTTTGTTCAGAAAAAATGGGTGGAACAGGCTGACTCAACAGTATCTTTTTTCTTCCATTTTGACAGGTTTTCTTTGGCAATATAATATGTGATAAGAGGTTAGTAAAAATAGATATCTAACTCTTCAAATGTTTAAACATGAACACTTTGTACTCCATCTTTTTTATCAAGGTGCACAATTCCCAAAACACTCACCTACAAAGCATCCCCAGAAAGGAATAAGCCAGCATCTTGGGAGCAAAGTGGTTAACCACAGAGTGGTAGCCTTCCAGAGCACTTGTCTGTGCATCTGGGGAAGATTGTTTAATGCCTTTCAGCAGGAATTTGTTGCTTAACACATCACAGAGTTTCTCATATGCAAGGGAACCTGTTCAAATTTTAAAATATACTTTTATGAGAAAGACATTTAGACTGTCATGGTTGTTTTTATAAATAAAAAGGTGAATAGTGTGGAATAATTGGTCTAAATAGCGCACTTTGTTTCCATACATTATACAATGTTCAACTGGTGTTTGGGAGGCCATGGATTTCATTCCTGTTGGGGACTCAGATTATTTTTTTCTCTGTCGCACTCTCGTGTCATGTTGAATAATTTCTTCGCAACAATGTTCTTGTGGCTAATTAATGTTATTTTTTGGTATTGGCTTTTGCTTCCTACAAATAATATTTATAGGGATCATTTGCAGCAACAAATCCATAATCTTTGGTGATTAATGTGGATTGGAACAAAGTATGATACTGTATTATACCTTTAGTCAACCATACACGTGGATTGGTTATTGGCCCATGTGCACACTTGTTGAATATCTGGTTGGGTAGATCCTTATGTTTATTGATAATGTGCGAGAGAAAAGCCTTGAATTTGGCAAGAATTACGTCACCCAGCTTTGGTTTCGTAGAAGTCACTGACCAGTAGTAGTGGCGCACACAAGCTTTTCGCCACCTTCCAATTGTTTCACACCCTTTCTCTTTGCTTAGTTTAGTCAAGACCTTTTGGATCTCTGCAATGCAAAGAAAAAATTGCAGTATTTATAGTGAGGTGAGGTGTTGTCATTATGTTCAACTGATCTTCTGTCTAGCAATTAAGGCTACAATTAGCTACTAATACAGAACTATTTTTACTATGTGCTTAGTGAAGTAATCAACTTATTTCCATGTTATGGCAATTACTAGATAACTTTAAATCATCAGTCTACCTATTCTTATAATGACTTAATTTCTACTAACAATAGAAGGTAATTAACTACTTAGAGTATTAACTTATTATTTTAATGATATTAGGTTTTTTAAAAATTTGTGCCATAAGGTTATTACTTTTGCCAATGTGCCACAAGTCGAAGAAGTGGTCAATTACAGGCTTTCCCAACTCTCTGCATCTTCTTGGGCACTCTTCACGCATCCATTTTGCAATTGATGTGTGACGGTCCGAGATAAAAGACTTGATGATTAAACCTGTACCAAGCAAAAAGGCAAAAGCTTTTTGATGGCCCAGAAATTCCATTTTAGAGCTGCTTCCAGCCTCATTTGCCTGATGATGAGAACAAAGAGAAATTTTGCTGTCAGTAGTCACTGTATTCGTATTAATTGTGTGGTTTCAGAAAATGTCCATACTTGCTTTAGAAGAGATTGAAAATTCCTGATGGCTGGGGGGTGGGGGTTTCAGAGACCAAAAAAATTGGATTCAAATGAATTGGAATTTTCAGGAGGGTGGAGGGTCCATTGGGACTACCATTTTATGTTTCAGTCTATGTAACTTCAACTATTGTATAACTTTATCATTTATTTACATAGCGTAAGGACAATTATTATGAGAAATATGTACATGTTTATTTAGTTTATAACACATGTTTGTTTACAATTACCTGTAGGAGAACAATGTGAATTATTAGACCAACAGTGCAGCAGAAAATTGTGTAAGTGCCATATTTGGCGGAGTGCCCCATGCTGTCGTGTCTTCCATCACCTGCCAGCGTCACTTCTTTTCCCTTCAAGGATTGCAGGATCTTGTCCTGGTATGTACGCCAGTATTTTACTATAGTTGGGAACAACATGTGCCTTTGATGGTAATAGTATGTGTGGTAGCCATAAACAAGCAAGCCCATGTGCTTACATACCAAAAGCACTTTGTTTATGGATGCTCCTGCACATAGTACAGCAAAACTCAAAAGTAGATTTCCAGCAGGGAACTTTCCAAGTAAGTACGGCTGACTCTGCCATTGAAAGGTACCTTTACAACTGCTGCAGCTGGATTCAATAGTTAACATGGTGCCTGTCTGGAGCACATTTAGTGTAGGATTTGTTGCAAAACAATGGTGACAGTACTGAAAAAGGAGAAGAAGTTTGGAGAGGAATACAATTGCTTTTGGCTCCTCTCGTACATTCTTCCCATGACAGCTCAGCCTACAAAATAAATAAATAAATAACATAAATTTTGTGGAGTTGATATCCACTAAGAGAAATATATGGCTGACAGTGTTTGCTAAGATTTTAAACTTTCATAGTATATGATGATTATCTTACATATACATGTATACATGTATGTTTTTTTTTTATTTCACAGTTTTCTTTGTACCTTGGTTTTGCACTTTGGTCAATATCATCATCTCCTGCCTTCATGTAAGCCTTATCGACTTCCTCTGGAGTCCAGGGTGGGTCTTCATCATTTATTTCTTTGTTGTCTTCATTTTCTTCATTTTCATAATCCATACAGGCGTCTTCAATTAAAGGCACTTCTGGTGCTTTGTCCTCTATGTCCTCAGCGCATGTCTGGGTTTCTGTTAATAGCAACATAAGTACAATGTAGCTGATTACATAATGTTGAAAGCTGTTTACTTTGGTTAATACATTTTCTTTTTCATTGACACTGCAGTATCTGTGGCTATGTAGCCATTAACAGCAAATGGCATATGTTTCTGACCAGAGCATAGCATACATGTAGTTGCATTGTCTGGTGCAAACATCTGAAGTGTTTTTATTTTTGATTGTTCATAATTTACAACGTAGTTTGATTTGGTTTTGTTGATTAAATGACCCTGTTATTGGTCTTTACAATATATAAACTTCAAGAGATTTCTTACCTGATGATACCATTGCCACAGGTGAAGTACTAAGACTTTCCAATGCTTTTGCCCACTCAGTCTGGTTTTCATTCTTTTTTTGGGTTAATTTTTCCAATTTGGCTTCCACTGCATTTAGTTTCCTCTGCACTTTTTTCTTTTCTTTTCTGAGAGCATTGCAGTTATCACAGGTTTCTTTTAAAATTACCTAGTAAAGGTATTGAGAGAAAATAATTACCCATGAAAACAATCAGACAGTTTAGTCTCATGTTTTGTCTCTTAGGGTTAGTTAAGCGGGGAGCGTGTGAGTAAGCGAGAACATTGCAGCCCTTTTCCTGTCCATGGCTGTGCCTAGCATGTCCATGTGGAAGGCAATTTTTAGCACACTTGAAATAAGGTAGCACTCATGGTCTAACAATATGCTTTCTATTTTTTTTTTTTAGCAGAAATGAAACACAAAAGCCATCAAAGAGTCTGCAGAGCAGTCTTAATGTTTGGCACAAAGTCACACATGGCTAAATCGTATTCAAAATTACCTTGCTCTGAGAGCTTGACTCTTCTTCAATTGGACCTGAGGAATCCAGCACTTCATCTGGTGTAAACTGAAAAGCGAGCACAGTATTCAGCATGTTTCTTGTACAATAAATTATAATAGAGAAAGTTCAAGAAGTTACCTTGCTCAGGAAGCCCGACTCTTCTGCACTAATGTCGCGATGCTCTGTTGAAACTGGAGAATTTGCTGTTAACTAAAAGCAAGCAGATTGTCGGTATTAGCAAAATTGTGTCATGCCCAGTGGGGGGGGGGGGGGTACTCCAGCTTGATAATGATGGGGATTGTCAAAGGATTTTTTTGAGTTTGAAATGTTTGATTCCAGATTTTGGGTGGAAAATTTGGCATGTATTTTTTGGGATGATTTGGTTAAGATATGGGATATTTTTGGGTATTAAAAACGAAATAAAGTGCCTTGGCAAGGGACCCTGGAGTACCCCCCTGGGGTGTTATGCATAGTCTGAAAGTATTAGAGAGAAAATACATTAGAAATTTGTGAAGTTACCTCGCTCTGAGAACTCGACTCTCTTTCATTCATTAAACCTGTGGAAACCGGCCCATCATTTGTGGTGGACTAAAAAGCAAGCACAGAATTAAAAATTTGCCATAGTAAAAATCAGGGTTGTCAAAATAAGCCGACAACCGGTGCATTTCACCGACTATTTTAAATACTGCACCGGCTACTTCGAATATTAGTAGGTCAGATCTGAGCATGATATTGGAGAAAGTAAGACCTCACTGGGGGCCTGTCAGGTTACCAGACCCTCCCCCCCCCCCATGATAGGGGCCTCTTGCCCCCAGTGCCCTCTACTATCAAAATATCTCCTGCTTCAAATCATTTTGACAACCCTGTACAATATGTAATGAATACTTAAAAGAAATTACCTTGCTCCGAGGGCTTGACTTCCCTTCATTAGTATATAAAACTTCTGGTAAAACTGAAGAATTTTCCCTTCCATTTTGTGTCGACTAAAAAGCAAGCAAGATTTCAGCGTTTGCCATATTAAGTACATAGTAATTAGGGAAGTTTTAGAAGATACATGTACTCTGCATACTTGGGATGTTTTTTCTTCTCTGTTATCCTGATCATGAACCTCCATGGGAGCTGGAATGCTTGATGTTAACTAAAAGGCAAACACAGAGTTAATTTGCATGTAACAGCTTTTGTTTGAGTGGGCAAAATCAGTGCGATGCTTTGTAAAATTAAGGGAAGTTGCGTCTAATTCCATTAAGAAAGGGGGGGGGGGGTAAACAACACAGGGCATTGGCAAGGGCTGTGTTGTATTAATATATGTTCCAGGGTTGATTGATACTTAAAAGGAGAGTGACTGTCTTCACAGCCCCCCAACCCCAAAAGAAGAGGAAGAATAGAGTTGGGGAGCTAGACTTTATTTCACTACTGCAGGCTGGGTAAACTGGTTCCTCATTTAGTTTATAATAAAAACAAATATATGAGGGCCGGGTTGTTCGACAGGTAATAAATTCTAACCCAGGATTAAAAGATGATCGAGGTTTTAATTTCCCTTGTTTTAGGGGTTTACCATAGCTAATGTTTTGTGAAGTTTGAGATTGGTCCACGTCAAATCTGGAGGACAGAATATAAACGGAGCATCTCAACGAAATACTATAAAAATCAAAAAAGTGTTCAGGCTTGTCGCAATGCAAATAAAAACGATAAACAATATATTACCGAATGTCCTGTTCTTGCTGTTTGGGAATGGGACTGTATCAGTTCATTTACGATCTATAAAGAAGAAGTATATCAAATGCGCTTCTCCTAGAAAAATATTTTCTTGCAGTAAGTCGATTGAAAACAAGAAAACCATTGAAAGTTGCCTAGTAGACACTGCGCTCACCACGTGCTTTGGATCATCCGTCGATAAAAGCGAATTAATACAGGTGTAAAAGATAAGTTGTTAAACGATAAGAGCAAGTAGAGAAGATGTTTACGACCAAATGTACAGAAGAGAAGGAAAAAAAAAAAGATTCCAGTCGTCACAACACGGAGGCGTAAAATAATGAATATAGCAATGTGTTTACCTTGCGACGTTCTCGAGCTGAAGATGATTTTAATGGGCCTATTTTCCAAATAGTTGGAACTGATCCGGGTAGCAGCCGTCGTCGAGAACCCTCGATATGCAAGGTTCTCTCGAAACAATCTTCTAGGAAATGAACAGAGCATATCGAAAATTTCGCTTTGGTATCGAAATTCGCGCGGTGGAGCCGAACAAATCGGACCCATTTATCCCGCTCGCTCTTCAAAGACGGACACGAATGAATTGAAATGCCAGCTTGGAGGTCGGCTTCATTGCTGCAACCTTGCACAACACAGCGATTTCCAGGCATAACGAAAATCGGTGTCCTGGATATACACTGGAGAGGTCGGTGATGCGCGAATCTTATAGAGATGTTATAGGAAATTAGCCATGTGCGCTTGGTTGGTTAAGTCTTTGACGTCACATCCGGTAAATCCGCGACGGTCCACGTCATTTCTCCTGGAACATGCTTGAGTAATGGCGGCCAAAAAAACTCGAGAAATACAGTCGAAAAAAACGGTCTTCCCGTGCTCGGACAGCAAAACGGTTTGGACAGGTGAGTAAGAACCACATACAGATTACGAAAATGCAAAAACATTATATACGAAGAATTTGGTCCTAGTGGCACTTTCAGCTAATGTAGAAAAGAACTCGTCCTCGCAGTAAACGTGACTCGTCTTTGCCATTACCAGCTTCTGACCGGAAGTCTCGTTGAAATACGACAACCAATCAGTCCACACCGCTCCATTGAGTATTGTTTCTCGACCAATCAGACAAAAAACCAGAATCTGGTTTTTTTACATGACTTTCGACAAGCAAATGTATCATGCCCTCCTTCCCCCGCAGCAGTAGTAGGGAGGGAGGGTATGATTTCAGGTTAATTATGTACGAAATGAACAACTTCTAATCCATTCCATAGCCGCTCCCACCTCTCAGGTTTCACACGTGAGTATCTTGACCAAATTTGGCGCGCCGAGTCCGGTCTTCGTACGTCGAGATCTCCCGAGAAGTTAAGAAGAAGTGCGCTCGGAACAAGTTCGGAAAATAAACCCGCTCTACTTCACAGAACGGTCACAGCGGTCAAACGCAAAAAAAACCTGCAAAACTTGTCACCGCCACTTCCTATTTCGACACTATCGGTTTTTAAGCGATGACGTAGTCAACGCTTTATGTCGGGGAACGATACCCCAACCGAGAAACACTGGGAACTAGATACATGGATGGGAACTTTAAACTGCAGAAATAAATGAGACGTGAACAGAGATCAAGTTTAACACAACAAGAAATCGCCGCGAAGGACAGACAGCAAAATACTCCCGGGAAGTAAGAAAGGACTAATACAAAAATATAAACGAAAGGAAAAAACTATATTTATCCAGTTCTATAATATTCAGTAAACAGAACATTTCTGCAATTGGCCTGTAAAGTCTGTAAACAACTACGAGACCGCGTTTGACGTTGGTCAATCGAGAAGTATCACGTATCGTGTGTCAGGCTTATACCAGATGTCACGCCTCAAGCTAAGATAACGCAACGTGTGTTGAAAAATCATTCAATACAAAAGTTGCATTCTTCTTTTATTACTAGTGGTAACCACAGGTTAGAGAGTGCGGGCCTCGATGCAGTTAAGAGAAGGTACTGGGAGGGAAGTGTTTCAGACAGTGTCGATAAATCACTGGACAAAAGAAAATTATTCCGAGTCAGGTCGAGTAACGCGTCACGCTTAAGTCACGAATGTTTTTTATCGTTTCCTATTGCCGCGAACCAATCAGAGTTGTTTTTTTGATTGACAGTTTTGCGTAGTGTAGTCGAGCACGCGGTGTGAATTGAGATGTGATTTTCCTCCGTCGGCAAACTCGCTTTGTTGTCAGTGTTATAAGGAATTTCTCGAGAATAACCGTTGTTGGAATCATTCGCTTTTCCGTAGTTTATCTGTGATACAATCACAGCAGATCTTCTCAAAAGCAACACCTATAAAACAACGTCTGCAAATCGTAATGTCTGCAAGACAGAAGCCTCGACCTAATGTGACAAACTGTTGATTTTTCGCATTCTTATCGCTCTTGAAGACAAGATTTTTCTCTTCCGGTGTTACGACAAACTGTCGTGATTGACACATTTTTTGCATTCCGATCGTTCTTAGTGGAAGAACAAAATTTTCAACTTCCGGTTTGCAGATAGCCTTTATAAACATGGCACGCACGCGTAATACTCAATCCGCTGGTCACTGTCAAGATTAGGGTTGCGGGCCTGTCTTGGTCCCGCACTAATACATTATTTTTTGACAAATATCCTGTTAATTATTTAAGACCCCCTTGGTAATCGTCATCGCATCTGCATGAATTGCGAATCAGAGTTCCTTTCTTTTTCGCTGATATACTTGACAAGAAAATCTCAGCTGCAGGGAAGTTTAAAGGTTCTTCTATCAGGGTGGACTTGAAATGACATCAAATAGCCTTTTTCATTTTTTTTTATTTAGTTTTTTTTTTAGCTTTAATAATATCTGTTTCTGGACTGCGCCGGACGCTTAATATATTGTCTTCAATTACCACTACTACGTCAGGTCCAACGCTAAAATAACAAAATTAATTAATTTGGGCGTATTTCTTAAAGGGACTATGTCACGGAGATGTCACAGTTTTTGGTCAAAGCTGTTCTGAAGTAAGTAGCAACTATCTTTGAACATCTAAAGGGATATATAACCTTAATTTGCGGATAGAAATCAAGCTACGGCTATAAATATCGATTTTTGAAGACGCGCGGAAACAATTTGAAAACGTTTGCCTAACGCTTTCAAATTGTAATCTGTTTCCATCCGAAGCATCCGCAGCCAAATATGCTAGTTAACAGTTTCAGTGCTCTAATATAGCCATTACTAATAAAAATGGACCATTATTTTTAGGATTCAAGCGACCCAAATATAAATTTTGGTGGTTCAAAAATCTGGTAAAATCCGTGACATAGTCCTTGAGCCTCTATATAAACGTACACTGTTTAACAAACAAACCTTCTGGAGGTAGTTATTCTTTCCGTAAAGCGATTAACTGACATTTTTTTTCTTTTTAGATAAATATTAACAAATATTGCATGAAACCAGTAAAATTGTACCACATCAATGAACGTAAAATATATCTTTTTCTTTTCTATAGCAGAAATTACCTTGAAAAGAATTTAAAAGAGTTTTTGTCAAAGTCAAGTTATATGGTAATTTTCTCACATCAACTCTGATACCGTAGAATTCCGGTTATAAGCTCTGGGCTTATACAACTTCGTAAGGGTTTTTGGGTGGGCTTATAAGCGGAGGGGCTTATATTCGGGAGGGCTTATAAGCGGAAGGAAAAAAACGTTTCGAAACGAGCCTCGGGAGTGTTGATCGAAATACGTTTTTAAGTTAAAAAACGCACAAAAAAGCAACATTTAGCCCTGTCCAGTACTGTCATCCGGTAGAGGGGGGCTTATATCCGGGGGGGCTTATAACCGGATGTATTTTTTTGTTTCCAGGATGATGGGCCTATATCCGGGGGGGCTTATAAGCGGGGGGGCTTATAACCGGAATTTTACGGTATGTGAGGTCTGTGATACGAAATGATCTATTAGAAGAATTTTAAAGGCATTTTTGGTCAATATCGAATTGTACAATATTATTATGATACACTTGATGTTAAACTTTGTCATATAAAACATGGGTACACATTGCATACAGTTTAAGTAGAGGGATTTTTACTGGACTTTCAAAAGTAATTCACGTTTGTTTTGGTTTTGTATCACTACTATTAGTGATTGGTTAAAAATCCTGCGCCACTTTCTTGACAAATCAGAATTTAAACCAAAACCAATCGTGATTCGCACACACGTTTTTCCGCGCTTCGTGTCAGCAACAAGTATTTACTTCGAGTTTTGATTGGTTCACTGGATTGTCTCAGTGTCCTTTGTGATCGGTGAGGGTAAAGGGCGGAATGAGTTTGCGGAATGGCATGTGGCATGAGTTGCGGAATGGCATAATTATGCGGAATGTAATTTACGCGGAATGATTCATTGACATAAATTATACTAAAAAGCGCGCCAAATTTTAAAAGAGAAGCCGCCTTGTTAAATACTGCTGGCTCAAACAATCAAGGACTGAGCAGTATGGACGAGGAAACTTCCATAGAACATCGTTGTAAAGATTATTTCACCGTTCAAATCACCGATTTACGCCGAACAGAAGCAGAGAAATTATTTTCGCTATTTGCCGTGACGCTTCCGAGGACTTGAATTATCGACTAGCTGTGTGTGAGTAGTTCTGTTAACATGAATGAAAACTCTCGTCTATTTGCCTCAAAATACAGAACGATATTCGTTCTAAAGCTACGTACTTCAAGGCAAGACACACAACTGTCAAGTTCAACCCATTTGAAGACAAGTTTTTAAACAGACAACGCATTTAAATATAAAATGAAAGCGAGTGACGTGTTGTTAGTCGCCCGCGAAATAATGTGTGACCGTGTCACTGCCTTGTTCCGTTTCTTTTTAAATCAAAACTTGCTAGGGGTGGGAAAAAGCTAGTGGTTTCATTGAAGACAGCTACTTTTGGTATATTTCTAGCTTTTTATTACAGCAATGAAAAGATCGTGACACGGCTTCTCCGCTGGTGTGACACTATTTACACCGCAGTGGATTTTATCGATGTGCGTCTCGTGATCTTTGTGGTAAAATAAAATGTATGTTTAGCGAATGATTTTCTTTTCCTAAGAGTAAGCCAAGTATTCACAACAAGTAGGCAGTGATAATTTAATACTCGCCGGATTCCTTATCTGCCTTATCGGTAAACCTGCAATGCGAGCTAGATTTGAAATACGATAGCTTGTTTTACCGTGCAGTGACTATAGTCACTATATGAAAGTTTCGCTCTACTCGATCGGCGGTCGGTTGCCGCTTTTTTAAGTTAATGTTCAAGTCTTCCACTGAGTTTATATAGTCTTCGTAATGGGAGGCGAAAAGCTAGTCTCCTTCGCAGCCCGGCACTCGAGCCTAACCGGGAGCGTTGCGTCATTTCAGCCCGAGCGGCTGCGAAAGAGACTAACGAAAAGCAGGGCTAGTAGACTTCTAATGAAACAAATATGCCGTAGTGTTCATAATCTCTCTGCTTTGTACCCTCTACTTACTGAGGCTGAGATGATATCCGCCAAAACTGGACTTTCTGTCTCGATGTTTTGTTTAACTTATACAGTATTAATAACCGCTACATGAATATTAATACAAAGATGTAATGTATCCGAGGCATTTTTCGGTTTGTAGTATAAAGATCTACGGTCGGATGCTTTTCCGTCGCTGTTTTTATATTTTGACTAAAAGCGATAAACCGTCCACAGAATGGGAAATCCTTAGCATTGGGGAAACACTGGCCGCCGAAATATTTTTCGTAGAATCCGTGAAGAACGCTATCTTCAATCGATTGTCATCATTAAGCCCGCAGTATTTAATAAAGCGTCTGCTCTTTAAAAAGTGGCGCGCTCTTCAGTAAAATTTATGTCAATGAGTCATCCCGCGTAAATTACATTCCGCATAATTATGCCATTCCGCAAGTCATGCCACATGCCATTCCGCAAACTCATTCCGCCTTTTACCCTCACCGCTTTGTGATTGACCAGAGTGATTACTGTGGTTTTGGTTGTACGACACTCAATCGAAAATCACTCCAAAGCTACAAACACCACTATCAACTGTATAAAATACGCACTTTAGTTATGCAAGATATTTTTTTTCATATTATATAATTATTTCGAAATCATGTGTGTGACCCTTTGCAGCTAGGGAGGAGGGGTGGGGATGACATTCTTCCTTCCTACTAAACGTATGGCACACAATTAAAAATACGAGAAAAATGAGGTCAATGACATCTGCTGATGAGTTATGTTTTTAGATAATTTGTATAGAAAAAGTTGCATATTGAAAGAGTTAGGTTTGTTTCCCAGATGCAAAGGTCCCACTCCGACCTATAATCAAATTATTTAAGTAAAAATGCGGTCTTATTATTAAACTGGCTAATTGAATTTAAAAACTTACTATAACCCACTAACGGGGTTTAAATTATTGCTTGGTGCATAATTTTGTATCGGAAGATACAAACTTATACCAAAATATCGTAGAACATTAAGCCTTATAAATTATTCAACACCAAGAATCTACGTGCGGACCTGCTTCTACTTGCATGAGCGTTGCTTGTATGTGTGGGTTGTCTTAGTTTCACAGTAAAGCATCCACACTGTGCGTATTACGCAGGGCACTTCTCGCATTGTATTTTCACCATTCCACCGCCATTATTTACATAGTTTGTATCATAAGCAACCTCCAATCCATTCTTCTCCATTAAAAGATTTGTACTGCGAGTGGACGGGCCATTGAAACTGGCACAAATTGTGCTGCTTTGTAAATGAGGAATGAAGTTAATCTCCTTTGGTGGTGTACTGGTCTTTGTTGAGTTTACCTGGTCAACATCAGTATGAATACATTTGTCGTTCAGTGTGTGAGTGTATTTCTCGCTCTCAGCGCAGTTTAACGTGACCTCATCTGAATCATTCGAATCTCCATTTGTCACGCACAACACCTACATATTGGGTTCAGTCATTGAATGAGCACGGTTGCAATGTGCTGCGTTATTCAAATTTACTTCGCAATTACCACTCAACACCGCCAAATCTGCATTAAAAAGACCACTGTCTTCACAAGAAGCTGACTCAACCAGCTCTGTCATCTCAAACTAGGAAATTAAACAAAATTTGTCCTGCTAATCGTGTCAGCTCGGTTACCGGGCTCACATGAAGAAGCCCTTAACAGCCATGCCCTTAGGGCGTCTTCATGCGAGCACGGTAAACAGGCTGTTTCGTTTACCAAGACAAATTTTGTTGTCTGTTCATATGGAAAATTTCAGCCTGTTTGACTGGGATAAAATTTCGCATCATTCTCGACTATCGTAGCTTTATCGACACTTGTAACTTTAATTATAAAGCTTATTCGCATATTTTTTTAAGTGGAAATACATACAAAGCAAAAGAATGCTTCTCGGTAACTTGGCCAGCCCGGTCAACCGGACTCATCAAGAGGCCCTAAGAAAGGTATCTATTGACTTACTTGACTTATGGCCAAAGCCCTAAGTGGGCATAGGGCTGGAAAAAGGTATCTATTGACTTACTTGACTTATGGCCAAAGCCCTAAGTAGGCATAGGGCCGGAAAAAAGGTATCTATTGACTTACTTGACTTATGGCCAAAGCCCTAAGTGGGCATAGGGCCGGAAAAAAGGTATCTATTAGCTAGGGGCAAAATAAAACTCGCTTCACGCCTAGATTGGTCTCCTTTAGAATAAGACTCATTTTTTCCGACGAGCCTCCCCTCCCTTTAACATAACATTCCCTCCGGTAAATATCGCTTCTTATATTTTGTTTTGTACCAAGTAACGGTCTTACAACCGAACACAAGATCAGAGGCGCCACAGAATTATTCTCGTTGTCGCTCTTGGCGAATTTAAGTAAATAAACATTTGTGGAACTCCTAACAACATTTCCCAATATTTTGTTAATAATGACCATAAGTCACATGTTCGTATGTGTAATTCTTCGATTAAGCTTTGAGTAATTTTCCTGTAGCGGGGAGCCAAGCATGGCTTTTATGTTCAAAGCAAAAAATACAAACTAAACGGTGTAAAAGTTGAGAGAGCCAAGTCCCTAACCAAACTCTGATTGGTTAGTGTCTATGAGAGTAAAATGTCAATGTCACTCTCTCCTCCGCAGAGGCCTCTTATATTTTCGTGCGGGCTGGGAAATGGGGAGAGGTAAAAAGTAAGCGCACGGAGCCTGGAGAGAATGACAACGAAAGCACGCTGGGGACATTGGGAAGGGAAAAGAAAAGGCGTCGTCCCCCACGCTCTCCCTATTTTTCGTTTTTTGTGTTCCCCCCCCCCCCCCCCCCCCAATGCACTGAATGGCCCTTTGCGGAGAAGAGTCAATGCCAGGCTAAAGAAAACACAACGATACCAGACTCGTACCCAAGACTCTGGATCCAGAATACAGTGCAAGCGCACTGCTCGTTAGGCCACTGCGTCGCCAAAACGTCCTGCAGATCTAAAAGAAATGCCGGAGCAAATCCAAAGGTTTTCAGGAACTGTAGGATAGGATCAAGGTTAAGTCTACATACGAGCTTCAGTGGTCCATAAGGTCGGAGCTTATCCCGGTTTTTGTAGCATTCAGCGACTAGAAGCATTTCTACCTCTCACCACAGACCACAAACGCCGGCTCCGGCCAGTCCCGATTTCTGAGAACGCAGAGTGGTTAATCCCATTCAGCCAATCAGATTTGACCAGAAGTCCGTTAATCGCAGACATTATAATGGGGACCGGCCAGTGTCCGCGTTACTGGCATGTTGCTGACCAACAGGAAGGTGGGCTCTTTTTCAACTCCGCTTCGTGAAGAACAAATAAAACGCGAAACGGTAACAAATATCTCACGATATATTTTTTTTTCATTTTTCCACTTTGTTTTCTCTCATGATATTTTTTCTCTCGGTTGTATTTGTCCTCACTCTTGTGAAGTACAAATATCTCACGGCATTTGTACTTCACTAGACCGGTTTAGCCTGCGTAGCTGGCGGTTTTTCGGGGGGTTTAAAGCGCGCAGAAGCAAGCGAGAGGCTTGGGGAGTTCGCCGCTTGCTTGTGCGCGCTTTAAAACCCCAACAAAACCGCCAGCTACGCAGGCTAAACCGGTTTAACAGGTTGCGTATTCTTCTTGACCGCGTGAATGATAAAAAACGGCGGGAAGTTAGCATTTTGGGAAAAGAAAACGTTGAATAATAAATTTCTTGTTAGACATTTTAGTGTGTTAAGGGACGGACCATTAATTCCTTGGAGGGGAGGGGGGTATGAAAAATATTCCTCTGCAAACTTTTTTTAGTTTATGCACCTCTGCAAACACTTGTATTTTGGCGAGCACGTAGGGCCTGTCGAAATACTGCAAGACTCGTAGAAATATACAGTGATAATACTCACTAAAATGTCTAATAAGATACACGTACAACTTGGAACCTTGCATCCAAGGCCACTCTAGCAAACATATCTGTTCAATCAAAATATATTTTAATTCGTGGTAAATGCTCTATTTACAAACTAAATAAAGAAGGAAATATGATTTTTACGATAAAAATTGACTCGGACGGTCAAATTGAACCCCTCTTGGCCATGTAAATGGCACAGGCATTAATTTCATGCTATGTACAATTGTCATTTGAACAGCACTAGTCACACACAGTATTCACTATAACTTAAGAAAATATTTGTCCTTGCTTTGATTATAAACTGGAAACATCTGTCTCCAGTCAGTCCAAACCTCAATATGAGGTACTTCAATGTCTTTCATTGTCTAAAAAGGCTTTTTAAGCTTTAACATTAGACTATAAAAATTATATATGTATATAATTAATATAAAAATAATACATTAAAAATATTTTGCTTAAGGACAAAAGCCCTGTGTGCGATATCTAACACTTATTGTACTGCGTTCCAGTACAAACAACTGGTATTTACATAGCAGTCTCGCATCTAGTTAAAAAAAAACAGTTTGAATAAACCATCTATCGTACCCTATAATCTAGAATTTTGCGTCAAAATATAAACTTAATTGTGAATCTTAAGGCTGTTTCTCATATGATCGCCCCGATCGTCTCTGTCGCTTCTGTCGTTTGCAAAGTCTGAGGTGATTGGAGCAAGCAAACTTTTTGAAGCGACAGAAGCGACAGAGACGATCGGGACGATCATATGAGAACCAGGCTTTAGACTCCACATCTATTTATAGTCAGAATGCTTCTAAATAATGACTACAGTTTACACAGTGGAACCTCAAAATAACGAGTCCCTGTTATAACAAATGCACTTTCTCAGTGCCTTGGTACTTCGTTATTTAGAGCTTTCACTGTACAGCAACAACCATTTTTTCCAATTATAAATTCGTTCAATAAATGTCTTATTAACCTGGCCTACTCAGCATTTTCTGAAAGAACATCAAACCTTGGTCTTCTCTGTACAGATGTCGCTGCCCTTGATCCATACTACAGTCAACTCTCGTCTTGCGGACACCCCGCTATTGTGGACACTCGCTATTACGAACAAAATCCAGATCCCGGCGAACGAGTTTGATTGGAAATGACTCCCGCTATTACGGACTCTCGCTATAACGGCCAGTAAACGACGCCTCGAGCGTGTCCGCTACAACAAGAGTTGACTGTATTAAAACCTAAGGCTGATAATCTCCCGGAACGCTCATTGCGATTTTTTACCAAAAGACATCTTACATCGGATCCCTGTTTAAAACTGTCCATAGTCTCTCTATTTCTCAGATCGTGTAGCGCGTGAAAATTAGCCACAAACAAAGCGGTTTTACCGAGTGTCCAACGATCATCTGCTAAACAAAGAGACTGTGAACAATTTAGTCACAACTATTCAATCGCTGATTAACACTAATCCAGGATTAAAATGTAACAGAGGTTTAAATCCTGTTGTTCAAAGGAGCCAAGTCACGCATGACGCACATTGCAAATTTCACTGAGTCCAAAATGTTTGTCTGTTCATTTCTGGTTTATTTTTACCACTCTGTTGTTTTTACCTCAGTAAATTACTTTTTTTATCTGGAAGTAATGTTGTACACTGAAACAAAAAAACTCCGACTTCTTGTTTATCTTGACATTGCTCTTTTAAGTTGCTTGACACTACAGACTTGACTGGACAATATTCTGTAGTTTTAAATTAAATGTAGCTTTGTACAGTTACACTGAAACAAATACTACTTATAATATTATACCTTTTTCGTTTCTATAGCAGAAATTACCTTAAAGCCGGAATTTAATTTGTCAAAGTCAAATTATATGGTAATTTAATATCGCACATCAACTCTGATATGTGAGGCCTTATTCACACGTTGTAATAATACAATAATTTCGCTTTCGTTTGGTCCTGTAAATACTTAATTCGAGTGTAAACCTGGTCTAACGTAGACCTCGTTTAAATAATCGGCCCTCAGTTTCTGTCAATTAAATTTGCCATGTCTTAATGAGCCAAATAATTCTTGTCTAATTTGTAGCCGTTATTAACATCGTCACGAGATGCGTTGCGTAACAACTAAACTAGGGACTCCACAGGAAAGTAGTGATAACCATATTGTCATTAAGATTAAACTTGCAGTTGATGAGGTAAATTTACGACAATTTGAATTTTGACATTGTGTTAGCTGGCCGTCTGTAAAATCAAACAAAATAAGCGTAAAGCGACAGTTAATTCACCTCATCAACTTCAAGTTTATCTAAGTATTCGCACATGCCCAACAACACAACAAAGCAACGTCCTTAGAAACTAATTCACTGAGCATGCCTCAAGAAGAACTTTATGTGACTCCTTTTACTAAGAAGGCTTGGCGCCGTTGCTAAGAAGATACGTCACTGCCTCGGATTTACCATTTCTTTGTGCAATCATTAGTGGCGTTTCACCATCCTTGGTTCTGGATTCAATGTCAACTCCGTAAGAGAGGATCTTCTCGATAACAGCAGTGTTACCACCCTGTGAGGCGAAATGCAACGAATTCAATCCATCGTTGTTTTCTAATGATGGATTAGCGCCCTTTGTAAGCAGATACTCCACAGCCTGCAGCTTGTCATTAACAGCAGCTAACATTACTGCCGTGAAACCCTTGTTATTTATTGAGTCAATGCTAGACACGTGACTAAGCATTAACTCAATAATAACAGGGTTTCCACCCTGTGAGGCCCGATGTAACAAATTACTTCCATAGTTGTCTTCTAGTGATGGATTAGCGCCCTTTGCAAGCAGATACACCACAGCCTGTAGCTTGCCATTACCAGCAGCTAACATCAGTGCCGTGACACCATCGTTACTTATTGAGTCAATGCTAGGCACGTGACTAAGCATTAACTCAATAATAACAGGGTTGCCACCCTGTGAGGCACAATGCAACAAATTCCATCCATTGTTGTTTTCTAATGATGGATTAGCGCCCTTTGCCAGCAGATACTCCACAGCCTGTAGCTTGCCATTACTAGCAGCTAGCATCAGTGCAGTGGAACCCTTGTTAGTTATTGAGTCAATGCTAGGCACGTGACTAAGCATTAACTCAATACTAACAGGGTTGCCACCCTGTGAGGCCAAATGCAACAAATTCCATCCATTGTTGTCTTCTAATGATGGATTAGCGCCCTTTGTAAGCAGATACTCCACAGCCTGTAGCTTGTCATTAATAGCAGCTACCATCAGCGCCGTGGAACCCTTGTTATTTATTGAGTCAATGCTAGGCACGTGACTAAGCATTAACTCAATAATAACAGGGTTGCCACCCTGTGAGGCCAAATGCAACAAATTCCATCCATTGTTGTCTTCTAATGATGGATTAGCGCCCTTTGTAAGCAGATACTCCACAGCCTGTAGCTTGTCATTAATAGCAGCTACCATCAGCGCCGTGGAACCCTTGTTATTTATTGAGTCAATGCTAGGCACGTGACTAAGCATTAACTCAATAATATCAGGGTTGCCACCCTGTGAGGCCAAATGCAACAAATTCCATCCATCCTTGTCTTCTAATGATGGATTAGCGCCCTTTTTAAGCAGATACTCCACAGCCTGTAGCTTGCCATTAAAAGCAGCTACCATCAGTGCCGTGACACCCTCGTTAGTTATTGAGTCAATGCTAGGCACGTGACTAAGCATTAACTCAATAATAACAGGGTTGCCACCCTGTGAGGCCCAATGCAACAAATTCCATCCATCTTTGCCTTCCAATGATGGATTAGCGCCCTTTGCCAGCAGATACTCCACAGCCTGTAGCTTGCCTTTAACAGCAGCCACCATCAGTGGCGTTGTACCCCGACCATCTCTGGAATCAATGTAAAATCCACAAGATAGCAACGATTCAATTTTGGTAACATCACCGTCCCTTGCCGCAGAGTGAAGTGAATTCCATTCATTTTTATCCTTGTCCACAAAATCGCTGCCTAAAATAATTGATAAAAAATCAAAATTAAAGAGACAGACGAGTGATTTTTGTACGAGATGGCGGAGATGCAATGGACGTGCCCAGCTGACGCGAAAAACTGACTCGTGAAAACATCCAGCTGTATCGTACAACATGTCGCTAAATTACCCTTTTAATTCAGTGAACACAACAGTAGTATTTAACTTATAACCAAAACTTTACTTCATCGATAAACTACACCATTGTAGTTGATCGAACTGTGCAGATTTTTTCCTTAAATAAGTATTTTTTTCCCCAATCGTTTGGCTGGTTTTTGGCACAAATTTTAAACATTTTCTCAATAAATACCTTAGTTTGCATCAGCAAACTATCACCATCGAGGACTTGCATAAAGTGCAGCCTTTTTCCAAGGTTAACGTTTGTACTCATTTTTTTTTATAAAGGGTTTATTTTAAAAATATTGAAGGACCGTAGCCACGGTTCAGCATAATAAAAATTTAAGAAACGGTCTCTGGCGAAAAACTTCTAAAAAACACGAAATTTGAGCTGTTTGATCTACAGTCTTCGACGGGTCAAAGTGAATAAAGATTTATGAATAGAAATGTGTAAGATTGAAAAAGAATGGACTATGTAAATTAATTATAAATGGGTGTAAAAAGAATGACGTACTGCCCAGGGAGTGGGCAGGAATTGTTGTCTGCATTTGGAGCCACAATGGTTTGCCACAATTCTTGACGAGTGTTTTCCTTATTCGAAACTGTTTTTGTCAATTAAGGAGGTGTTTTGCAAGGTTCGCAATTCTGGAACCTTTAGCCGCTATTTTGACATTTCTTTTGTGTTCTTTTTTTCTGGGTGTTATGTTTTTTTTTTCGGTTTACTTTATCAAGTTTGCAAGTATTGTAGTTCCACTGCACTGTAATGAGATACTTGATAATAAGTTAAGTTTTGTGCTCAATTTTTCCCTCCATTCAAATAGCTTAGCTGCGTATAGCATAAACACATACATGTACACCCCTCCACCCACGCCAATAGTGTAGCAGCTGCATGCATTAAGCTCGAAATTCTACTGTTCCTCTGAAGTAGCAAATGCTATTATCTTGGGGGCTAAGGGCATTGCTTCTCTTGAAGGGCAACAAGCCATTTACATGAGACCTTTCTAGAGCTGCTACCTGACCCCCCCCCCCTTCCTCCTGATGCAGACACAAACGCACCTGTTGGCAACTCCCCTCCTTTGTTACTTGTTGCTTCTTTGTTAACTAAAGATATGGGTGAAGCTTGATCTGTGTCTAAAAAGAAGGGAAACAATTAGATGACTCTGTGCCAGGTAAGGCAGAGCATTTTTCCAGGTGGGGGGGCTGACTAGTGACTTGAAGTGGGGGGGCTTAAGAGACTCTTCTCTTAGTAAGTCTTTATTTTTTCGGAAAAAGTGGGGGGGGGGGGGCTAAAGCCCCCCAGCCCCCGGCTCCCCGGCTCCGCCGTCCCTGTGTGCACTTCATGAATTCTTGCCATTGTGCACTGATCCAACTACCAATCAGATCCAAATATCACCATAATTTGATTTTGAGTTTACATACATACGGTTAACAAAAAAGAAAATAACATCTAAGAAAATGACTAATTCATTTAAAAATAAGCAATCCAACAAATGAAGGCATACAAGCTATGAAGGTAGTCACATGTAAATTATACATACATGTACTGCATGTATATACAAATTTCCTGTGGCAGATGATCCTTCTTTGTTCAATTCAGTTTGTTTTCTTTATCATTGCTGTGAGCATAATTTTTATTTGCCGTTATAAATGAGGAGCTGACTGCTTCTAAGTTTGCGAAAATCTATTTTAAACGTCTTACGTGTACACGTACATCAGCAAATTCATCATGCACTTGTAGAAAACTTGCAGCTCTGTTTTAAGATTTGTACTCGAATTTTACTAAACGGTTGGTTACTCATACATCAGTGCCGTAGCATGGGGAGGGGGAGGGGCCGAGGGGCCGCCCCCCCCCAAAAAAAAAAAATAAATAAAGTAACATATTCAATTCAAAAGAAGCGCAGTGACAATTGTAGAATGCTGTTGGATTCCGTATCCGTAATTAACAGTCCAGTTAACCCAATTCTTTTTTCCTAGTGCTATATTTATAACACTTTCCAACAATATTCTTGCACATTTCGCCTTTAAATAAACTCTAACACAATTTGAGGGAGCAAAAACCAGAAGTGCATTGTTTTTTTTGCGTCTGACTGCTGTGAATTGAGCGAATAATTTAGACTGCAGGCACATTTGGTCAGCGGCCAAGTTCTTCCTGCTTCTTTTCAAAAACATTCAATATTCGGCTTGATAAAGCGTGAAATAGTATGGCTTCAGCAAAGAAGAGGCTCTTAAGCAAAGCTCTTGAGAGGGTCTTAAGCAAAGCACACTCCTTAAATGGGTGAGACCCGATCCTGAAGAATCGGAGAGTGAAAACTGCAAAGAACAAGCAGGTTAAGAAGAAATATCTCAGCCATCTCAGGAATACAGACAGCAGGAACTTTGAAATTTGTGTAATAAGCCTGTTCAATAAGAAGAGTATAACGTTTAAATGGAATATCTGATCAGTGACTTTAGTGAGTAAAAAATTGCTGGAGACTGCTCTCAGAAGGCTGGAAATGCTATTTTAGTGACCCTAGATATAAAAATCTCCAGGGGGAGCATGCCCCTGGACACCCCTAGAAGGTCACGCCTTTGGCGCTCGTGCTGTGCCCCCCCCCCCCAAAAAAAAAAATTAACCCTGCTACGGCACTACATATTAGACAAAAAAAACATTCAAGTTTTGTAAGTATTTAAATAAGTTACCACTGCACTGTATACGTAATGAGATGTAGTACTGTTTAATTGCTTTTTTATACATGTCAATTGAAGGGTGATTTCAGATTACCGTATATACACTTGGCTAATTGGGTGGTAAAGTGTCACCAGATCACTCAATCCAGAGTCCGGCGCAATAACCATGCATGCACATGCCCCCATGCACAAGGCCACGGCATGCACATGCCCCCAATTATAACTGTTCTGCTATGCATAAACGTAATCAACGTAAACCACTATGACTATGTCAAACAGCGTAATATGACACACACCTGTTGCTGACTCTATGCTCTTGTTCCTGTTTGCTTTTGTGCTGAAGAGATTTGAGAAGATTCTGAAGGGCTTTGTGAAGGTTCGTGAAGCTGTATTTTTGTTGGAATCTAATGAAAATAAACAATATTGCATCATCATAACATTGCCTGTGATATAATTAAACAAAACAAGATAACAAGAGAAAAGCTTGCTGAAATCTAGCATGTTAAAAGTTGACTTAACAGTACTTTTGCTTTCATTCTCTGACCAAAGGTTAAAATAGCACATAATAAAATTATGCTAATTGGATATTGGGATGTTAAAAGACATAAATTAATTACATCTGTAAACCCAGACATGAAGAATTCAAGAATTGTTATTCAAATTAAGTTGACTGCTGACAGAATTTGATTGGCTAAGGTGGTGACAGCTAATCTTGTGTGTGAAATATAGACTGTACTCCATGTAGACTGCACTTTACAATTGACCAATTAAACTATCAGTATTGTTTTCATTAATTGACTTTAGTTTGTGTCTGTGTCTAAATGAAAGAGATCACAGTGTTAAACTGTTAAAGGTGATCAAAAAGACTTCCAGTAAGTTGAGTAACATAACTACAGCGATGCCGGTAATAAGATTATTTTTGTTTCACCATACAGAGAGGGACTTGGGGGTGCCCTGAACACCACAACAATAATACACAAACACCGCATCACCGCAAGAAAATTTGATGAAATACCGTCACCACAATCAAGTGACTTATCAATGAAAACGTCTTAGGATTGGGTTAAAGATTAACTAGACAATATTTGACTTTATTTTGTTACAAATTTTACATAATATTATGTTATGTGGTTTTAACAAATAAGGACAGATTAACGAAGATAACAGACTGAGATAAATGTAGTTCTAGAAGTGTCAGACAAGAAACCGTAATACCGCTAAAAATTTTGTTTCACAAAACACCGTACGTTTAAAAACGCAAACATCCCACGCTGTAGGGTTTGAGATCACCGCATTAACACTGCAAGATTTGATTTTATTCACCGCAACACTGTATAAAAATATGAGCAACACCGCAACACCACAAACCCCCATGTCCCCCTCCATACAATTTTCATAATTTCGATGGCATTGAAAATGGCATAGGCTGACTAGGGTCCTTTAAATAGAGTTTCTAAATTAAATGACTTTCTTTGTGCCAATCAACAATCCTATAGCTGTTGCCTTTGTCCAACTTTACAACTTGTCCAACATTACTTGACACATTTACATACATGAACTAAACAACAGCAACTAAGAAAAATTATGACTACTGAATTAATAAAAATAAATAAACAAACAAACAAATGAATGAATACAAGGTATGATTAGGTACTGACACACAAATAATTAAACTTGTTACCTCTGGTTGATGATCCTTCTTTGTTCCATTCTGTTGTTTTTGAAGTTTTGTCTGGATCGATATCTGTGACGAGGTTGAAGATAAAAACAATCAATGATGCATCAGTCATGTCATTGCACTGGCTGCACAAACAAAGATCTTAATGACAATAGGCCTGAAAAAAGTCCCATCTGATCATCTGGGGCAAGTAGATTTATTGTCAGGCAAAGAACTTTTCATGCTCACTTGCAAGGCTAACTATACACAACTATTTTAAGACACATGTAGATCGATGCATGAACTTCATGTGAAGTACCTGTTGTGGATGATTCTTCTTTTTTCCATTCTCTTTGTTTTGTTTTTGAATGTCTATCTGGAACTGAGAAGAGGGAAGATAAAAATGCATCAGTCTAGTCATTTTACCGGCTGCAGGCAAACAAAGAAACAAAACTACAGTACATGACAGAGCTTAAAAGAGTCCCATTAACTGCATAATTATATACATTTCTTGTTAGCTGCATTTAACTTTTCATGCTGACACTTGCAAGCCTGATGGGCAAGGGTGCAGCCAAGCTGTCTGTTATAAAATTACAATTTTAAGATGAAGAAAGACAACTTATTTAGACTAGCAAAAATCACTGCCCTGGGCAATAAGAAAAACTTTCAAATGTGAGTTTTCTGTCTGAAGGGTAAGATGTTTTGAATTCAAGATTGTGTTGTTCCAGAAAATATCCATACCACTTCCACAGAGGATTTTTTTGGTTTGAATCACCCCACCCCACTGGAAATTCCAGTTAAGCCCAATATTTCAACGCTTGAAATTTCCAATGACCTTCTAATTCCATGGTGCAGGGTTATATGGATATTTTCAGGAACTTCACATTATATAATCTGTAAAAATAAATTGGTCTTTAAAACTTGCACATTGGCTTATGACAATACTATGCTAGGATAATGACTATAAACTTAAGTCAAATGTTATCATAGCATAGTATCCAATGTGCAAGTTTTAAAGGCCAATTTTTTTTACAGAACATATAATAAAGCAAAAACAAAGCAATTTCTGATTCACTTTCATGTATGGTGTAATGCAATGGCTAATAAAACATTTTTCATGTACTGGATTCACACCATTAAAAATCTAGACTACGAGCAGTCCCTATTTTTTCGCAGAGTCCGTCAAGCTTGAAGCGAATTTTTTTTCGAAGAGTTCGTCGAGCTTATAGCGAAAAAAATTACGCGTGGGGGGAGGAGGCGGGGCAAGGCGAGAAGCGAAAAAAATAGGGACTACCCGCTAAGCCACAGTGTTTGAATTACATGTATGCGTTGCTCTCTCAACGCAAAAATATGATTGGCTAACGCTTGGAGCGTTGACAGCAAGATGTCAATACGTTGTTAACACTTGCATGTCATATTGCGAAGCGATGGGAGCGGGAGCTTTTGAGCTCTCGAAATCGCTTCTTGAATGTACTTTGTCGCTATAAAATTGCATCTCCGAAGAACATTTTTAATTCAGTTTATAATTAAGTTTTCATATAACGCGCGCTCTGATTGGCTGAAACAGTGTACTTTATCAGAGTCCAGATGTACGGAGGAAATGTCACGCCATCGACCCAATATGGCCGACCACTAATCCCGAACGTCTTTCTCGGGTTTTGTCTTGACCCTGACATCTTCTTTGACCTGAAAAACGAGAATGAAAACGAGCTTTTAGCGTCAGTTAATTTAAAACGTCCTGTTCCTAACAGCACAAATTGCACGGCGATAGAAAGTGAAATTTCGGTACAAGTTACGGAAAAAACACCGAGCCGGAATTAAAGTAAGCTTAACAACAAAACAACCAACCAAAGATTTGTAGACAACTCAAGGCCGAAATTGAAGACATTATAACGAAAGCAGAAACGAAAAACACGAAAGATAGTACAAAATGTGCTATCTGAGTTTTTGAATATGAGTTTCACATTATTTAAGTACGGAATTTTAGAAATCACGCACAGCTACATTTTCGTGTAAAAAACAAAACAAACAAACAGCAATTCAAAAAACAGAAAACTAAATTAGCTAGCGAATACACACACAACTCCGACTTATCACATACCGAATAAAAACAAAACAGATTGGTGCCGTGAAAGAAAAATTGCCAAAAGCCTTCACAAAATGACCAACAAAGAAGCTAGACAACAACCTCGGTAAATTCTACGTACGCCAAAGCTCGAACAAAAGACGGTGAACTTTACTCGAGGTCATCGCTTCTTGGATTTCGCAACGCTATCGATTCACCCCTAAACCTAGGAATTTTTGTTGCAAAAGGGGTTGAATTTCAAGCTACAAACAAGCTGAGGCAAAGTTAGAAAAAATTGAACAAGCGCGAAAACAAAGAAAACATCGAACACAAGTTTACCTATCATTCCAGAAGCAGACGTCCAGAAATTAAAAACCTCCAATGCAATTCAGGAAGACAATCCTGTTCCTATATCCTTTCCAGTGCGATGAATGGAAGGTCACAGCAACCACAGCAGCCGACTCTATTTTTCCCTTGAATCCGATGGTTGTAAATGATTCGCGAAACACGCCGTACGGCCGCATTTTGTGAAGTACCAGCCACAAGCTTTGAGCAGTTTGTTTTTCTAGTTGTCAAGTTAACAACGTGCAAGTTTTCATGGGCCAGAATTCAGTCGGTTTTCACTGAACAGTCTACTTTTCTATCCTGTGTTGTACTAAAAGTCCTAAGAACTTCAAGGACTCGTGTTAAAATTCGGATTTCACTTGACGTTTTCAGCTTGAGGATTTCTGAACTTTGATGGTTTCAAACTTGATGGTTTGACAGCTCTTGACAGCTGATGTCTTATTCAACCAATCAAATTCTTTTAACCATTCTAACAAGTTTTGTGATTGGCTAATTGCTGCGTACTTTATCAGAGTACAGATGTACGCTGACGCCACTTCTATTCGCTTGAAAAAAGTTTGTTTTGAAAATAATTGCGCGAATTCGTGGGGAAATTAATGAATTTCTTAATTATAAAACAAATAAAGAAGCCTCGACTGTGCTCTGTTCTGTTGTAAAGCACTTAGGAAGCGACTAGAGCACTCAAGAAGTAGGGAAAAACACTCGCCTACGGCTCGCGTTTCACCCTACACTTCTTTCGTGCTCTAGCCGCTTCCTGCGTGCTTTACAACAGAACAGAGCACAGTCAAGGCTTCTTTATTTGTTAAGTATGAGCAGCAAGCCGCCAAAGTACGGAGCGAAAATAAGAGAGGAGAATTCAACCAAAAGTAGCTTTATTCCACAGAAATTCAAGGCTCGTAAACAAGACAACAGCTGTTTTGCACGAGGTTCGTAATTACAAGCCGGGAATAAACAAATTTAAACAAACAGAAGCGCTTTAAACACTTACATCAAGCTGCCTTTACATTAAGTAGCCCATAGAGGTGAATCAGTGTTAAAAAATAAACATTGCTAGAACTGCATAAATCGCCAGAGATAAAACTTTGCAGACGATTCATCAAAAAAGCTTTGAGTTTGATGCGAACGTGACAAACCCAACCAAGTGCAGCGGTGTCAATTGACAGTACGTCAAAATGCGGAAATATTATTGGACACGGCAAATTAGATTTGAAATCGAAGCCAAAAATCACTCGGCCGTGAAAGGTCAAATGCTGTGGCTTTTCGGGTAGTCCCTATTTTTTTTTGCTTCTTGCCTTGCCCCGCCTCCTCCCCCCGCGCTTAATTTCTTCGCTATAAGCTCGACGAACTCTTCGAAAAAAAAAATTCGCTTCAAGCTCGACGGACTCTGCGAAAAAATAGGGACTGCTCGTAGTCTATTAAAAATCTGCCTCTTTACTTTTATTCTACATGCATGCATGTTGGCTACTTAGCAACTATAGTCAGCACAATATTAGATCTACCATATTTATTCCATTAAGTGCCCTTGGCGCTTATTAAATTTTAGGGCCTATGAGAGTGGGCACTTATTATATTCGAGGTGGGCGCTTATTCAAGGCTGGGTGATTATTACATTTTCACCATTTTCTGCTAGCAAGTAAGTTTATTTTACAACAAAACAACAAATAATAACAAAACCTGAAGATTTACCAAAGCTGTTCGTTGAAAGTTTCTGTAAAATACTAAGTAAACTTGGTCTTCGGGGAAGTCTCTTAAGTAGTGGTACTTAGTCAATTTCAACCTCATTATGCACTAATCAATACTCCTCTTTTGCAATTCATTTTTTTGGAGGGGAGGGGGGATGGGGTTGGGTGTGGGCGTATATTCGAGGCTGGGCGCTAATAAACTTTTTCTACCTTCAGGGTGGGTTCTCATTTGAGGTTGCGTGCTTAATTGAATGAATACGGAGGGTGTATAATGTCATACACTCACTTGTTGATGTCCCTTGTTCTTTCCTTTTTACTTCTGTGTCAGCTAAAGAGGAGGGAGACATTGTATTTCCATCTTGAGCTATGGAAAATGGAGATCAAAAACATTTTTTAGTTCAGCTGTCTATTGTTGGTAAACATAACTACTCAGTTGTAGAATTCACCTGATCTGCATGTTCGAAGATTAAGTTCGCTGCCTAAACTGTGGGATGTTGGGGGGGGGGGGAAATTGGGGAATCTGAACCTCCAGCTTTTCTTACAGTTTACTCCAGCTGCCACCCACCCCACTTACCAACAGTTTGAAATGATTAATGCTCAACCGATTAGGGCAAAAAAACTTGAAACTCAACTTTGCCAGCTATATGAAGAAAACACAAGCACTGGGCAGAAAATGGGCAATCAATTTCAAGCATATGTGTGACATTCTAAAATAACTATAATTCGAAATATAATGCCCGAACAGGATTAGCAACACTGTTTTACAAGAAATAAGGATATAAAAGATGGCTGAATGTAGGCTAACTCGAGACTGGATCAGTTTTTTACATGAAGTGTTTCCAGGGATGCTGATACATAGTATTCAGGTTTTTAAATCTATGTCTAGTAAAAGAATTACCATCCCCAGCAGCCCTCCCCCTCCAAAAATAATTATGTCTCTAAATCTTTTGCCGCCCACCTTATAACTACCCCTCTCCACCCTAATACATATTAACTTGATTTAGCCTGCCTTTATGTAAAACTTAAGCCTGTGATCAAATGGGAAACCATTACCTGGTGAACTTAAAAAAAACACACGCAGTGTCAATGAGTTCTATACCTGAGTGCCTGATATGGTCATGAAATACTGGTCAGCGGATACCTTGTTTTGACAGCCATCAATTGGCCATATTATGGATATTCAATATCGTTATAACCTTTTATTTTCAGCATGCCTATAACTGGAGTGTGGCCGCCATGTTGCGCGATGTAGGTACGCCGTACGGGAGGCTAGGTGCACGGGTTTTCCTATTTCTTAATTCTATGCGTGAACTCATGATTGCCCTTTTTCCGTGGTTATGGTGCTCTGCTCTGCGGCCCTTCAGGTCGCTGGGGTCAAGCTCTGCTACAACAGTTTACTTAGGGACTGGTCAATAAGTACCAGGGGGGGGGGTGGGTTGGAGCAATTGGAAAAGTGGTGACTTGAAAATTTGTGACCCACCCCTTCCCTCTGGCTCAAAACTGACTGACCCACCCCTGATAGGGGGTTGAAAATTACATGACCCACCCCCTTTGCTAAAAAATACATACATACATACATACATACATACATACATACATACATACATACATACATACATACATACATACTTTATTGCATAGCTCCCCCTTGGGGGCTCTTCCGCCATACAGAAATTAAAAAATCAAGGTACCAATCATTTCTTTATTATCTGTTAGGGGTTGGAGGTTTTTTATTTGACTTCAGCTTTTTAAAGTAAAATTCCCTACACAGACATTTTCCCTGATGGACACTGCTGTTTCATACATCTTTTTCCATTTCTTAACACACCGAAGAAACATGAATTTTCTTATACAAGCCTTTTGTAAGTTTTCCAAATGTTTGTGTGTAAAATCCATGGGAAAATTTAGACACAAACATATGCAAAAACTGAAACAGTATGTAATATTAATTCATAATCAATTATTGAAGAGTTCATATTTTTATACAGAAATTAATAACAGAAACTACAACCACTGTCCATCATGCACATTTGAAGTGTTTGACTAAAGGTTTTACTGTTATTAAAAGGTCTAAAGCCCAGTGTAAATCTCTCCAGGTTGAAGAGAGACAGGCAAAACTGATGTTATGATCACAAGCCATGTAGGAGGGTCAGGTGGCATGCTCCCCCGGGAAATTTTTATATTTTGGCCTTTTGAAATCGCTAGAAATTCATTTAAAACTGCTCACATGGAAAAAATTTGTCAATTTAATATACAGTCGAACCTCGATTATCTGGACTCCTTGGGACTAGGCTAATTAGTCCGGATAATCGAGAGTCCGGATAATCGAAAGTATGAATATTAATGAGCCAAAAAAACAAACGAGGGCATCTGACAGGATGCGGTGGTGCGGATCCGCAAAGTTCACTAACTTGCGCATCTTCGTCAAATTTTTCCACATTAAACAGGGGAAAAAAGAAAAATTGCTTCATAATAGTGATAAATCAGCTGTTAACCATCCTCACAAACAAAAATTCTGAAGACATTGATCATTTTGAGACAGTTTTTCTCCGAGAAAGGCGACGAAACCACGCCGATTCGTTCGCAAACAACATGCGGTGTCGACCGATCGAACTTTCTACGATGTTTTTCACTTCGTAGAAGTATTTTTAAAACATTCTGAATTTTTCCATTTTTCCTTGTAAACTTTAGTATAATACAAGTAAGCAACGTCAGAAAGCAAATTTATTTGTGTGAATGTTTTTATGGCTAGATGAATAAATAAGGTGACCCACACCCTACGTGTAGATCAAAATCACATAACCCACCCCTTTTCGAGGGCTCAAAAACTAATGACCCACCCTCTTTCTGCTCCGGCCCACCCCCCCCCCCCCTGTACTTATTGACCAGTCCCTTAGTTATTACCAGGGTGAGTGGCTATGAGGCACTAAGATTTCCCTGGTCATGCTTAAAGGGAAAGGATGAGGGTTTCAAATGACTGGTGCATCTAATTAAATACAAACCTGCCAATCCTGCACTACGAGACCTCTGCACTAACTCATGTATCATCTGTTCAAATCTTGCGCATTCTTTTTTCCAAGAGTATGTCTTTCCATACTGTTCTCTCAGATGCATAGCTCGGTCGTGTCTCTCTTTTGGTTTCAGCTCCGACAAAGCACGGATTCTTCTTGCCCAGTCCTCTGGCATCTCGGAATTGACTACCACAGACATCCCACCTTTCACTTCCTTTAGTACTTTAGCTATTCCACATTCACTGGAAACAAGAACAGGGACACCAGCTGAAATTGCTTCCAGGGCCACCAGACCAAAGCCTTCGGTTCGGGATGGCATGACTATTACATCAGCTTCACGAAACATCTTTTTTATTTCTTGATAGTCACAATAGCCACGGATGGTCAGTTGATTGCGTGCAAGTTTTGTTTCCTCAAGAAACCACTTCTCTATTCTTCTCTGTTCGTATTTTGGAGAACCAACAAAAGTCAATTCAAAGCTCCTTCCCAGAGAAGCCACTGCTCTTCCGACAATGTCATAACCCTTGAGTGCAAAGTCCTCAAAACTTCCACGACCAAACATAAAGACACTAAACTCCTCTGCTGGTAGAAATTTGACCGACTGATTAGCTTGAATGGCAAACTTCTCGAACATTCCAGGTGTAATAACTTCTACTCTGATGTCTGGAAGAAGTCTGCTGTATTTTCGCTGTAGTTGAGAGCCCACCGCAACAACCAGGTCGGCTGCTTCGCAAAGCTCTATTTCTCGTTTATTCTTCTCTTCGTTTTCTGCAATTGCATCTGCTGTAGCGCCTCCTTCCAGTTTGTGTTTTCCTAGGTCTTCACAGAATACATGAACGAAATGTATCCACTTACATTTTGTCCTGTCCGAAATGAAATAAGCAGCACCGCCGAATTTCCGACCATGGCCCACAACAATATCAGGGTTTTGGAGCTCTGGCGGTGGTCTTTTCAGCCACTCCATGGGATCATCAGAACCTGGGACACGTCGAGCGGTGAGCAAATTCACTCCCTGTTTGCTCGCATCTTGTCTGTCTTCTTCGCTACAGTTGCAGACATAGCAATAAACTCCAATCTGGTCGCTTGACGCTTTAGCCAGATTCACTGCAAACTCTCTGTTAAAAGTCGACAGGCCACCCTTCGAGGATCCCCACTCATTACAGATAAACAACACATCGATACACTGAGAATTAAACATTGTGAGCCTCAAAATGGTTCAAATGGCGTCTGGCTGCTTCGAATCATCCTGGTTCGTTTGCAAATGGATTGCAGCTATGGAAGCTACCGTTCCCAATTCACTTCCGCTCCAAACTCAACACATTACACTGGAATGAAAAATAGCGGTGGTTTTCTGCGATCTAAAGCAAATACTTTGTGAAAAATCGAGAATGACTGTATAATTATAAACTTCCGTGTCCTTTTACGAAACGAACAACTTCCAATTCTCACTGTCAGTCACTCCCACCTCTCAGGTTTCACACAATCTTGACCAAATTTGGCGCGTAGAGTCCGGTCTTCGTTCCTCCCCGAGATTCCCCGAGAAGTGCGCTCGGAACAAGTTCGGAAAATGAACCTTCTCTCCTTCGCAGCATGTTCAGCGGTGAAACCTAGTGGCACTTTTTTTTTTTTTTGGCAAATCTGACTTGAAGCACCCTGAAAGCAGGTTCAGCTCTTAGGGCGGCCGTAAAAATTAGCCTTCCCGGGGAGGGGCGGGAGGAGGTACCCGACATAATCCCGGATGCAGCCCGGCCTCCAAAACCCTGACCCTGAATTAAGTCACAAATCTCACAATCCTCTCAGATTTTCCAACAACATTTCAGCGCAACATATCACAGCATTGTTGGGGATGTAAATTGATGTGCAGGAGCTCGCACACCCTGTTGGAATATGTTGCGCTCGTTCCGGTGAACAGAAAATCCTTAAAAACTCGGGAAAAAAGAATGATCCGATCAAGCGAATTGTGGTTTTAGTATAAGTACATGAAATTCTTGCAACCCACGAGAAATGAGCGAATTCTGTCTTCAGGCCAGGTCGACCAGATCAGTTTTACAAACAGCTTTTATAGCGGACATTTGTCAAAACTTTATAAAATAGACTTAACTCAGCCGTGATATACAGTATCTTGAATTTTGTAACGGTGGATCCAGGAGTAGGGGCTCTGACATTTCAGTGAAGGGAGAAAAACGCAAAAAATACGAGAGTCTTAATGATCTACACTTCAACCACTAGCCCGCTACATTTTTAATTCATTGTCATTATTTTATTTTTCCATCACACGGACATCAAATGACCTTTTTGAAACTGTGTTTATTTATTATTTATTTTTACTTTTCTGTAATATCTGTATCTGGACTGCGCCTGACGCTTAATATATTGTCTTCAATTACCACTACTACGCCAGGTCCAACGCTAAAATAACAGAATTTATTTGGGCGTATTTCTTAAGCCTCTGTAAACACGTACACTGTTTAACCATCAAATCTTCTGGAGGTACTCATTCTTTCGGTAAAGCAATTGACTGACGTTTTTTTAAAATAAATATTAACAAATATTGCATAAAACAAACAAAATTGGAACATACCAATGATCTTAAAACATACCTTTTTCGTTTCTATAGCAGAAATTACCATAAAGCCGGAATTTAATTTGTCAAAGTCAAATTATATCGGGTAATTATCGCACATCAACTCTGATATGTGAGGCCTGCGTAGACTGCAAAGCAGTCGTTTTTTCTCTAAAGTCGTTGGAAAAAGCGCTTACCGTATTTACTCGAATAAGCGCCGCCCCGAATAAGCGCCGCTGCGCCGCCCTCGAATAAGCGCTGCATTTAGGACCAAAAAGTTATTCAATAAATTCCTGTTTAACTAAAAAAAAACACTACAAAGCAACTCTAAAGGAAACTTAAACGTTTCTTTCAAACAAAAGCGATGTTTTGCAGTCCAGAGTGATTGTTTTACCGCTCGCCCATTAGTTTTTCTATCCAGCATTCTAACAATACGTGGTTTTGTAAATGTTGTGAAGGCCACGAACTTTGCCAGGACAGCTAGGCTACCTTTCTCTTCAGCAAGAGACGAATAAGTAAAAGCTGTAAAAGATTAAATTCTTTGTGGCGTCCAAATTTTAATTAAGCGCCGCCCTCGAATAAGCGCCGCACTTGAAAGGCGAAAAATTTAATAAGCGCCGCGGCGCTTATTCGAGTAAATACGGTATCTAAGGCGCGAAGTGCCGATCATCCCCCAGTCCCACTCACAGTTTTGGCATTGGCTCCAGACCTCTCGTTCCAAGACCGAGCGCGTTCGCAAAAGATACGACTGTTTTGCAGTCTAAGGTCTGTGACGCGAAATCATCTAATGAGAAGAATTGTAAAGACATTTTTGGTCAAAGTCGAGTTTTACAATATTACTATACACTTGATGTTAAACTTTGTCGTATAAAACATGGGTACACATTGCATACAGTATAGTTAGAGCGTTTTTTCACTGGACTTTCGAAAGTATTAAAATTTACGTTTGTTTTGGTTCTGCATCACTACGATTAGTGATTGGTTTAAAAATCTCGCGCCTCTTTCTTGACCAATCAGAATTTAAACCCAAACCAATCATGATCCGCGTATACGTTTTCCAGTGCTTCGTGCCAGCAACAAGTATTCACTTTGAGTTTTGATTGGTTCACTGGATTGTCTGTGTCCTTTGTGATTGGCCAGAGTGATTAGTGTGGTTTTGGTTTTACGACACTCAATCGAAAATCATTCTAAAGCTACAAACAGCACTATCGACTGTATAACATACGCACATTAGTTATGTAAGATATTTTTTTCATATTATATAATTATTTTGAAATCATGTGTGTGACCCTTCGCAGCTAGGGAGGAGGGGTGGGGATGACGTTCTTCCTTCCTACTAAACGTATGACACACAATTAAAAATACGAGAAAAATGAGGTCAATGACATCTGATAAGTTATGTTTTTAGATAATTTGTATAGAAAAAGTTGCATATTGAAGGAGTAAGGTTTGTTTCCCAGATGCAAAGGTCCCACTCCGACCTATAATCAAATTATTTAAGTAAAAATGCGGTCTTATTATTAAACTGGCTAATTGAATTTAAAAACTTACTATAACCCACTAACGGGGTTGAAATTATTGCTTGGTGCATAATTTTGTATCGGAAGATACAAACTTATACCAAAATATCGTAGAACATTAAGCCTTATAAATTATTCAACACCAAGAATCTACGTGCGGACCTGCTTCTACTTGCATGAGCGTTGCTTGTATGTGTGGGTTGTCTTAGTTTCACAGTAAAGCATCCACACTGTGCGTATTACGCAGGGCACTTCTCGCATTGTATTTTCACCATTCCACCGCCATTATTTACAGAGTTTGTATCATAAGCAACCTCCAATCCATTCTTCTCCATTAAAAGATTTGTACTGCGAGTGGACGGGCCATTGAAACTGGCACAAACTGTGCTGCTTTGTAAATGAGGAATGAAGTTAATCTCCTTTGGTGGTGTACTGGTCTTTGTTGAGTTTACCTGGTCAACATCAGTATGAATACATTTGTCGTTCAGTGTGTGAGTGTATTTCTCGCTCTCAGATCAGCGCAGTTTAACGTGACCTCATCTGAATCATTCGAATCTCCATTTGTCACGCACAACACCTACATATTGGGTTCAGTCATTGAATGAGCACGGTTGCAATGTGCTGCGTTATTCAAATTTACTTCGCAATTACCACTCAACACCGCCAAATCTGCATTAAAAAGACCACTGTCTTCACAAGAAGCTGTCTCGACCACCTCTGTCGTCTCAAACTTGGAAATTAAACGAAATTCGTCTTGCTAATCGTGCCAGCTCGGCTACCGGGCTCACACGAAGAAGCCCTTAACGGCCATGCCCTTAGGGCGTCTTCATGTAAGCACGGTAAACAGGCTGTTTCGTTTACCAGGACAATTTTTGTTGTCTGTTCATATGGAAAATTTCAGCCCGTTTGACTGGGATAAAATTTTGCATCATTCGCAACTATCGTAGCTTTATCGACACTTGTAACTTTAATAATAAAGCCTATTCGCATATTTTTTAAGTGGAAATACATACAAGGCAAAATAATGCTTCTCGGTAACTGGGCCAGCCCGGTCAACCGGACTCATAAAGAGGCCCTAAGAAAGGTATCTATTGACTTACTTGACTTATGGCCAAAGCCCTAAGTGGGCATAGGGCCGGAAAAAAGGTATCTATTGACTTACTTGACTTATGGCCAAAGCCCTAAGTGGGCATAGGGCTGGAAAAAAGGTATCTATTGACTTACTTGACTTATGGCCAAAGCCCTAAGTGGGCATAGGGCCGGAAAAAAGGTATCTATTGACTTACTTGACTTATGGCCAAAGCCCTAAGTGGGCATAGGGCCGGAAAAAAGGTATCTATTAGCTAGGGGCAAAATAAAGCTCGCTTCACGCCTAGATTTGTCTCCTTTAGAATAAGACTCATTTATTTTCGACGAGCATCCCCTCCCTTTTAACATAACATTACCTCCGGTAAATATCGCTTCTCATATTTTGTTTTCTACCAAGTAACGGTCTTACAAACCGAACGCAAGATCAGACGCGCCACAGAATTATTCTCGTTCGTCTCGTGGCGAATTTAAGTAAATAAGCATTTGTGGAACTCCTAACCATATTTCCCAATATTTTTATTCTTTTTTCGTGCGAGCTGGGAAATGGGGAGAGGTGAAAAGTAAGCGCGCGGAGCCTGGAGAGAATGACAACCAAAGCGCGCTGGGGACATTGGGAAGGGCAACGGAAAGGCGTCGTCCCCCACGCTCCCCCTATTTTTCGTTTTTTTGTGTTGTTTTGCCTCCCCCCATCCACTGAAGGGCCCTCTGCGGAGTAGAGCCAATGCCAGGCTCAAGAAAACACAATGATACCAGACACATACCCAAGACTCTCGACCCAGAATACAGTGCAAGCGCACTACTCGTTAGGCACTACGTCCTGCAGATACAAAAGAAATGCCGGAGCAAATCCAAAGGTTTTCAGGACCTGTAGGTTAGGACCAAGGTTAAGTCTACATCCGAGCTTCAGTGGTTCATAAGGTCGGAGCTTATTCCGGTTTTCGTAGCATTCAGTGACTAGAAGCATTTCTACCCCTCACCACAGACCACAAACGCCGGCTCCGGCCAGTCCCGATTTTTGAGAATGCAGAGTGGTTAATCCCATTCAGCCAATCAGATTTGACCAGAAGTCCGTTAATCGCAGACATTATAATGGTGTGGTTTAAAAGCGCGCACAAGCAAGCGAGAGGCTTGGCGATTTCGCCTCTTGCTTGTGCGCGCTTTAAAACCCCAACAAAACCGCCAGCTACGCAGGCTAACAGGTTGCGTATTCTTCTTGACCGCATGAATGATCAAAAACGGCGGGAAGTTAGCATTTTTGGAAAAGAAAACGTTAGATAATAAATCTCTTATTAGACATTTTAGTGTGTTAAAGGACGGACCATTAATTTCTTGGAGGGGGCGGGGGGGGGGGGGGTATGAAAAATTTTCCTCTGCAACCTTTTTTTTTAGTTTATGCACCTCTGCAAACACTTGTATTTTGGCGAGCACGTAGTGCCTATCGAAACACTGCAAGACTCGTAGACATATACAGTGATAATACTCACTAAAATGTCTAATAAGATACACGTACAACTTAGAACCTTGCATTCAAGGCCACTCTAGCAAACATATCTCTTCTATCAAAATATATTTTAATTCGTGGTAAATGCTCTATTTACAAACTAAATAAAGAAGGAAATATGATTTTTACGATAAAAATTGACTCAGACGGTCAAATTGGATCCCTCTTGGCCATGTGAATAGCACAGACATTAATTTCACGCTATGTTCAATTGCTATTTGAACAGCACTAGTCACACACAGTATACATTATAGCTTAAGAAAATATTTGTCCTTGCTATGATTATAAACTGGAAACATGTGTCTCCAGTCAGTCCAAACCTCAATATGAGGTACTTCAATGTCTTTCATTGCCTAAAAAGGCTTTTTAAGCTTTAACATTAGACTATAAAAATATATGTATAAAATTAATATGAAAAAAAAAATACATAAAAAATATGCCCTGTGTGCGATATCTAACACTTATTGTACTGCGTTCCAGTACAAACAACTGGTATTTACATAGCAGTCTCGCATCTAGTAAAAAAAAAACAGTTTGAATAAACCATCTATCGTACCCTAGAATCTAGAATTTTGCGTCAAAAAATAAACTAAATGGTGAATCTTAGACTCCACATCTATTTATAGTCAGAATGCTTCTAAATAATGACTACAGTTTACACAGTAAAACCTCAAAATAACGAGTCCCTGTTATAACAAATATACTTTATCAGTGCCTTGGTACTACGTTATTTAGAGCTTTCACTGTACAACAACAACCATTTTTTCCAATTATAAATTCGTTCAATAAATGTCTTATTAACCTAGCCTACTCAGCATTTTCTGAAAGAACATCAGCCCTCGGTCTTCTCTGTACAAAGTCGCTGCCCTTGATCCATACTACAGTCAACTCTCGCCTTGCGGACACCCCGCTATTGTGGACACTCGCTATTACGGACAAAATCCAGATCCCGGCAAAAGAGTTTGATTGGAAACGACTTCCGCTATTACGGACTCTCGCTATAACGGTCAGTAAACGACGCCTCGAGCGTGTCCGCTATTACAAGAGTTGTCTGTATTAAAACCTAAGGCTGATAATCTCCCGGAACGGTTATTGCGATTTTTTACCAAAAGATATCTTACATCGGGTCCATGTTTAGACTGCCCATAGTCTCTCTGTTTCTCAGATCCTGTAGCGCGCGAAAATTAGCCACAAACAAAGCGGTTTTACCGAGTGTCTGGACAACGATCATCTGCTAAACAAAGAGACTGTGAACAATTTAGTCATCACTATTCAATCGCTGATAAACACTAATCCAGGATTAAAATGTAACAGAGGTTTAAATCATCTTGTTCAAAGGAGCTAAGTCACGAATGACGCACATTGCAAATTTCACTGAGTCCAAAATGTTTGTCTGTTCATTTCTGGTTTATTTTTACCACTCTGTTGTTTTTACCCCAGTAAATTACTTTTTTTATCTGGAAGTAATGTTGTACACTGAAACAAAAAAACTCCGACTTCTTGTTTATCTTGACATTGGCTCCTTTAAGTTGCTTGACACTACAGACTTGACTGGACAATATTCTGTAGTTTTAAATTGAAGTTAGCTTTGTACAGTTACACTGAAACAAAAACTACTTATAATATTAGATTCCTTGATACTGACCTTCGAATTGCTTGTCATTTTAAATCTACTAAGTAGAAACAAAGGTACTTACAATTGAACTCTGCTCAGTTCCTTGCCCCCGGGAGCGGGATAGAGCCGGACATTAATGTTCTCCATTTTTCTCTATAACATAATTACACTGATACAATATTTTGTAAGTTTGACTCAATACTTTTCATTGTCCATATTAACTTGACCCAAATCATTTGCTAAACTACGTTGAATTTTGAGAAAGATGCCTACAGGACTTGAAAATAAATGACAAAATATTTAACAGTAAATTTCAATACAAACACTGTAATACTAAATAGCTTCCGTGTTTGTTGCTAGCGGAGTAAGCCATAATTTTGTCTTGTGCCTTCTTAGCAGTAAGGGCCACGCTAATTAAATTTTACGAAGTGTCCAAGTGACAGCCGGTCAAGGTGTTTTACAATAAACTAAATGAGCGACGATCATTTAGTGTTTTAAAAACCTTGACAGGCTACGGTCATTTTATCGGAGCGTTAATTTCACGTCTTATTAGCCGTGATGTAAACTACACTTCATGCGATAGTCACACTTACTACAACACGTCTTAACGTCTAAGTAAAATTTGGTTCACACACGTTGTAATAATACAATAATTTCGCTTTCATTTGGTCGTGTAAATACTTAATTCGAGTGTAAACCAGGTCTAGCGTAGACCTCGTTTAACTGATCGGCCCTTAGTTTCTGTCATTTAAATTTGTCATGTTCTTATCAGCCAAATAATTCTCGTCTAATTCGTAACCGTTATTAAAATCGCCACGCAACTCTCACGAGATGCGTTGCGTGACAACTAAACTAGGGACTCCACAAGAAAGTAGTGATAACCATATTGTCATTAAGTTTAAACTTTCAGTTGATAAGGTAAATTAACTAGCAATTTGAATTTTGACATTGTGTTAGCTGGCCGTCTGTAACATCAAACAAAATTAGCGTAAATCGACAGCTAATTCACCTCATCAACTTCAAGTTAATCTTAAGTATTCACACATGCCCACCAACACAACAAAGCAACGTTCTTAGAAGCTAATTCACTGAGCATGCCTCAAGAAGAAGTCTCATTTGACTCTCTTTACTAAGAAGGCTTGGCACCTTTGCTAAGAAGATACGTCACTGCCTCGGCTTTACCTTTCCATTGTGCAACCATAAGTGGCGTTAAACCATCCTTGGTTCTGGATTCAATGTCAACTCCGTAAGAGAGGATCTTCTCGATAACAGCAGTGTTACCACACAATGAGGCCCAATGCAACAAATTCCCTCCCTCGTTGTCTTCTAATGATGGATTAGCTCCCTTTGCCAGCAGATACTCCACAGCCTGTAGCTTGCCATTAGCAGCAGCAACCATCAGTGCCCTGACACCCCCGTTAGTTATTGAGTCAATGCTAGGCACGTGACTAAGCATTAACTCAATAATATCAGGGTTGCCACCCTGTGAGGCCCAATGCAACAAATTCCATCCATCGTTGTCTTCTAATAATGGATTCGCGCCCTTTGCCAGCAGATACTCCACAGCCTGTAGCTTGTCATTAGCAGCAGCTATCATCAGTGCTGTGAGACCCTCGTTAGTTATTGAGTCAATGCTAGGCACGTGACTAAGCATTAACTCAATAATAACAGGGTTGCCACCCTGTGAGGCACTATGTAACAAATTCCATCCATTGTTGTCTTCTAATGATGGATTAGCGCCCTTTTCCAGCAGATACTCCACAGCCTGTAGCTTGCCAAGACGAGCAGCTACCATCAATGCCGTGACACCCCTGTTATTTATTGAGTCAATGCTAGGCACGTGACTAAGCATTAACTCAATAATAACAGGGTTGCCACCCTGTGAGGCCCAATGCAACAAATTCCATCCATTGTTATCTTCTAATGATGGATTAGCGCCCTTTTCTAGCAGATACTCCACAGCCTGTAGTTTGTCATTAGCAGCAGCCAACATCAGTGCCGTGGTACCCTCGTTATTTATCGAGTCAATGCTAGGCACGTGACTAAGCATTAACTCAATAATATCAGGGTTGCCACCCTGTGAGGCCCAATGTAACGAATTCAATCCATCGCTGTTTTCTAATGATGGATTAGCGCCCTTTTTAAGCAGATACTCCACAGCCTGTAGCTTGCCATTACCAGCAGCTACCATCAGTGGCGTTATACCCCGACCATCTCTGCAGTCAACGGAAAATCCACGAGATAGCAAGGATTCAATTTTGGTAACATCACCGTCCCTTGCCACAGAGTGAAGTGAATTCCATTCTTTCTTATCCTTGTCCATAAATTCGCTGCCTAAAATAATTGATAAAAAATCAAAATTAAAGATACAGACGAGTGATTTTTGTATGAGAAGACGGAGAAGCAATGGACGTGGCCTAGCTGACGCGAAAAAACTGACTCGTGAAAACATCCAGCTGTATCATACAACATCTTGCTAAATTACCCTTCTTAAGGTATCAGTGTACCCCAAAATTGACCATTTTAAAGAAAAATATATTTTGGTTTTTTCAGGTAGATCTCATTAAGACCTTTCATTCAAAAAAAAGAGCATGGAAAAAGATTGACTCTACACAAAGTTATGAACGAAAAACTTTTCTTGCTATTAATTATTTGATATTGATAGCTGTCAACAGGTTGTCTAAAGAAGCGCGGCGATCTAACGTTGCGTGATTATCACAGTTCTTGCTTGCTTGGTTTTCGACGAGATGCTTTGGTTGTTTTGCGCTGGCAAAATGCATAGTTTTTCAGACGTGAAAGAAGAAACATTTTCCCATTCCTTTCTCATGTACATGTTCAAAGAATGCTGCAACAACGGAAAAAGACAAAAGATTTGGCAGATGCACTAGTAGATAGCGACAGCGAATTATTTTTCGCCGCTTGAAGCGGTAACGCCACGACCCGACATCACGACTAGTTCCTCGGCTTACTTTAGGACCTATAGGATGCTTGCGACTCCACGTTTTTGCTGTTTTAGATTTAACATTTATAAAACTGTTGCAGTGAGACCAAAATTGTTATAAAGCGAGCGGTAGAAATAAAATTATGCAACAGACTGTTTCCGACCAGAAGCAACATTTGACACCACTTTGAACAAGTTCTATTGTTAAAATAAAATGAACCTTCATTCTATCGCTCAACGCGCCGTACGCGTGATAATTTTCACACGTCTTGTGTAATTAATCTCATTAAAGCCGAATGCGCCCCAAAATACATTTTCTTTCTTATCTCATAAACAAAGTTTCGAAGAGAGAGGCGCACATTTTAAGTTCGTTTTCAATGGGGTTTCAACAATTTTCGCTGAAATTTGGCAAGAATGTTGCCCGATAATTGAGCAACAAAACTGTGTTGGCGAATTTTAACTTTTTTCTTACACTCTTAAAGTTTAACTGAGTGTCAAAAACAAACCAGACAAGTAATCAATATTCCCCGACACAGTTTCTTAGAGAAATGTGTGAAGAACACACAGCGATGCTAATCGCTTTTTCCCACTCAAATTTGTCCGGAAACGAACCCGATTTGTGAGCCTCGGTACTTTTGGAAATAACACGCTCTTTTTGGATAACATTAATATTTTTACTTAAAATAAATATATCTCCGTAATCTACAATACCTAAGCTTTCAGAAAATATATACTTTGCTATAGTTTGCGTTAATTACCAGACGGTAAGGCAGCTCCAACGCATGATGGTCATTTGAGGTACACTGATACCTTAATCCAGTGAACACAAGAGTAGTATTTAACTTATAGCCAAAACTTTACAACATTGATAAACCACACCACTGAAGTTGATCGAAGCGTGCAGATTTTTTGTATGGCCAAGCAAAACCTTATTGCATTGCTGTAAGTTGTGTTGCTGAAAAGTATGTTTAACTACCCTGAACAGTCTAACAGAAATCTCTTACGGGTAGACACAGTCCCCGTAAAACCAAAACTCTTGTATGTAAACAAAAACAAAGGCGAGGCTGACTAGGGTTCTTTCAATAAAGATTTTCCCTCAATTTAATTGGCTGATTATTGTCACAAATTTAGATATTTTCTCAATGAATACCTAGAGTGCATCAGCAAACTTTCACCATCGAGGACTTGTATGGTTAACGTTTCCCGGCGTATCCAATCGAACGTTCGGTAATCGAACCCAATCGAACACCAATCGTTCGATTGGGTTCGGTAATCGAACATAATCGAACTCACAATAAAATTTGGTCAATCGAACAAAATCGAACGTTCGATTACCGAACAGTCGACAATCGAACAGAATCGAACGTTCGATAACCAAACTCCTGTTTGTTAATATTGTGGACATTTTGTACGGTGCACCGTCCCCCTGATTAGTCCTGCGTGTTTTACATATCAAGAGACGGATTCCGAACAAAATCGAATCGGATTGAGTTCGATTGTGTTCGATTGGTTCGAAAATCGAACTCACTGCAAACTAGATGTTCGATTTTGTTCGATTACCGAACCCAATCGATTGATTTTTGGTTCATTTTGTTCGATACTCCTTTGTTACGCTTCCGCCATGTTGGATTGAAAACGAGGCTAGCCGTGCATCATTTGAATTTCCAAGATGGCGCACTATCATTGTTGTGTTCCTTTGTGTAACAACGACCAACGTAAATCATCTGCTACCGGAAAAAATTTGAAGTTTTTTAATTTCCCGAAGGATGGACAGCTAAGAAAGGCTTGGATAATTGCCATACGACGTGATGAAGGCCCTTTGTTCAAGGTAAAAATCGTGCATAAACAACATACAAATTAAATAGGTTGTTTACGATCGATCGCTGTTCTTGACTTTGCTTGACTTAGACCTAAACATAAGCTCAATAAACGTTGATTTTTGCAGCAATAGTGAATTATGTAATTATGATTAGTTTCCTTTGTGGAGTTTTTCACAGTATAGACAATCAATTTAACATTGGATCGATCGGCGATTGTTTACAGATACAAAAAGACTCAACGTTGGTTTGCTCAGAGCATTTTAAAACAGATGAAATTCAAACCACGTTGGCTGGAAGGAAGCGGTTAAGGGATCAAGCAGTGCCGTCAGTTTTTGCATGGACCAAAACAACACAGCAGCGGCCAGAGAATGTGTTCCAACGACGTAAAAAACTTCGGTTTGAGAAGAATGCATCCAGTGATGAAGAAGCCAGTAAGTTGGAAGGCAGTTCGGTAAACTCAGAACCAACCGCTGAAGAACAGTTGAAGAATCGTATAGCACAACTGGAGGAACAAATTGCAGAACTCGAGGAACAAGTTGCCGTTTTGTCGTTGGAAAAGTTTGGATTGGAAAGATTTTCAAAAGATCCGGAACAGATAAAGTTCTACACAGGATTCGGTTCTTATGAACTTTTAAAATCAGTATTCAATTGGCTTCAGCCTTATGCTAAGAACATGGCAACATGGTCCCAAGTGCAGCGCAGTGGTCAATCGCCAGTGGATTACAAAAGAAAAGCAGGCGTTGAAACCAGCACCAAGTGTACCCTACCATTGTTTGATCAGTTTGATCAGCTTTTTATTCCTAGTCAGAATTAAGCAAGGTTTTCCTATTGAGGACTTGGCTGTAAGGTTTAAAGTCAGTCCCAGTACTGTTAGTAGAGTATTTTTGACATGGGCTACTGCAGTTGATATATTAAACACACATCAATATGAAATGTTAGTTGGCGAACTGACACGTTGGCGAAACGACCAGTTACCATTTTCTTTATTTCATGCTTGGTCAGGTACCCATCTGGCCCTCAAAAGCCCAGGTGCGGGCAAACCTACCGGATTGTTTTAGAGCAACATACCCACATACTTGTGTGATCTTGGACTGTACAGAGATAAAGGTTCAGACCCCAAGTTCTAAGGTTTTAAATTCTGAGTTTTATTCTTCTTATAAGTCCCACACCACATATAAAGGTCTTGTCGGGATATCCCCAAATGGAGCAGTCTCTTTTGTGAGTTCTTTGTTTCAAGGAAGCATATCAGACAAAGAAATAACTCGTCAAAGTGGAATTCTGGACTTGCTGGAAGAAGGAACTGAAGTTATGGCAGACAAGGGGTTTTTGATCGATGACCTTCTCAACAAAGTAAATGTAAAACTTGCAATTCCTCCATTCTTAGGCAAAAGTAAAAGTTGTTCTAAAGTTGGGAATAAACAGTTTACATCATCAGAGGTCTCCAACACCCAAGAAATTGCAAGACTTCGAATACATGTTGAGAGAGCTATAAGACGAGTCAAAGAATATCATTTTTTTGACAGAGTCCAACCTCTAGTCTTAGGAGGATCTGTAAATCAGGTGTGGAGTGTTTGTTGTTTTTTGACCAATTTCAAAGGACCTTTATTTTAGCTTATAATTAACTTACTAGAAATTATATTGTGTTGAAAAGTATGGACACTTTTTCATACTTTTATCTCACACTGACCATTAGGCCACGGCAGACATGCCTCCATCCAACCCCCCTCCCCCACCCCCACCCCCCCCCCAATAACTGCTCAACTAAACATGTACAACAATTATTGGATGAGGTTTTTGTGATTCCTCGCGAAGCGAGGTGTATAATTTTGTCCCTCAAAGGGATCAGGCGGGATGAAATCTCGTGTGGAGTTTACGGTCATATATATTTCTATATATATATTTGTGAGCTTGGTGTGTGGCGGAAATGACGTCACACGGCCGCCGCGCGCTGGTGGCCTAATGGTAAGGCGTCGAACTTGAAATCAGATCTTCCGAACTGAGGTCGGGGGTTCGAATCCGGCTAGGTTTTTTTTTTTTTTTTTTTTTTTTTTGTTGGTTCGAATCCTGAGCCTTTCATTTTTATCGTTTTTCTTTTCGGATTAAAATAACATTGATTCCCACATAATACTCCCTCAACGCCTATTCAGGCTATAAATCTTTCATCGCCATCAGGGGCGCGCGGGCGGAGGCTTCGAATCCTCCTGCCATTCGTTCTTCTTTTTTTTTTTTAATGCCATCAAATAAATGTCCAAAATGCGACTATCCAATAATTTGTCGATGATTTTGAAAATAGTCTGCGCTTCCCAACGCTTTATACCTCTTTACGAACCAGAAAAAGCCACCATCTTCAAAGCGGAGTAGACCCTGGGAACGAGGGTGTCGCGGCCATGCCCGTTGAAATTTCTAACAAATATATCTTCCTGCCTACTATACTGTGGAAAATTGAATATGTACAATTCAATAAAAGTTCAACTTCAAATAATCCACTCCTTATTTATAAGCAATTTTTAATTTACGGTCAATTAATTGCCCGGTAGAACAAGCAAATCAAAGAACTATGAATTTCCTTTGCTGTCAAATGTCTCCCACATTGCTCATGGAAATTATGCATTCCATGCGCAACCTATAGATTATAATTCACAAATCTGTAGGTTGCGTTGATTCTCAGAATTAACTGTACGCTCTTAGCCAATGAGAAAACAGATAGTCACACTAAGGTTTAATAAATAAAACCTCTATTAACTACAATGTCAGCATATGACACACACACACACCTGTTGCTGACTGTCCTTCTTTGTTACTGTTTGTCTCTGTGCATTTTGAAGAGGTTTGTGAAGATGTATTTTGGTTTGAATCTGATAAAAATAAACAATGCATCATTATAACAGTGGCTGTGTTGATATTAAACGAAATAGGATAACAAGAAAATATAACTTGTTAAAAACCAGTCGTTTCATAATTGACTGCAGAACTTTTGGTAAACCCCTTTCATTCTCTGACCAGATATTAAAATAGCACATAATTATGCTTACTGGATATTGGAAGTGAAAAAACATCAATTGAAAATGAACTTTAATTCATGTCAGGGTTTAATTCAAGAAGAACACGTATTTTAAATTAAGTACCTTATTGCATGAAATTTTCGCGACATGTTAATTTCACGAATTTTGCGATTCTAAAAAATCGCAAAATTAAAGTGACGCGAACAATAAGTGTCGTGAACATAACATGATGCGAAAATTAAGTGACTCGCATATGTCAATAATCAACAAAAAAATAAGTTTAATACCACTAAAGGAAGCCTCAAGAACAATAACTCGTGTGCACGTACAAGCATGACCTACTTGTAGCCATTGTGAGAACTGCTCTGTTGATGCTATAGTCTCGCCCTTGCGTCTTTGTTAATTTGTATGTTATTGCCCCTTTGATGAATTCGTGTTATTTAATTCAAAGGCATGTTAAATAATATTGCCAAGGAAATGTAAATTATGTCTTACTCAAAAACGCGAAATTAAAGTGATTCCAGTGCCGTAGCCAGTAATATTATTACATCTCGACTGTTAAATTAATTTGATTTTGTCACATGAAACACTTATTTACAGCCTACCATTAGGTATCTCCTATTTCTTTAGCCTTTTCCAAGTCCACAGATTGTGCAGAATGTGCAAAATCGCTTTCGGCATAGACGAGGCAAAATCTGTGATCATCGAAAGCACGAGCCACTTGAGGGGTATGGGGAATGGACCCCAGAAATTTTTGAAATCTAAAAGCTCTAAAACGCTATTTCCATCATTTTCTTAACGCATTTCTTTCGGGTTAAAATCTAGACGAGGCAAGTGCCTCGTCTTGCCTCTTGCTAGTTACAGGCCTGGATTCAAAATACAAAATTTTCGCAAAATCGCGAAATTTAAGTGTCGCGAAATATGCGTACTTTAAAATCGCGAAATTAACGTGTTGCGAAAATTTCATGTAATAAGGTAGACTGCTGACAGATTAATTGACTAATGTGTTCAGTTGACAGCTTAATTAAAGAAAAAAAAGGTCAGCTTCGAGCCAAAGTGGCGCATACTGCCAGAGCTTATCCCGGTTTCCTTAGCATTAAGCAGCTAGGAGTATTTCTACTCCCCCCTGGATGGGATGCTAGTCCATCGCAGGGAACCCCCCAGCATTATTTCGCCGGTACCCATTTATACACCTGGGTGGAGAGAGGCACTATGAGAGTAAAGTGTCTTGCCCAAGAACACAACACAGTGACCCGGCCGCTCGCTCCGGAGTCTGGCGCACTAACCATTAGGCCACCGCGCCTCCCACAAAAAAAGAAAGGTCCATACACAATGTCTTGTTTAAACAAAACAGAAATGTTAAAATAACAGTCATAATGATTTGCTGGCCGGGGACCTTCAAAGGCTAAAAAAATAATTGAGCAGCACCCACCAACGAGAGTCTGGTATATACACTTTTAGGACCTCTGATCCTATCCAAGCTTTTTTCTAACAAGTATCCCCAACTCTTTCTCATGAGTACACCACCCCTTCATTGGCTCCATAAGGAGCAATGAGACATAATTATGATGACTCAGCTGCCTAAGTATTACACATGGTGGCATACAATGCTATGATTGTTTTGGGGGCTAGGGGTATTGTTTCTGTTTTTTGTTGTATTATACTCTCGAAGGGTGGCAAACCATTCTTATGAGACCTTGCTAGCGCTGCTACCCGACACCCTCCCCTCCCTATGCACACACAAACCCACCTGTTGGCAACGCTCCTCCTTTGTTACTTGTTGCTCCTTTGTTATCTAAAGATGTGGGTGGAGCTTGATCTGCGTCAGAAAGGAAGGGAAACAATTAAATGTCTCTGTGTCAATCAACATATTATTTTCATTAACTCTTTTCTTTGTGCACTGATCCAACTATCAATCAGATCCAAATATGACCATTATTTGACTTATTTACATTAGCATGTACATAAACAAAAAAAGACAACATCTAAAAAATGCCTTATTCATAAAATAAACAAACCAACAAAATTAATGAATACAGGCAATGAAGGTAGACACATGCAAATTATGCATACATGAATTCGAACTGCATGCATATATAAATTTCCTGCGGCAGATGATCCTTCTTTGTTTGATTTGGTTTGTTTTTTAATTACCGTGAGCATAATTTTTATTTGTTGTGCTGTTAAGAATCCCGGGGTACTTGGGTCAATTTTTGTTGGGTATGTGCCACTGGCCTCTCAGAAACCTTACCCCATTATAGTCATATTCTACGGCCAATTATAGACCCCAACTACGTCATTCTTAAATGAATTAAATCACAACTTGCCAGAATTTTCTTACTCTCAAAATCCCAGAAAAATGTGACCCCATTCTAGTCACCCTATAAAAAATGCTTGAAAAGGCGACCCCATTATAGTCAGTTCAATCGTGAAAATGCGACCCCATCCAGCGGCACATCCCCATTAGCCCATTTATAGAAAGTGCCCCCCCCCCCCGGGTAAAGAATTCTTTACTTTAACCTTGAGCGATCAAAATTTATCTTGCATTTATGACTCATGGTACTTCAAATAGTTTGGCGGCTTAATCTCCAATAAAGAGTAACTAAACGAGGAGCTGTGCCTTTAGGCTTGCCAAAATCTATTTTAAATTCAATGTTAACAAACGCCTTAGATGTACATGTACATCAGCAAACTTTCACCATCAAGCACCTGTTTTGGTAACTTAAACTATAAACAGTTTCCCTTAAAAGCACTTATTTTTTTATTTAAAAAACATATTTTTAAAGAACACATTGTACTTACCATTCTTGTATAGATCTTCTGTCTAAAAGAAAAAATTTGAATTACTCAGTGACAGTATAAACCATACAGTTACATTAATAAGCTGTGGGCTTATTTCCATAGAATAACGGTGATAAACATTTTAAAAAATGGTTCAATGGGTTATACTGGGTGAGAGGTTTGAATTCTTATAGAATCATGTATATCAATAATTATAATTATTTCTACCAGTAGAATGATGTTAAAACTATACTTACATTATCACTTTCTGGCCAACCTGAAGAAAAGAATTAAGCAGGGTCAAAAGTTAATAACCATAAATTAACTGGTAAACTTGTACAAGGGAAATTATTTACAAGCCTTGTGGCCTAGAACTGTCAACCTGCACAACTCAATCATGTGTATAGTATTAATTATTGTAGCTAAGAAAACTGTTTCTTCTGATTTGGGATCAATCGATTATTGTTTATTAGGGACACAGTGAGCTTGTTTTAAACATATATGTATAAAAAACAAATACGGTAATACCAACATTTAAGTCCATCTTGGGGTGAATATTATCTACTTTGGTAATAATCAAATCGCTGCAAATTCCCAGGCAAAACAAGTTTGCCTATCAATAATCCATTCAATAGGTTGGTAAAGTGGGATCCCAATCACAAGCCTACATTTGTATTGTCCTTCAAATCACAAATCATGTAAAGTCATGGACAATTTTATGAATCACATATTTAACATACAATATTAAAGAAAATGAGGTTTTTTTTTTCTGATTGGTTAATTTGCATGAAATTTGGCTTTTTAAAACCTAGCAGCAAGACATGTTCTTTCAGGTAGGCTCACGGTGTGAGACAGATCCTTAAAGGGGCAGTATCATGAGAAGTCTTCTACGTTTTTGTGTAAACTATGATAGAATTATGAGGGTGCACTTGGTGATCAGCAACATAAAGTAACCTTTGAACAACAAAACGAAAGGCATATATTCATTCTCCAAGGTGTGAATTAACGTAATCAATGGTTTTTTTAGTGATTTTCTTCCAAGTAACAAGTTTTAGGCCACTACTGTCATATACATCCATAGCCAAACCACCTTTAAACAATTTTAGTGACTATACAGTGCGATTTAGCAAGGCCAGACCACTATTTAGTATTAGTGGATCTCCAGTTAATACCTGTCCAACATCTCATTGCATTTTTAAGTAGCACCAAATCATGGTGACACTGTCCCTTTAAAATGCATAAATCGAGCTGAGAGAATGCTTCATCCACACAAGATGAGTCTTTGACTAATCTGCATTGTTGAGTATGTAATTTACTTTTAGTTTTCATGAAAATTTTCAGTCAGAATTGCAAATGCAGTCCTCAAAATAACCATATATTGTGCCACAATAATCTAGATCAGCAATTCATGGCCAGATATGAGCTGCTTTCACATGCCATGCACCAATGTTTGCTCAAATCATGTGTCACATATAACTTATTTCCCACCGTGAATAGACCATTTTCGTATTCCCTGTATTGGACTGGAACTAGCTTGCAATGGAGGCTAATGCGGGGGAATATCATTAAAAAGAGCGTCATGTCATTTACATTTGAAAAGATTACCCGCATTAGCCTCCATTGCAAGCTAGTTCCAGTCCAATACAGGGAATACGAAAATGGTCTATTCAATGACTTTTAACAGAATCAGAAGGACTGTGAATATTGCACTCCACCTCAGCTCCAGACCCCACCCCACCCCTCAGGATTGATAGGATTCATTTCAGGAGGATAATGGCCCATCATCTTGAGGGCTGATACTTTCTCAGTGTGTTTCACAGCAAGCTTGGTTAGTAAGTAATAAGACAGTTATTACATGACTTTTTGATAATATTGGACCTGCAATAATGCATTCTGATAAGCTGATTTTAGTCATTTGTCCCTCAGGAGTATTAGTCGTGTAATAAGTATTGATGCGGTAAGAACTGACCACTTTTGGAAATTACAGTCCTGGTAAAACAGGATGATTCTTCAAAGAGGCATTTATTTCAACGGGAAGGGTCAACGTACACCTTACAGGACCCTTTATACAGCAGAATAATTTGGGGCCAATTTTGCAACAAAACCCAGAATTGAATATTGAAGAAATCTTCAGGATCCAACAATCTTCACTTAATTAAATTCTTATAATATTACAACAAATATTGATCACGAAATCACTTACCAACGTAAACCACAGCTCCTGTGAGCGCCCCCACACAGCTAGCTCCAAATAACATCCAGCTCCTCATGCTTGGACCCTTCTTCTCCTTGGGTTTTACGTAGTAAAATGCACGCGGACATCGTAATGGCAGTCTTGCAACCGGTCTAAGTACTCTTCCTGTACATGATAGAGAAGAAAATTGGACCGCTGGTGAAATCAAAGAAGCATTGCTGCATATTCTGGAAGCGAACCATCGGCAACAAGCGGAAATAGAAGACGACATAGCCACCGCCGACCCCGAGGCCCCCAACTGTCTCAACCTCCTTCAGCCTGCCGCTGATCGTTGTTACCAAGGCTCAAGATTCTCAAAATAGCATTTCGCCGGTGTTTACTATTGAAAATTGAGCCTGGATTTTAAAGCGAATCGATATGTTGATAATTTCTTCCATTAATTTTGAAATTAAAGTCGTCTTTTGCCTTTATGTTTCAATAAAGCTCAGAAAAGACCGTTTATTGACTAATGCATGGTGTTTTTTGGTGAGATTACTTTTCAGACTATATATTATACGTACAGCGACTTGTCATTACTGAGTTTGACATGACATAAAAAACTTCATTAAAGGTTAATTTTTGTCAGTTGCAACTTATGAGACTTTAATTTCGCAATTTAAGCCAACTAAAGATCATGACTCACGTTTAGTAACTTAAACATTCTCGATTAAAGTTTACAAAAGAAAAATTACAACTATAATGTTCCTTTACGAAAAAATTAAAGGTACCAAAGTTCAAGTGATCATTTATGGTGAAACAAGAAACTTCAAGCAGTTTATAATCGGGCGGTTAGTGTTTGACCACTTCTTTTCAGTTCTTTTTTAAAATTGGCTAGAAAGGCACGGCGGAGCACAGTGAAAAAAATCTTTAGAAAAGCAGTCACTTGAGCAACACACAAGTCGTGTTTGCATGAGTCACGGAATGTGATCCACATGCATAAACAAATTCCTGTCTGGGCTTGCAAATATATATATTTTTCCGAATCTTACATAAAATACACTCAAACCACTTGAATGGCAAAAATTTTGGTTAAAATAAAAGAAGTTTAAAAATCAAGTTCTTGAAGTTTAACTGCTATTTTGCTAGAAAACACAGCTTTCAGTGGCATTTGCGAAGTCGCAAGATTGAGAGCACGTAAATTGAAAATACCTGACTGCGTGACTCAGCAGGTAGTTTCCCCTTTTAGTGATGACTTATGTCCCGTGCCCTGACAAATTTTTGCTGGGTTTGCAATTTTCCTTTCGATTCCAATACTAAACTCAAAACATTTGCATAACACACAAAAAATAATTCATTTTTCATTTATAAATAGTTCGGACATGTCAAATCGCAACGTGAATATTCAGTGCTCGCTCGGAGCCATACGCCTGCAGAATAACATTCAAAAATAAATATTTCACAAAAAAACAGAGCGCAGAGAATTCGTAAATATTTTTAAAATAGATGTATGATAAAATAACTACAGGCGAACGATCGCCAATAAACATCAAAACATGCGTGACCAAGGAGTCGCCTGGGCCCGTGGGTCATGGTTTCATTTTTTATTAGCTTGGACATGTCAAAACACTTTTCGGCTTTGCATCCTTGATTGTATTTGTAAACATTCAGTGCCCACTGAATCAAACGCTCGAACGACACAAACATACACTTCACACTGAACAGTGTTCGTAATACGAGCGATCGCTAACCGAAACATCAAAATTTGCGTGACCGTGACCAAGGAGTCGGCTGGGCCGCGTGCGTCTGGAACGATTTACCGACAAAAAAATAAAAAAATTCCGTGCAGATTATGAATCGGGCCCAGGCCCCGCCCGATTAATTAAAGATTGCTGAAAGGAGGCTTAAAGACCTGTGTTCTTAAAGATTAACTAAAGGTCAATTAAACGTATATTAAAGGTCAAATGTACCTTGCAAAACTTTAATCTAGCAACTAAAGACAACAAAAGATCAGGCGGTGCTTTTATTTAACTTTAATTTTGTCCAAAAGGCACCAAAAGTTGAGCATTCGTCCTGTGCTCGTTTAAGGCCACTGCGTCGCCAAAACGTCCTGCAGATCTAAAAGAAATACCGGAGCAAATCCAAAGGTTTTCAGGAACTGTAGGTTAGGATCAAGGTTAAGTCTATATACGGGCTTCAGTGGTCCATAAGGTCGGAGCTTATCCCAGTTTTCGTAGCATTCAGTGACTAGAAGAATTTCTACACCTCACCACAGACCACAAACACCGGCTCCGGCCACTCCCGATTTTTGAGAATGCAGAGTGGTTAATCCCATTCAGCCAATCAGATTTGACCAGAAGTCCGTTAACCGCAGACATTATAATGGGGACCGGCCAGAGTCTGCGTTACTGCCATGTTGCTGACTGACAGGAAGGTGGGCTCTTTTTCAACTCCGCTTCGTGAAAGACAAATAACACGCGAAACGAGAACAAATATCTCACGGTAGTTTTTTTCATTTTTCCACGATTTTTTCTCTCATGATATTTTTTCTCTCGGTTGTATTTGTCCTCACTCTTGTGAAGTACAAATATCCCACGGTATTTGTACTTCACTAGACCGGTTTAGCCTGCGTAGCTGGCGGTTTTTGAAGGGTTTTAAAGCGCGCACAAGCAAGCGAGAGACTTGGGGAGTTCGCCGCTTCCTTGTGCGCGCTTTAAAACCCCCAACAAAACCGCCAGCTACGCAGGCTAAACCGGTTTAACAGGTTCGGTATTCCTCTTGACTCAAAAACGGCGGGTAGTTGGCATTTTGGGAAAAGAAAACGTTGGATAATAAATCTCTTATTAGACATTTTAGTGTGTTAAGGGACGGACCATATTCTTGGAAGAGACGGGGGATGAAAAAATTTCTTCTGCAAACACTTTTTTTTAGAAATTACATTTATGTTTTGTAGTACATATCGTTTGCAAACAATTTATTTTATCTTTCTAGGCCCTGCAACCATTTATTTTCAATGTTTTTTATAACCCCCTCCCCCCCCCCCCCAACCCTCCTCCAAAAAAAAATGGTCAGTCCCTAAAAGTATCGCTGAACGTTTTTACTTGTCTTTTGTATTTTGGCGAACCCGTAGGGCCTGTCGAAATACTTTAAGACTCGTAGAAATATACAGCGATAATAAAAATTAAATTGTCTAATAAAGCCACTCTAGCAAACATATCTGTTCTGGTAATATAGTTTTAATTCGTGATAAATGCTCTATTTACACACTAAATAAACAAGGAAATGTGATTTCTACGACAAAAAAAATGACTCGGATGGTCAAATTGGATCCCTCTTTGCCATGTGAATGACACAGCCATTAATTACACGCTATGTACAATTGCTATTTGAACAGCACTAGTCAAACACAGTATACACTATAGCTTAAGAAAATATTTGTCCTTGCTTTTATTATAAACTGGAAACATCTGTCTCCAGTCAGTCCAAACCTCAATATGAGGTACTTCAATGTCTTTCATTGTCTAAAAAGGCTTTTTAAGCTTTAACATTAGACTCTAAAAATTATATATGTATATAATTAATATAAAAATAATACATTAAAAAATATTTTGCTTAAGGACAAAAGCCCTGTGTGCGATATCTAACACTTATTGTACTGCGTTCCAGTACAAACAACTGGTATTTACATAGCAGTCTCGCATCTAGTAAAAAAAAAGTTTGAATAAACCATCTATCGTACCCTAGAATCTAGAATTTTGCGTCAAAAAATAAACTAAATTGTGAATCTTAGACTCCACATCTATTTAAAGTCAGAATGCTTCTAAATAATGACTACAGTTTACACAGTGGAACCTCAAAATAACGAGTCCCTGTTATAACAAATGCACTTTCTCGGTGCCTTGGTACTTCGTTATTTAGAGCTTTCACTGTACAGCAACAACCATTTTTTCCAATTATAAATTCGTTCAATAAATGTCTTATTAACCTAGCCTACTCAGCATTTTCTGAAAGAACATCAGCCCTCGGTCTTTTTTGTACAGACGCCGCTGCCCTCGATCCATACTTCAGTCAACTCTCGCCTTGCGGACACCCCGCTCATCTGTGGACACTCGCTATTACGGACAAAATCCAGATCCCGGCAAAAGTTTGATTGGAAATGACTCCCGCTATTACGGACTCTCGCTATAACGGTCAGTAAACGACGCCCAGAGCGTGTCTGCTATAACAAGAGTTGACTGTATTTTTAGGTTTTAAAAAACCTAAGGCTGATAACCTCCCGGAACGCTCATTGCGATTTTTTACCAAAAGATATCTTACATCGGATCCCTGTTTAAAACTGCCCATAGTCTCTCTATTTCTCAGATCGTGTAGCACGTGAAAATTAGCCACAAACAAAGCGGTTTCACCGAGTGTCCAACGATCATCTGCTAAACAAAGAGACTGTGAACAATTTAATCATCACTATTCAATCGCTGATTAACACTAATCCGGGATTAAAATGTAACAGAGGTTTAAATCCTGTTGTTCAAAGGAGCTAAGTCACGCATGACGCACATTGCAAATTTCACTGAGTCCAAAATGTTTGTCTGTTCATTTCTGGTTTATTTTTACCACTCTGTTGTTTTTACCTCAGTAAATTCCTTTTTTTATCTGGAAGTAATGTTGTACACTGAAACAAAAAAAACTCCGACTTCTTGAATATCTTGACATTGCTCCTTTAAGTTGCTTGACACTACAGACTTGACTGGACAATATTCTGTAGTTTTAAATTGAAGGTAGCTTTGTACAGTTACACTGAAACAAAAACTACTTATAATATTATATTTCTTGATACTGACCTTCGAATTGCTTGTCATTTAAAATTTACTGTGTAGAAACAAAGGTACTTACAATAGAATTCTGCTCAGCTCCTTGCCCCCGGGGAAGGGAGAGAGCCGGACATTAATGTTCTCCATTTTTCTCTATAACATAATTACACTGATACAATATTTTGTAAGTTTGACTCAATACTTTTCATTGTCCATATTAACTTGACCCAAATCATTTGCTAAACTTTAAGTTGAATTTTGAGAAAGATGCCTACAGGACTTGAAAATAAATGACAAAATATTTAACAATAAATTTCAATACAAACACTGTTATACTAAATAGCTTCCGTGTTTGTTGCTAGCGGAGTAAGCCATAATTTTGTCTTGTGCCTTCTTAGCAGTAAGAGCCACGTTAATTAAATTTTACGAAGTGTCTAAGTGACAGCCGGTCAAGGTGTTTTACAATATACTAAATGAGCGACGATCATTTAGTGTTTTGAAAACCTTGACAGGCTACGGTCATTTTATCACAGCGTTAATTTTACGGCTTATTAGCCGTGATGTAAACTACACTTCATGTGATAGTCACACTTACTACAACACGCCTTAACGTCTTAGTAAAATTTGGTTCACACACGTTGTAATAACACAATAATTTCGCTTTCATTTGTTCCTGTAAATACTTAATTCAAGTGTAAACCAGGTCTAGCGTAGACCTCGTTTAACTGATCGGCCCTTAGTTTCTGTCATTTAAATTTGTCATGTTCTTATCAGCCAAATAATTCTCGTCTAATTCGTAGCCGTTATTAAAATCGCCACGCAACTCTCACGAGATGCGTTGCGTGACAACTAAACTAGGAACTCCACAGGAAAGTAGTGATAACCATATTGTCATTAAGTTTAAAATTGCAGTTGATAAGGTAAATTAACTAGCAATTTGAATTTTGACATTGTGTTAGCTGGCCGTCTGCAAAATCAAACAAAATTAGCGTGAATCGACAGTTAATTCACCTCATCAACTTCAAGGTTAATCTTAAGTATTCACACATGCCCACCAACACTGATTCACCGAGCATGCCTCAAGAATAATCCTTATGTGACTCTGTTAACTAAGAAGGCTTAGCGCCCTTGCTAAAAAGATACGTCACTGCCTCGGCTTTACCTTTCCTTTGTGCAAGCATTAGCGACGTTTCACCAGCTTTGGTTCTGGATTCAATGTCAATTCCGTAAGAGAGGATCTTCTCGATAACAGCAGTGTTACCACCCTGTGAAGCCCAATGCAACCAATTCCACCCAAAGTTGTCTTCTAAGAATAGATTCGCGCCCTTTTCAAGCAGATACTCCACAGCCTGTAGCTTGCCATGATGAGCAGCGTTCATCAGTGCCGTGACACCCTCGTTATTTATTGAGTCAATGCTAGGCACGTGACTAAGCATTAACTCAATAATAACAGGGTTACCACCCTGTGAGGCACTATGTAACAAATTCCATCCATCGTTGTCTTCTAATGATTGATTAGCGCCCTTTGCCAGCAGATACTCCACAGCCTGTAGCTTGTCATTATTAGCAGCTAACATCAGTGGCGTGACACCCTTGTTATTTATTGAGTCAATGCTAGGCACGTGACTAAACATTAACTCAATAATAACAGGGTTGCCACCCTGTGAGGCACAATGCAACAAATTCCATCCATCGTTGTCTTCTAATGATGGATTAGCGCCCTTTTCCAGCAGATACTCCACAGCCTGTAGCTTGTCACTTAAAGCAGCCACCATCAGTGGCGTTGCACCCTGATCATCTCTGGAGTCAATGGAAAATCCACGAGATAGCAAGGATTCAATTTTGGTAACATCACCGTCCCTTGCCGCATCGTGAAGTGAATTCCATTCATTCTTATCCTTGTCCACAAATTCGCTGCCTAAAATAATTGATAAAAAAAATCAAAATTAAAGATACAGACGAGTGATTTTTGTAGAAGATGGCGAGATGTAATGGACGTGACCTAGCTGACGCGAAAAAACTGACTCGTGAAAACATCCAGCTGTATCGTACAACAACTCGCTTAATTACCCTTTTAATTCAGTGAACACAACAGTAGTATTTAACTTATAACCAAAACTTTACTTCATCGATAAACCACACCATTGTAGTTGATCGAACTGTGCAGATTTTTTCCTTAAATAAGTATTTTTTTCCCCAATCTTTTGGCTGATTTTTGGCACAAATTTTAAACATTTTCTCAATAAATACCTTAGTGTGCATCAGCAAACTTTCACCATCAAAGACTTGCATAAAGTGCAGCCTTTTTCCAAGGTTAACGTTTGTACTCATTTTTTTTTATAAAGGGTTTATTTGAAAAATATTGAAGGACCGTAGCCAGGGTTCAGCACAATAAAAATTTAAGAAACGGTCTCTGGCGAAAAACTTCTAAAAAACACGAAATTTGAGCTGTTTGATCTACAGTCTTCGACGGGTCAAAGTGAATAAAGATTTATGAATAGAAATGTGTAAGATTGAAAAAGAATGGACTATGTAAATTAATTATAAATGGGTGTAAAAAGAATGACGTACTGCCCAGGGAGTGGGCAGGAATTGTTGTCTGCATTTGGAGCCACAATGGTTTGCCACAATTCTTGACGAGTGTTTTCCTTATTCGAAACTGTTTTTGTCAATTAAGGAGGTGTTTTGCAAGGTTCGCAATTCTGGAACCTTTAGCCGCTATTTTGACATTTCTTTTGTGTTCTTTTTTTCTGGGTGTTATGTTTTTTTTCGGTTTACTTTATCAAGTTTGCAAGTATTGTAGTTCCACTGCACTGTAATGAGATACTTGATAATAAGTTAAGTTTTGTGCTCAATTTTTCCCTCCATTCAAATAGCTTAGCTGCGTATAGCATAAACACATGGGGGAGCAGGGATGGCACAGTGGTGAGAGCGCTCGCCTCCCACCAATGTGGTCCGGGTTCGATTCCGGCCAGGTACCATATGTGGGTTGAGTTTGTTGTTGGTTCTCGTCCTTGCTCCGAGGGTTTTTCTCCGGGTTCTCCGGTTTTCCTCCCTCCACAAAAACCACTTCTAAATTCCAATTCGATCGGGAATCCGAGGGCCACAGGTTTGTCAGTCGAAGACTGTTACGTGCAACCCTCGTAAAACAAAGTTGATTTATTATTGATTTATTACACCCCTCCACCCATGCCAATAGTGTAGCAGCTGCATGCATTAAGCTCGAAATTCTACTGTTCCTCTGAAGTAGCAAATGCTATTATCTTGGGGGCTAAGGGCATTGCTTCTCTTGAAGGGCAACAAGCCATTTACATGAGACCTTTCTAGAGCTGCTACCTGACCCCCCCCCCCCCTTCCTCCTGATGCAGACACAAACACACCTGTTGGCAACACCTCTCCTTTGTTACTTGTTGCTTCTTTGTTAACTAAAGATATGGGTGAAGCTTGATCTGTGTCTAAAAAGAAGGGAAACAATTAGATGACTCTGTGCCAGGTAAGGCAGAGCATTTTTCCAGGTGGGGGGGCTGACTAGTGACTTGAAGTGGGGGGGCTTAAGAGACTCTTCTCTTAGTAAGTCTTTATTTTTTCGGAAAAAGTGAGGGGGGGGGGGGGCTAAAGCCCCCCAGCCCCCCGGCTCCCCGGCTTCGCCGTCCCTGTGTGCACTTCATGAATTCTTGCCATTGTGCACTGATCCAACTACCAATTAGATCCAAATATCACCATAATTTGATTTTGAGTTTACATACATACGGTTAACAAAAAAGAAAATAACATCTAAGAAAATGACTAATTCATTTAAAAATAAGCAAACCAACAAATGAAGGCATACAAGCTATGAAGGTAGTCACATGTAAATTATACATACATGTACTGCATGTATATATAAATTTCCTGTGGCAGATGATCCTTCTTTGTTCAATTCAGTTTGTTTTCTTTATCATTGCTGTGAGCATAATTTTTATTTGCCGTTATAAATGAGGAGCTGACTGCTTCTAAGTTTGCCAAAATCTATTTTAAACGTCTTACGTGTACACGTACATCAGCAAACTTTATTCATCATGCACTTGTAGAAAACTTGCAGCTCTGATTTGTACTCGAATTTTACTAAACGGTTAGTTACTCATACATCAGTGCCGTAGCATGGGGAGGGGGAGGGGCGGAGGGGCCGCCCCCCCCCCAAAAAAAAAAAATAAAGTAACATATTCAATTCAAAAGAAGCGCAGTGACAATTGTAGAATGCTGTTGGATTCCGTATCCGTAATTAACAGTCCAGTTAACCCAATTCTTTTTTCCTAGTGCTATATTTATAACACTTTCCAACAATATTCTTGCACATTTCGCCTTTAAATAAACTCTAACACAATTTGAGGGAGCAAAAACCAGAAGTGCATTGTTGAGTTATTTTTTCAAAAATAGCTCTTTAGTCGGCGCGATGGACCTGTAATCAGTGAAGTATGTGTGTTTGTCACACCAATCAGATTTCAGGTACTATCAGAACCAATCAAATTGCAGTTTATGAAGGGGAAGCAATCTGACACGGTTTTAGTGAGCGATTTCGTTCGCAGATTTTAGATTAGAATGAGGCGGAATCGGTGAGTTGTGAATTAACCCTGGATTAAAAACATTTTTCGTAACGCTCGCCTGCTTACAACGCACACGCCGTGAGCAAAAGGCTCAACAGTAACTTGTTATTCGTCTTATTCGAGCGTACGTTTGGAGAGGCTAGCTTTCCTGACCGTAGTAAAAATTACATAAAACATTTGTTAAAGCAGATTTCAAGAATAATGTTGTCATTACTTTTGCCGCCCGCTTTGCGAAGTTCGTTGGGAAATTGAAAAGTTTGTTACGAAGTTGCCAAATAGGTTGTGAGTTTGCGAATCAAATTGCGAACTTCGATAGAAAGTTCCCAACTTCCGAATTTTTAAAAACCTTATGTAATTACGCTAAACTGTTGGGAACAAATGTCATAAAAATAAAAAAACTTTTATGTTCAGCGACTGAGCCGTTAACATGTTGTCTCGAACAAATTAGTCTTCCCTGTCTCGTCGTGTCGGCTTAAAATCAATTTTACATATGGGTAAACCATCCAGAAGACAAACGCAGAAGACTCGAAATTGAAGATTATGCCTCACAGAAATCGTTAAATATATTTTTTCATACAAAAAAGTTAACATTTGAGCAAATTTCTACATGCATAAAATTTATTTATCGGCAAATCACTTGCGTGATCGCTGATGCGAAACGTCTTGCACTTTAAGCTACTTCAATTCAACTTTCCTTGACAAGTTCTAAAATCTTCGAGTTCAGAAATCGCCATGACTTTCGAGCAACGTACATGTCTCGTTTCTCCTTAACTACCAAACTTGGAAAGTTCAGTCGGGTCGAAGTTGGGAACAAAGTTTCCAACTTCCCAACAAACTTCGCAAAGCGGGCGGCCAAAGTAAACTGAAATCAACTGTAGCTAACTGTAAAAAATCTCGTTCAAACATCTAATGAACCGGTACAAGTATGTACTTTGCTGTTAAAAGCAACTTCGATCGATAGCTAAAACAGAATAAGTGCGTGCCATTCCGTGACAATTTGAAAACTCAATTAGTTCTTGTTTGTTGAATAAAATTAACAAAGTGAATGAACCAAAATCTTTGTTGAACAGTTCTGACAAAAAACAAATTCTCCAGGTGAACTGCGCTTTAAAGAACTTTCCCGAAGAGATTGTTTTTGATTTGATTCGTTTATTACTTCGTTTATGGCAGTACTTTTCGTTCAATGACTATGTGGAGACGTGTCTTTTTCGAGAAAAACAAGGGTATCGTGTTACGTTCGTTTTTAAAATAACAAAGGTATCATGTTACAAAAGTGAGAAAAACAACGGTATCATGTTAGTGTTTGGCAAAAAGCCAAAAGTATTCCCTAACCAACAAACAAAAGTAACCTAACAAACAAAAGTAACACGTTACTGTTGCTACAAAGCTAGCAACAAAATGACCGCTTTAAACAGAATAAGAACGTCAGCCATTTTGTGACATTTTGATAATTGAATTAGTTTTTTGTTTTTCAATAAATGATGAAAAATTACTTATTGAATAAAACAGTTCTGATGTATCAAAATGCACGTAGTTTTTTTTGTGCAAATAAGTGACTCCGTGGGCCGCCATACACATAGCCCAACCCATGGCATAAACCATCCCAACAGGACAATCACCCAATTTCACCCCAAACCACCCCATAAATCGAAAAAATAACTCCTGCACGCTTAGCGTGCCTATGTTTTTTTTTGCGTCTGACTGCTGTGAATTGAGCGAATAATTTAGACAGGCACATTTGGTCAGCGGCCAAGTTCTTCCTGCTTCTTTTCAAAAACATTCAATATTCGGCTTGATAAAGCGTGAAATAGTATGGCTTCAGCAAAGAAGAGGCTCTTAAGCAAAGCTCTTGAGAGGGTCTTAAGCAAAGCACACTCCTTAAATGGGTGAGACCCGATCCTGAAGAATCGGAGAGTGAAAACTGCAAAGAACAAGCAGGTTAAGAAGAAATATCTCAGCCATCTCAGGAATACAGACAGCAGGAACTTTGAAATTTGTGTAATAAGCCTGTTCAATAAGAAGAGTATAAAGTTTAAATAGAATATCTGATCAGTGACTTTAGTGGGTTAAAAATTGCTGGAGACTGTCACTGCTCTCAGAAGGCTGGAAATGCTATTTTAGTGACCCTAGATATAAAAATCTCCCGGGGGAGCATGCCCCTGGACACCCCTAGAAGGTCACGTCTTTGGCGCTCGTGCTGTGCCCCCCTCTCCCCCCCCCCAAAAAAAAATTAACCCTGCCACGGCACTACATATTAGACAAAAAAACGTTCAAGTTTTGTAAGTATTTAAATAAGTTACCACTGCACTGTATACGTAATGAGATGTAGTACTGTTTAATTGCTTTTTTATACATTTCAATTGAAGGGTGATTTCAGATTACCATAATTACACTTGGCTAATTGGGTGGTAAAGTGTCACCAGACCATGCGATCCAGAGTCCGGCACAATAACCATGCACATGCCCCCATGCACAAGGCCACGGCATGCACATGCCCCCAATTATAACTGTTCTGTTATGCATAAACTTACATTAATGTAAACCTCTATTACTATGTCGATCAGCGCAATATGACACACACCTGTTGCTGACTCTATGCTCTTGTTCCTGTTTGCTTTTGTGCTGAAGAGATTTGAGAAGATTCTGAAGGGCTTTGTGAAGGTTCGTGAAGCTGTATTTTTGTTGGAATCTAATGAGAATAAACAATATTGCATCATCATAACATTGCCTGTGATATAATTAAACAAAACAGGATAACAAGAAAAAAAAGCTTGCTTATATCTAGCATGTTCAAAGTTGACTTTTAAAACAGTACTTTTGCTTTCATTCTCTGACCAAAGGTTAAAATAGCACATAATAAAATTATGCTAATTGGATATTGGGATGTTAAAAGACATAAATTAATTACATCTGTAAACCCAGACATGAAGAATTCAAGAATTGTTATTCAAATTAAGTTGACTGCTGACAGAATTTGATTGGCTAAGGTACTGACAGCTAATCTTGTGTGTGAAATGTAGACTGTACTCAATGCAGACACAGAAAAAGTTCCATTACAATTATGTGAAAATAACAGTTTATGATTTGTTGGGACCTTCAAAGATTAAAAAAATGGTCCTAACTTTAATTTGGGGGGAAAACCCACCTGTTGGCAATACTCCTCCTTTGTTACTTGCTGCTTCTTTGTTGTCTAAAGATGTGGGTGGAGCTTGATCTGTGTCTAAAGAGAATAGAAATAAGTTAATTATTTTAATTAATACAGTAACAGCACTTAGGTCATTCAACATGAATAGGCTATGATTTGATTTGTAAAGACAGTATTCAAACATTGATTATACATCCCAGCAAATTAACAAAGTAGGTTAAATGTACATATTACAATTGACCAATTAAACTATCAGTATTGTTTTCATTTAAATTGACTTTAGTTTGTGTCTGTGTCTAAATGAAAGAGATCACACTCATTAGTGTTAAACTGTTAAAGGTGATCAAAAAGACTTCCAGTAAGTTGAGTAACATAACTTACAGCGATGCCGGTAATAAGATTTTGTTTCACCATACAGAGGGGGACTTGGGGGTGCCCTGAACACCGCAACAATAATACACAAACACCGCATCACCGCAAGAAAATTTGATGAAATACTGTCACCACAATAATCAAGTGACTTATCAATGAAAACGTCTGAGGATTGGGTTAAAGATTAACTAGACAATATTTGACTTTATTTTGTTACAAATTTTACATAATATTATGTTATGTGGTTTTAACAAATAAGGACGGATTAACGAAGATAACATACTGAGATAAATGTAGTTCTAGAAGTGTCAGACAAGAAACCGTAATACCGCTAAAAATTTTGTTTCACAAAACACCGTACGTTTAAAAACGCAAACATCCCACACTGTAGGGTTTGAGATCACCGCATTAACACTGCAAGATTTGATTTTATTCACCGCAACACTGTATAAAAATATGAGCAACACCCCAACACCACAAACCCCCATGTCCCCCTCCATACAATTTTCATAATTTCGATGGCATTGAAAATGGCGTAGGCTGACTAGGGTCCTTTAAAGAGAGTTTCTAAATTAAATGACTTTCTTTGTGCCAATCAACAATCCTATAGCTGTTGCCTTTGTCCAACTTTGATCTGAATATCACCAGTACTAGACACATTTACATACATGAACTAAACAACAGCAACCAAGAAAAATTATGACTAATGAAATAATAAAAATAAATATAATGTAAACAAACAAACAAAGAATGAATACAAGGTATGATTAGGTACTGACATACAAATAATTAAACTTGTTACCTCTGGTTGATGATCCTTCTTTGTTCCATTCTGTTGTTTTTGAAATTTTGTCTGGATCGATATCTGTGACAAGATTGAGATAAAAAATTCATGTCATGCCATTGCACTGGCTGCACAAAAAAAGATCTTAATGACATTATAGGCCTGATCATCTGGGGCAAGTAGATTTATTAGGTAATGAACATTTATTCGTTTGTCTCACGATAGAATCGCTTTGAGATGTTGATGGCGACGTTTCGACTGCAATACTGCTAGTCTTCATCAGGCGATGAGGTCGATTGTTTACGCGTCGCTATTTATAACAATCGACCTCATCGCCTGATGAAGACTAGCAGTATTGCAGTCGAAACGTCGCCATCAACATCTCAAAGCGATTCTATCGTGAGACAAACGAATAAACGTTCATTACCTATCTTACACCACGATGAACAATATTCACATCTTTAATGACAGTAGATTTATTGTCAGGCAAAGAACTTTTCATGCTCACTTGCAAGGCTAACTATACACAACTATTTTAAGACACATGTAGATCGATGCATCAACTTCATGTGTCAAGTACCTGTTGTGGATGATCCCTCTTTTTTCCATTCTCTTTGTTTTGTTTTTGAAAGTCTATCTGGAACTGAGAAGAGGGAAGATAAAAATGCATCAGTCTAGTCATTTTACCGGCTGCAGACAAACAAAGAAACAAAACTACAGTACATGACAGAGGTTAAAAAGAGTTTTCAGGGCTTGAGACTAACGTAGCCAACTAGCTAAAGGCTAGTAGAAGTGCAGTTTTGGCTAGTTAATATATAAGGTTTTGGCCTTTCACTAATATAGCCAAAATGGCTAGTGAAAAAATCAGTCATAAGTGGCAAGAAACTGCATTAATTTTATTAAAATCGTCCCTCAGAGAATATAATTATTAAGTAAACTGTTGACATTATAGAATGTAAAAGCTTTAAACAATCTAGTTGACAAAAATGCATGTGCATGTACAATTTTTATAGTAAAGAACAAAGCCCAATTTTGTATAAAAAAAACATGAAGATTTAAGGAACATTTTACGGCTCAAGGTTTAAACATTATCACACATTGTTTTCACCCTCCCCCCCCCCCCTTAAAAAAAGAACTATGGTTAAAAATTGTGGCTAGTAGAAAATACATGTAAGTTTTGGCTAGTGAAATCAAAGCTGCCACTTGCCACTTGGCTAGTTAGCAAAAAAGTTAGTCTAGCTCTCGAGAGCCCTGCCATTAACGGCAAGTACATCATGCTGACACTTGCAAGCCTGATGGGCAAGGGTGCAGCCAAGCTGTCTGTTATAAAATTACAATTTTAAGATGAAGAAAGACAACTTATTTAGACTAGCAAAAATCACTGCCCTGGGCAATAAGAAAAACTTTCAAATGTGAGTTTTCTGTCTGAAGGGTAAGATGTTTTGAATTCAAGATTGTGTTGTTCCAGAAAATATCCATACCACTTCCACAGAGGATTTTTTTGGTTTGAATCACCCCACCCCTCTGGAAATTCCAGTTTAAAGCCCAATATTTCAACGCTTGAAATTTCCAATGACCTTCTAATTCCATGGTGCAGGGTTATATGGATATTTTCAGGAACTTCACATCATATAATCTGTAAAAATAAATTGGTCTTTAAAACTTGCACATTGGCCTATGACAATACTATGCTATGATAATGACTATAAACTTAAGTCAAATGTTATCATAGCATAGTATACAGTCATAGGCCAATGTCCAAGTTTTAACGACCAATTTTTTTTTGTTACAGAACATATAATAAAGCAAAAACAAAACAATTTCTGATTCACTTACATGTATGGTGTAATGCAATGGCTAATAAAACATTTTTCATGTTCTGGATTCACACCATTAAAAATCTAGACTACGAGCAGTCCCTATTTTTTCGCAGAGTCCGTCGAGCTTGAAACGAATTTTTTTTCGAAGAGTCCGTCAAGCTTATAGCGAAAAAAATTACACGTGGGGGGAGGAGGCGGGGCAAGGCGACCCGCCTCCCCCCCCCCGCGCGTAATTTTTTCGCTATAAGCTCAACGAACTCTTCGAAAAAAAAAATTCGCTTCAAGCTCGACGAACTCTGCGAAAAAATAGGGACTGCTCGTAGTCTATTAAAAATCTGCCTCTTTACTTTTATTCTACATGCATGCATGTTGGCTACTTAGCAACTATAGTCAGCACAATATTAGATCTACCATATTTATTCCATTAAGTGCCCTTGGCGCTTATTAAATTTTAGGGCCTATGAGAGTGGGCACTTATTATATTCGAGGTGGGCGCTTATTCAAGGCTGGGTGATTATTACATTTTCACCATTTTCTGCTAGCAAGTAAGTTTATTTTACAACAAAACAACAAATAATAACAAAACCTGAAGATTTACCAAAGCTGTTCGTTGAAAGTTTCTGTAAAATACTAAGTAAACTTGGTCTTCGGGGAAGTCTCTTAAGTAGTGGTACTTAGTCAATTTCAACCTCATTGTGCACTAATCAATACTCCTCTTTTGCAATTCATTTTTTTGGAGGGGAGGGGGGATGGGGTTGGGTGTGGGCGTATATTCGAGGCTGGGCGCTAATAAACTTTTTCTACCTTCAGGGTGGGTTCTCATTTGAGGTTGCGTGCTTAATTGAATGAATACGGAGGGTGTATAATGTCATACACTCACTTGTTGATGTCCCTTGTTCTTTCCTTTTTACTTCTGTGTCAGCTAAAGAGGAGGGAGACATTGTATTTCCATCTTGAGCTATGGAAAATGGAGATCAAAAACATTTTTTAGTTCAGCTGTCTATTGTTGGTAAACATAACTACTCAGTTGTAGAATTCGCCTGGTCTGCATGTTCTAAGATTAAGTTCGCTGCCTAAACTGTGGGATGTTGGGGGGGGGGGGGATTGGGGAATCTGAACCTCCAGCTTTTCATACCCTTTACTCCAGCTGCCACCCACCCCACTTACCAACAGTTTGAAATGATTAATGCTCAACCGATTAGGGCAAAAAAACTTGAAACTCAACTTTGCCAGCTATATGAAGAAAACACAAGCACTGGGCAGAAAATGGGCAATCAATTTCAAGATATGTGTGACATTCTAAAATAATTATAATTCGAAATATAATGCCCGAACAACATTAATTCCTGGAACAGGATTAGCAACACTGTTTTACAAGAAATAAGGATATAAAAGATGGCTGAATGTAGGCTAACTCGAGACTGCATCAGTTTTTTACATGAAGTGTTTCCAGGGATGCTGATACATAGTATTCAGGTTTTTAAATCTATGTCTAGTAAAAGAATTACCATCCCCAGCAGCCTTCCCCCTCCAAAAATAATTATGTCTCTAAATCTTTTGCCGCCCACCTTATAACTACCCCTCTCCACCCTAATACATATTAACTTGATTTAGCCAAGCCTTAAAGTGGAGCTCCTAGCTTATTCACTCTGCCTTTATGTAAAACTTAAGTCTGTGATCAAATGGGAAACCATTACCTGGTGAACTTAAAAAAAACACACGCAGTGTCAATGAGTTCTATACCTGAGTGCCTGATATGGTCATGAAATACTGGTCAGCGGATACCTTGTTTTGACAGCCATCAATTGGCCATATTATGGATATTCAATATCGTTATAACCTTTTGTTTTCAGCATGCCTATAACTGGAGTGTGGCCGCCATGTTGCGCGATGTAGGTACGCCGTACAGGCTAGGTGCACGGGTTTTCCTATTTCTTATTTCTATGCGTGAACTCATGATTGCCCTTTTTCCGTGATTATGGTGCTCTGCTCTGCGGCCCTTCAGGTCGCTGGGGTCAAGCTCTGCTACAACAGTTTACTTAGTTATTACCAGGGTGAGTGGCTATGAGGCACTAAGATTTCCCTGGTCATGCTTAAAGGGAAAGGATGAGGGTTTCAAATGACTGGTGCATCTAATAAAATACAAACCTGCCAATCCTGCACTACGAGACCTCTGCACTAACTCATGTATCATCTGTTCAAATCTTGCGCATTCTTTTTTCCAGGAGTATGTCTTTCCATACTGTTCTCTCAGATGCATAGCTCGGGCGTGTCTCTCTTTTGGTTTCAGCTCCGACAAAGCACGGATTCTTCTTGCCCAGTCCTCTGGCATATCAGAATTGACTACCACAGACATCCCACCTTTCACTTCCTTTAGTGCTTTAGCTATTCCACATTCACTGGAAACAAGCACAGGGACACCAGCTGAAATAGCTTCCAGGGCCACCAGACCAAAGCCTTCTGTGCGGGATGGCATGACTATTACATCAGCTTGACGACACATCTTTTTTATTTCTTCATAGTCACAATAGCCACGGATGGTCAGTTGATTGCGTGCAAGTTTTGTTTCCTCAAGAAACCACTTCTCTATTCTTCTCTGTTCGTATTTTGGAGAACCAACAAAAGTCAATTCAAAGCTCCTTCCCAGAGAAGCCACTGCTCTTCCGACAATGTCATAACCCTTGAGTGCAAAGTCCTCAAAACTTCCACGACCAAACATAAAGACACTAAACTCCTCTGCTGGTAGAAATTTGACCGACTGATTAGCTTGAATGGCAAACTTCTCGAACATTCCAGGTGTAATAACTTCTACTCTGATGTCTGGAAGAAGTCTGCTGTATTTTCGCTGTAGTTGAGAGCCCACCGCAACAACCAGGTCGGCTGCTTCGCAAAGCTCTATTTCTCGTTTATTCTTCTCTTCGTTTTCTGCAATTGCATCTGCTGTGGCGCCTCCTTCCAGTTTGTGTTTTCCTAGGTCTTCACAGAATACATGAACGAAATGTATCCACTTACATTTTGTCCTGTCCGAAATGAAATAAGCAGCACCGCCGAATTTCCGACCATGGCCCACAACAATATCAGGGTTTTGGAGCTCTGGCGGTGGTCTTTTCAGCCACTCCATGGGATCATCAGAACCTGGGACACGTCGAGCGGTGAGCAAATTCACTCCCTGTTTGCTCGCATCTTGTCTGTCTTCTTCGCTACAGTTGCAGACATAGCAATAAACTCCAATCTGGTCGCTTGACGCTTTAGCCAGATTCACTGCAAACTCTCTGTTAAAAGTCGACAGGCCACCCTTCGAGGATCCCCACTCATTACAGATAAACAACACATCGATACACTGAGAATTAAACATTGTGAGCCTCAAAATGGTTCAAATGGCGTCTGGCTGCTTCGAATCATCCTGGTTCGTTTGCAAATGGATTGCAGCTATGGAAGCTACCGTTCCCAATTCACTTCCGCTCCAAACTCAACACATTACACTGGAATGAAAAATAGCGGTGGTTTTCTGCGATCTAAAGCAAATACTTTGTGAAAAATCGACAATGACTGTATAATTATAAACTTCCGTGTCCTTTTACGAAACGAACAACTTCCAATTCTCACTGTCAGTCACTCCCACCTCTCAGGTTTCACACAATCTTGACCAAATTTGGCGCGTAGAGTCCGGTCTTGACGTTCCTCCCCGAGATTCCCCGAGATGTGCGCTCGGAACAAGTTCGGAAAATGAACCTTCTCTCCTTCGCAGCATGTTCAGCGGTGAAACCTAGTGGCACTTTTTTTTTGGCAAATCTGACTTGAAGCACCCTGAAAGCAGGTTCTGCTCTTAGGGCGGCCGTAAAAATTAGCCTTCCCGGGGAGGGGCGGGAGGAGGTACCCGACATAATCCCGGATGCGGCCCGGTGTCCTAGCCGATTTTGGCTCTCATGTGTGCCCCAAGGTGGGCCTGCTCGCAGGCTAACCCTCGGGAGACAATATTCGCTAGCGGATTTTGTCCCCCCTTCGCGAATGAATTATAGTAAATTTCTGAAATAACTTAGAGACCAGCATAGAACGCAAAATTGCATCGCTATTATAAGAAGTGACTATATTTACTATAATAAATATGGCATAATTATAACAAGTTTTGTGTTGTCATTCGAGGGAACGTTGAAAAAAAGTTTGCAAATGGAAAGTTTACTGAGTAAGAGGGAAACAAAGCTTAAATAACAATTGTTGAGGGGGGGGACAAATTCGGCGAAGGGGGAACAATATCGGCTAGCGGATATTGTCCGGGGGGACAATATCCGCTAGCGGATTTGGTTCGGGGGGACAAAATCCGCTGTGACACCGCCGGCCTCCAAAACCCTGACCCTGAATTAAGTCACAATCCTCTCAGATTTTCCAACAACATTTCAGCGCAACATATCACAGCATTGTTGAGGATGTAAATTGATGTGCAGGAGCTCGCACACCCTGTTGGAATATGTTGCGCTCGGTCCCGTGAACAGAAAATCCTTAAAAACTCGGGAAAAAAGAATGATCCGATCAAGCGAATTGTGGTTTTAGTATAAGTACATGAAATTCTTGCAACCCACGAGAAATGAGCGAATTCTGTCTTCAGGCCAGGTCGACCAGATCAGTTTTACAAACAGCTTGTATAGCGGATATTTGTCAAAACTTTATAAAATAGACTTAACTCAGCCGTGATATACAGTATCTTGAATTTTGTAACGGTGGATCCAGGAGTTGGGGCTCTGACATTTCAGTGAAGGGAGAAAAACGCAAAAAATACGAGAGTCTTAATGATCTACACTTCAACCACTAGCCCGCTACATTTTTAATTCATTGTCATTATTTTATTTTGCCATCACACGGACATCTAATGACCTTTTTGAAACTGTGTTTATTTATTTATTTATTTTTTTACTTTTCTGTAATATCTGTATCTGGACGGCACCAGACGTTTATTATATTTTCTTCAATTACCACTACTACGCCAGGTCCAACGCTAAAATAACAGAATTTATTTGGGCGTATTTCTTAAGCCTCTGTAAACACGTATACTGTTTAACCATCAAATCTTCTGGAGGTACTCATTCTTTCGGTAAAGCAATTGACTGACGTTTTTTTAAATAAATATTAACAAATATTGCATAAAACAAACAAAATTGGAACATACCAATGATCTTAAAACATACCTTTTTCGTTTCTATAGCAGAAATTACCTTAAAGCCGGAATTTAATTTGTCAAAGTCAAATTATATGGTAATTATCGCACATCAACTCTGATATGTGAGGCCTGCGTAGACTGCAAAGCAGTCGTTTTTTCTCTAAAGTCGTTGGAAAAAGCGCTTACCGTATTTACTCGAATAAGCGCCGCCCCGAATAAGCGCCGCTGCGCCGCCCTCGAATAAGCGCTGCATTTAGGACCAAAAAGTTATTCAATAAATTCCTGTTTAACTAAAAAAAAAACACTACAAAGCAACTCTAAAGGAAACTTAAACGTTTCTTTCAAACAAAAGCGATGTTTTGCAGTCCAGAGTGATTGTTTTACCGCTCGCCCATTAGTTTTTCTATCCAGCATTCTAACAATACGTGGTTTTGTAAATGTTGTGAAGGCCACGAACTTTGCCAGGACAGCTAGGCTACCTTTCTCTTCAGCAAGAGACGAATAAGTAAAAGCTGTAAAAGATTAAATTCTTTGTGGCGTCCAAATTTTAATTAAGCGCCGCCCTCGAATAAGCGCCGCACTTGAAAGGCGAAAAATTTAATAAGCGCCGCGGCGCTTATTCGAGTAAATACGGTATCTAAGGCGCGAAGTGCCGATCATCCCCCAGTCCCACTCACAGTTTTGGCATTGGCTCCAGACCTCTCGTTCCAAGACCGAGCGCGTTCGCAAAAGATACGACTGTTTTGCAGTCTAAGGTCTGTGACGCGAAATCATCTAATGAGAAGAATTGTAAAGACATTTTTGGTCAAAGTCGAGTTTTACAATATTACTATACACTTGATGTTAAACTTTGTCGTATAAAACATGGGTACACATTGCATACAGTATAGTTAGAGCGTTTTTTCACTGGACTTTCGAAAGTATTAAAATTTACGTTTGTTTTGGTTCTGCATCACTACGATTAGTGATTGGTTTAAAAATCTCGCGCCTCTTTCTTGACCAATCAGAATTTAAACCCAAACCAATCATGATCCGCGTATACGTTTTCCAGTGCTTCGTGCCAGCAACAAGTATTCACTTTGAGTTTTGATTGGTTCACTGGATTGTCTGTGTCCTTTGTGATTGGCCAGAGTGATTAGTGTGGTTTTGGTTTTACGACACTCAATCGAAAATCATTCTAAAGCTACAAACAGCACTATCGACTGTATAACATACGCACATTAGTTATGTAAGATATATTTTTCATATTATATAATTATTTTGAAATCATGTGTGTGACCCTTCGCAGCTAGGGAGGAGGGGGTGGGGATGACGTTCTTCCTTCCTACTAAACGTATGACACACAATTAAAAATACGAGAAAAATGAGGTCAATGACATCTGATAAGTTATGTTTTTAGATAATTTGTATAGAAAAAGTTGCATATTGAAGGAGTAAGGTTTGTTTCCCAGATGCAAAGGTCCCACTCCGACCTATAATCAAATTATTTAAGTAAAAATGCGGTCTTATTATTAAACTGGCTAATTGAATTTAAAAACTTACTATAACCCACTAACGGGGTTGAAATTATTGCTTGGTGCATAATTTTGTATCGGAAGATACAAACTTATACCAAAATATCGTAGAACATTAAGCCTTATAAATTATTCAACACCAAGAATCTACGTGCGGACCTGCTTCTACTTGCATGAGCGTTGCTTGTATGTGTGGGTTGTCTTAGTTTCACAGTAAAGCATCCACACTGTGCGTATTACGCAGGGCACTTCTCGCATTGTATTTTCACCATTCCACCGCCATTATTTACAGAGTTTGTATCATAAGCAACCTCCAATCCATTCTTCTCCATTAAAAGATTTGTACTGCGAGTGGACGGGCCATTGAAACTGGCACAAATTGTGCTGCTTTGTAAATGAGGAATGAAGTTAATCTCCTTTGGTGGTGTACTGGTCTTTGTTGAGTTTACCTGGTCAACATCAGTATGAATACATTTGTCGTTCAGTGTGTGAGTGTATTTCTCGCTCTCAGATCAGCGCAGTTTAACGTGACCTCATCTGAATCATTCGAATCTCCATTTGTCACGCACAACACCTACATATTGGGTTCAGTCATTGAATGAGCACGGTTGCAATGTGCTGCGTTATTCAAATTTACTTCGCAATTACCACTCAACACCGCCAAATCTGCATTAAAAAGACCACTGTCTTCACAAGAAGCTGTCTCGACCACCTCTGTCGTCTCAAACTTGGAAATTAAACGAAATTCGTCTTGCTAATCGTGCCAGCTCGGCTACCGGGCTCACACGAAGAAGCCCTTAACGGCCATGCCCTTAGGGCGTCTTCATGTAAGCACGGTAAACAGGCTGTTTCGTTTACCAGGACAATTTTTGTTGTCTGTTCATATGGAAAATTTCAGCCCGTTTGACTGGGATAAAATTTTGCATCATTCGCAACTATCGTAGCTTTATCGACACTTGTAACTTTAATAATAAAGCCTATTCGCATATTTTTTAAGTGGAAATACATACAAGGCAAAATAATGCTTCTCGGTAACTGGGCCAGCCCGGTCAAACGGACTCATAAAGAGGCCCTAAGAAAGGTATCTATTGACTTACTTGACTTATGGCCAAAGCCCTAAGTGGGCATAGGGCCGAAAAAAGGTATCTATTAGCTAGGGGCAAAATAAAGCTCGCTTCACACCTAGATTGGTCTCCTTTAGAGGAAGACGGGCATCCCCTCCCTTTAACATAACATTCCCTCCGGTAAATATCGCTTCTCATATTTTGTTTTGTACCAAGTAACGGTCTTACAACCGAACGCAAGATCAGACGCGCCACAGAATTATTCTCGTTCGTCTCGTGGCGAATTCAAGTAAATAAGCATTTGTGGAACTCCTAACTCTTATCTTATCTTAACCACATTTCCCAATATTTTGTTAATATGACCATAAGTTACATGTTCGTATGCGTAATTCTTCGAGTAAGCTTTGAGTAATTTTCCTGCAGCGCGGAACCAAGCATGGCTTTTATGTTCAAAGCAAAAAATACAAACTAAACGGTGTTAAAGGTGAGAGAGCCAAACTCTAACCAAATTCTGATTGGTTAGTGTCTATGAGAGTAAAATGTCAATGTCACTCTCTCCTCCCCAGAGGCCTCTCATTTTTTCGTGCGGGCTGGGAAATGGGGAGAGGTAAAAAGTAAGCGCGCGGACCCTGGAGAGAATGACAACGAAAGCGCGCTGGGGACATTGGGAAAGGAAAAGAAAAGGCGTCGTCCTCCACGCTTCTTTTATTTGTGTTTTTTTGCCTCCCCTTCATCCACTGAAGGGCCCTCTGCGGAGAAGAGTCAATGTCAGGCTCAAGAAATCACAATTATACCAGACTCGTACCCAAGACTCTGGATCCAGAATACAGTGCAAGCGCACTGCTCGTTAGGCCACTTTGTCGGCAAAACATCCTGCAGATCTAAAAGAAATGCCGGAGCAAATCCAAAGGTTTTCAGGAACTGTAGGTTAGGATCAAGGTTAAGTCTACATACGAGTTTCAGTGGTCCATAAGGTCGGAGCTTATCCCGGTTTTCGTAGCTTTCAGTGACTAGAAGCATTTCTACCCCTCACCACAAACCACAAACGCCGGCTCCGGCCAGTCCCGATTTTTAAAAACGCTCCGAGTGGTTAATCCCATTCAGCCAATCAGATTTGACCAGAAGTCCGTTAATCGCAGACATTATAATGGGGACCGGCCAGTGTCCGCGTTACTGGCATGTTGCTGACCAATAGGAAGGTGGGCTCTTTTTCAACTCCGCTTCGTGAAAAACAAATAACACGCGAAACGAGAACAAATATCTCACGATATTTTTTTTTCATTTTTCCACGATGTTTTCTCTCATGATATTCTTTCTCTCGGTTGTATTTGTCCTCACTCTCGTGAAGTAAAAATATCTCACGGTATTTCTACTTCACTAGACCGGGTGAGCCTGTATAGCTGGCGGTTTTTTTGGGGGAAGGGGGGGGGGGAGGCTTTAAAGCGCGCACAAGCAAGCGAGAGGCTTGGGGAGTTCGCCGCTTGCTTGTGCGCGCGTTAAAACCCCAACAAAACCGCCAGTTACGCAGGCTTAACCGGTTTAACAGGTTCGGTATTCCTCTTGACCGCGCGAATAATCAAAAACGGCGGGAAGTTTTGGGAAAAGAAAACGTTGAATAATAAATCTCTTAAGACATTTTAGTGTGTTAAGGGACGGACCATTAATTCCTTGGAGGGGAGGGGGGTATGAAAAATATTCCTCTGCAAACTTTTTTTAGTTTATGCACCTCTGCAAACACTTGTATTTTGGCGAGCACGTAGGGCCTGTCGAAATACTGCAAGACTCGTAGAAATATACAGCGATAATACTCACTAAAATGTCTAATAAGATACACGTACAACTTAGAACCTTGCATCCAAGGCCACTCTAGCAAACATATCTGTTCAATCAAAATATATTTTAATTTGTGGTAAATGCTCTATTTACAAACTAAATAAAGAAGGAAATATGATTTTTACGATAAAAATTGACTCGGACGGTCAAATTGGACCCCTCTTGGCCATGTGAATGGCACAGACATTAATTTCACGCTATGTACAATTGCCATTTGAACAGCACTAGTCATACACAGTATACACTATAGCTTAAGAAAAAAATTGTTCTTGTTATGATTATAAACTGGAAACATCTATCTCCAGTCAGTCCAAACCTCAATGTGAGGTACTTCAATGTCTTTCATTGCCTAAAAAGGCTTTTTAAGCTTTAACATTAGACTATAAAAATATATGTATAAAATTAATATAAAAAAAATACATAAAAAATATGCCCTGTGTGCGATATCTAACACTTATTGCACTGCGTTCCAGTACAAACAACTGGTATTTACATAGCAGTCTCGCATCTAGTAAAAAAAAAAAACAGTTTGAATAAACCATCTATCGTACCCTAGAATCTAGAATTTTGCGTCAAAAAATAAACTAAATTGTGAATCTTAGACTCCACATCTATTTATAGTCAGAATGCTTCTAAATAATGACTACAGTTTACACAGTGGAACCTCAAAATAACGAGTCCCTGTTATAACAAATATACTTTATCAGTGCCTTGGTACTTCGTTATTTAGAGCTTTCACTGTACAGCAACAACCAATTTTTTCCAATTATAAATTCGTTTAATAAATGTCTTATTAACCTAGCCTACTCAGCACTTTCTGAAAGAACATCAGCCCTTGGTCTTCTCTGTACAGATGTCGCTGCCCTTGATCCATACTACAGTCAACTCTCATCTTGCGGACACCCCGCTATTGTGGACACTCGCTATTACGGACAAATCCAGATCCCGGCGAAAGAGTTTGATTGGACATGACTCCCGCTACTACGGACTCTCGCTATAACGGTCAGTAAACGACGTCTCGAGCGTGTCCGCTACAACAAGAGTTGACTGTATTAAAACCTAAGGCTGATAATCTCCCGGAACGGTCATTGCGATTTTTTACCAAAAGATATCTAACATCGGATCCCTGTTTAAAACTGTCCATAGTCTCTCTGTTTCTCAGATCGTGTAGCGCGCGAGAATTAGCCACAAACAAAGCGGTTTTACCGAGTGTCTGGACAACGATCATCTGCTAAACAAAGAGACTGTGAACAATTTAGTCACAACTATTCAATCGTTGATAAACACTAATCCAGGATTAAAATGTAACAGAGGTTTAAATTCTGTTGTTTAAAGGAGCTAAGTCACGGATGACGCACATTGCAAATTTCATTGAGTCCAAAATGTTTGTCTGTTCATTTCTGGTTTATTTTTACCACTCTGTTGTTTTTACCTCAGTTAATTACTTTTTTATCTGGAAGTAGTTTTGTACAGTGAAACAAAAAAAAACTCCGACTTCTTGTTTATCTTGACATTGCTCCTTTCAGTTTCTTGACACTACAGACTTGACTGGACAATATTCTGTAGTTTTAAATTGAATGTTGCTTTGTACAGTTACACTGAAACAAAAACTACTTATAATATTATATTTCTTGATACTGACCTTCGAATTGCTTGACATTTAAAATTTACTGTGTAAAAAAGGTACTTACAATAGAATTCTGCTCAGGTCCTTGCCCCGGGGGCGGGATAAAGCCGGACATTTCTCTATAACATAATTTTATTGATACAATATTTTGTAAGTTTAACTTAATTCTTTTCATTTTCTATATTAACTTGACCCAAATCATTTGCTAAACTACGTTGAATTTTGAGAAAGATGCCTACAGGACTTGAAAATAAACGACAAAATATTTAACAATAAATTTCAATACAAACACTGTAATACTAAATAGCTTCCGTGTTTGTTGCTAGCGGAGTAAGCCATAATTTTGTCTTGTGCCTTCTTAGCAGTAAGGGCCACGCTAATTAAATTTTACGAAGTGTCCAAGTGACAGCCGGTCAAGGTGTTTTACAATAAACTAAATGAGCGACGATCATTTAGTGTTTTGAAAACCTTGACAGGCTGCGGTCATTTCATCGCAGCGTTAATTTTAAGGCTTATTAGCCGTGATGTAAACTACACTTAATGCGACGCCTTAATGCTTCTTAGTTAAATTTGGTTCACACACGTTGTAATAATACAATAATTTCGCTTTCGTTTGGTCCTGTAAATACTTAATTCGAATGTAAACCAGGTCTAACGTAGAACGCGTTTAAATGATCGGCCCTTAGTTTCTATCACATTAAGTTTGCCATGTCCTAATCAGCCAAATGATTCTCCTCTAATTCATAGCCGTCATTAAAATCGTCACACAACACTCACGAGATGTGTTGCGTGACAACTAAACTAGGAACTCCACAGGAAAGTAGTGATAACCATATTGTCATTAAGTTTAAACTTGCAGTTGATAAGGTAAATTAACTAACAATTTGTAGTTTGACATTGTGTTAGCTGGCCGTCTGTAAAATCAAACAAAATAAGCGTAAAGCGACAGTTAATTCACCTCATCAACTTCAAGTTAATCTTAAATATTCACACATGCCCACCAACACTAATTCACTGAGCATGCCTCAAGAAGAACTCTTATGTGTCTCTCTTAACTAAAAAGGCTTGGCACCCTTGCTAAGAAGATACGTCACTGCCTCGGATTTACCATGTCTTTGTGCAATCATTAGTGGCGTTGAACCATCCTTGGCTCTGGATTCAATGTCAACTCCGTAAGAGAGGATCTTCTCTATAACAGCAGTGTTACCACCCAATGAGGCAAAATGCAACAAATTCCATCCATCGTTGTCTTCTAATGATGCATCAGCGCCCTTTGCAAGCAGATACTCCACAGCCTGTAGCTTGCCATGACCAGCAACGTTCATCAGCGCCGTGACACCCTTGTTATTTATTGAGTCAATGCTAGGCACGTGACCAAGCATTAACTCAATAATAACAGGGTTGCCACCCTGTGAGGCACTATGCAACAAATTCCATCCATTGTTGTCTTTTAATGATGGATTAGCTCCCTTTTTAAGCAGATACTCCACAGCCTGTAGCTTGTCATTATTAGCAGCTAACATCAGTGGCGTGACACCCTTGTTATTTATTGAATCAATGCTAGGCACGTGACTAAGCATTAACTCAATAATAACAGGGTTGCCACCCTGCGAGGCCCAATGCAACAAATTCCATCCATTGTTGTCTTTTAATGATGGATTAGCGCCCTTTTTAAGCAGATACTCCACAGCCTGTAGCTTGTCATGACGAGCAGCTAACATCAGTGCTGTGGAACCCTCGTTATTTATTGAGTCAATGCTAGGCACGTGACTAAGCATTAACTCAATAATAACAGGGTTGCCACCCTGTGAGGCACTATGTAACAAATTCCATCCATCGTTGTTTTCTAGAGATGGATTAGCGCCCTTTGCCAGCAGATACTCCACAGCCTGTAGCTTGTCACTGTAAGCAGCAACCATCAGTGGCGTGATACCGTCATCATCTCTGGAGTCAATGGGAAATCCACGAGATAGCAACGATTCAATTTTGGTAACATCACCGTCCTCTGCCGCATCGTGAAGTGAATTCCATTCATTCTTATCCTTGTCCACAAAATCGATGCCTAAAATAATTGATAAAAATTAATATCAAAGAGACAGACAAGTGATTTTTGTACGAGATGACGGAGATGCAATGAACGTGCCCAGCTGACGCGAAAAACTGACTCTTGAAAACATCCAGCTGTATCGTACAACATGTCGCTAAATTACCCTTTTAATTCAGTGAGCATAAGAGTAGTATTTAACTTATATCTAAAACTATACAGCGTTAATTAACCACACGATTATAGTTGATCAAAGTGTGCATCATTTTTACCTCATGGTAATGAGGTGTAGTGATCATTCTTGAAGTGACGTGTTTCCCTCACTCGACCACTCGCTCACTCCATTCTGATATTAAACCGCAATAAATTCATGCATTTAACGGTGAACGTGCTGACAGAAAGGTTCTATAAAGACGCCATTCAATGCATGTATAAACAAATTATTCTCCAACCTCGTTCCCAGGGTCTCTCTCTTTCAGGGAACTGAGCTGAATTTTCACAAAACAAATTGAAAGAGGTTAAGTTACACTTATCCTCTGGTGATAAAAGAGAATAGAATCCGCTCTACGAAGCCTCAGAGCATAGGCTATCAATGAGCCATTCACGTAAGAAAACATTCAAAGACGCGTTTTAGTAAACACAACATTCATGCACGTTTTTGTTTCGCGTCACATCATCTTCGTGTCACGTCATCCGTTCTTCATCTTTTTGAGTCGTGCAAACGCGCATCTTTCTGTCAAATTTTATTCGCTGCTCAAAATAACGCTATACGTGCTGGCAGAAAAGTAAACATATTCACAAAACAAATTTACTTAATTAACGCTAAAAAGGATCGAAAGGTTACACTTAAATATTTTTGTGATGAAATAGAATTCGCGCTACGAAGCCTGAGGGCACGAACCATCATGACGCAATTCTCATGGAAAAATAAAACATTCACAGGGAAATAAAGTGAGATTGTGTTACATTATTGAACGCTTATTTAAAGAAAAAATCTATCAATGAATCTATCAATGACCCATTTACGCAAGAAAAAAATTAAAGGCAAATTAAGTGAGATTGTGACATTACTGAAAGCAGCTATGAACTACATATAGTTACGCTTAAATTGTTATAAATAATTATTACGCTCGCCATGCGACGTGTTTTAGTTAACACCACATCGTCCACCACATCAACGGCACGTTTTTGTTTCGCGTCACGTCATCCGTTTTTTCATTCTTTTGAGTCGAGCAGATACACGAAGTGCTCGGGCGTATCTTTTCTCTCAAATTTTATCCGCTGCTTAAAAATAACGCTTTACGTGCTGACAGAAAAGTAAACATATTCACAAAACAAATTCACTTAATGCTTAAAAGGATCAAAGATAATACACTGACCGGTAAATATTTTGGTTGTGAAAACTGAATAGCGCTAGACGCCTGAGAGCACGAGTCATCAATGACGCAACTCACGTGGAAAAATAAGGCAAAGTGAGATTGCTTTACTTTATTGGACACTTATTTAGAAAAAAATACGGAGGTCGGCACTACATTCATCGAATTACCATGAGGTTGCACGAAGAGCCTTTGATTGATTTTGAAAATAAATAATTTTTCTCCCAATCTAGTTGGCTATTTAATTTGTCGCAACAGCAAACTTTCACCATACAGCACTTGCGTGTTAGCAGCTTTTAATAACTACAGTGGAACCTCGATTTAACGAACCTCTATATAACGAAGTCCTCGGTATAACGAACGATATTCTTCAGCCCGGGCAAAGTTACAGTAAAATGTATGGAACAGAACCTCGATATAACGAACCTCGATATAACGAAGTCCTCGTTATAACGAACACAATCCGGAAGCCCAAACGTAAAAAGTACCCCGATATAACGAATTTCAGTTAAAACGCGGCAAAAGATGAATTTAGAATAGACCAACAATAATGAAAATACTTTAATTCTAACAGGAAAACAACTTCAAACACGTATGTCCATACCTATGTGGATATAAGACATTAAAACACAAATGTTATTTTTGACAGTCGTTCAGATCATTAAATGTTGGGTAGTGCAACGTAACAGCGTGAAAAAAAATTATCAATTATATCTCGATATAATGAACATTTTGGTCGTTTTTCCGCGATTTCGTTATATCGAGGTTTTCGATATAACGAACCCTCGATATAACGAACAAATTTCACCAGTCCCTTGGCACTTCGTTAAATCGAGGTTTCACTGTACCAGTTTATTTTACCCATGAGTATTGTTCCACTACGTCAATGATTCACAAAAGAATGTTCCTGATTATACTGAAGTTAAAACCTTATAAGAATATTTTTACGGCCATTTCAATGCAAATGGTATATGAAGACAGTTTTTTTGTCTTGTAGTTATTTATTGTGAACAAATGTACCGGTACGTATTAATATCAGCACTGTTGCTCTTATACGTCAATGTAGACTTTATTACAGAGTCAGCACTTTGAGCGCATACCTGTTGAAGACACTTGTTCTGTGTATTCTGAGGTTTGTGAAGCTGTACTTTCATCTGAATCTGATGAGAATGAACAAAGCATCGTCAAAGAGGTTATAATATTGCATAATTTTATGATGTTATTAAAAAAATAAATAAATAACAATTATAATAAATCGTATTATAATGTCTGTCCTCAACTAGTAGGCCACTTCTGGCCAACTACAAGCCATAACTTAATATTATAATAAAGATAGTGACGAAAAAACGAGGATGAAAAAATTGATGAACATTACGCAAAGATGCATACCGTATTTACTCGAATAAGCGCCACGGTAGCCTGCGAATACAGCCGCCTCTCATTCGCGTCCCGCAACGAAGAGCGAATGAGAGGCGGCTGTATTCGCAGGCTAGCGCCACGGCGCTTATTAAATTTTTCGCGCCTCAAGTGCGGCGCTTATTCGAGGGCGGCGCTTATTTAAAATTTGGACGCCACAAAGAATCTAATCTTTTACAGTAATTGAAAATAACGTCTTTTGATTTTGTATTAATCCCTTGTTTGTCCTGGCAAAGATCGTGGTCTTCACAACATTTACAGAACTACGTATTGTAAGAATGTTGGATAGAAAAACTAATGAGCAAGCAGTAAAACAATCATTTTGAGCTGCAACACATCGCTTTTGATGAAAGGAAGTGTCCAAGTTTGTTTTAGAGTTGCTTTGTTGTGCTGTTTTATGTCAAATGGATTTCCTCAAATAAGCGCCACATCGGGACTGCGGCGCTTATTAACTTTTTTTGTCCCAAATGCGGCGCTTATTCGAGGGCGGCGCTTAATCGGGGGCGGCGCTTATTCGAGTAAATACGGTATATGCATGCTCCTTGGAAAAAGGAATTGGCATGGAGCAGAATAACATAACAACAACAACAAACTTTTATTTACCCGAAATATTTACAAAAGGAAAACTTAAATGTTTTTAAATGTCAAAGTTAAATGTGTTACAGTCAACTCTCTCTTAACGGACACCTCCATAAGACGGACACCTCTACAGGGCTCAAAATAACGGCCGGTCAACGGACAATGTCTGGCCAAAATGACGATTTGTCCGGACAAAGTTTTGGTTCGGCGGTCGTTTTGACCGGTCACGTACACGGCTTTCAAATAAATAACACACACACACAAATTTATTTGCAGTATTTCTTGAAATTTAACAGTAAAATCATAAAATATCATAGCAGCTTGCAGTCACAAATTTGTAGAATACAAATGAGACGGTAAATACTCACTATTTTGACCGGTCAAAAACGAGACATGACCGAGCAAAAATTGATTTGGCCGGTCAACATGACCGGTCAGTATCCAAAAATTATTTTGAGCCCTGCTCTATAAGACGGACACCTCCATAAGATGGACACCTCTATAAGACGGACACCTCTATAAGACGGACACCTCTGTAAGACGGACACCTCCATAAGACGGACACCTGGTCATGGTCCCTGCCGTTTTTCAGTCATTTTACTGTAAGGAAACTCTCTGTAAGACGGACACCTCTCTAAGATGGACAACGGACACTTTGAAACCGCCAACGGACAGGCACTTAAAGTTATTTTCTCGTGAATAATACTTCAAAATTTGTTATCGACATATAGCATAGCAGGTCAGCCCCTTTAGAACACCAAATTTACCAAAAACAATCCGCTAAAACGCATTACTTCTCTGCTTAAACTTGTAGGTTTAGTTTTCTACTTACAGTATCACTGTTTGTTATTAACAAACAAGTCAAATCTCTGATATTATTTTTGTTCCACTTTATAGGTTTTGCTAACGTAAGCGACTAAAACAGACGTGTATTCGTTGTACATAGCCGTTTAGCTTTATCGTCTCAAAATTTCTCGTGTCACGTTACCTCGAGCCGGACACCTCTATAAGACGGACAGTTGACGCCGGTCCCGACGGTGTCCGTCTTAGAGAGAGTTGACTGTACTATAATGATAATCAAAACGGGATAGTACACCAATGTTACCTACAGCATAATTATGTTTACTTCTAATTTTGTTTTTAATTCAATGAGTTCCCATACAAAGGTAATTTTTATGAGCGTAGTAGGGGTGGGGGGGGGGAGGGGTTGGAGCTGGGGAGATTTTAAGGGGATATTTAATTTTAGCCCCATTCAGGGAGTGGTCAATTTAGTAGGATATCTGGCCATGTATAATATATGAAGTAAAAAAACAGCAAAATAACTGTAACTGAAGATTTTGCCACAGAAAGGATACAAAAAAAATACATTTGGTGATATTTCAGTTTATAAGGTCTACTAATTAAAGATCCAGCAGTGCTGCTCACTGGTTTGTCACTGTGGTTTTGTCAATATTACACTTACATCAACAGAGGGGGCAGCCTCAAATTACTATCCTTATCAGTTGAATATTCAATTAGGGAAGTTTTGCGCCTAAGTTTTAATCTGCCGTTGTCAGGGGTGACAGAGTGAGCTAGTTTCCATTGTAAACATCTTGTGCTATTGTTGTCAGTGATTCAACCTTCGAGCGAACAGGACTGCTGACGTCAATAGCACAAGATGTTCCAATGGAAACTAGCTCTGTCGCCCCTAACAACAGCACAGTTTTAACGGTAAAATGTGGTAGCAAAACTTTACTTGTTGCATACTCAACTAATACGCATAGTAGTGTGTAATAAAGCGGGAACTCAAAATATTAATTAGCATTTCCGTAAGTGTTGTAATGCTGGCAATAACTAGTGCAAAATATCTGCCAGAATACATAAAATAGGCTTTCTGGCATTCTGATCATTGAATAATCAACAGCATAAACTCACTAACCACCTGATCATACATGTACATTAATTGTCTTAAAATGGTATTAATGAGATTAATTATTTTTTAAAATTTCCAGTGGATGCCCAGGAACTGGACCCCACATTACCCCACCTTGTATGATAGCAAATATATTTACAGGGTTTTCGTTTGAGGCCGGAGGCCGGACGTATCGTCCGGTTGTTTCCCATACCACGTCTGGTACTTTGATACCAATATTTGGGATTTTTTTAAAGAGAACTTGAGTAAACTCCGGCCCTGTCTGGGAAACTGATTTCTTGGTCCAGAAATGCTGGAAACGGCGTTTCTGAGTGTTCTTTTTAAAAATTTCCTGCGGGGGCATACCCCAAAGAGTTATGGGTATAATGTCCTTGACTTCATTTGAACCAAGATTTCATACTCTGCCTCATCCAATAATTGAAGGGCTCAGTGAAAAACCCGTGGCGGAAGTGATTTTGGCTAAAAATGAACATTTGAGAAAACAAATACTCATTACAGATTTCACATGTGTGTGTTTATTTACGTATCTAAAATATTGTACTGTATTTATTTTTCCTGGTTTTTGCTTCATTTTTAAGAAATAACATACCGGTTTGAACAAGGCTCAGTTTTTCAAGTTCGCTTGATGTTTTTAGAAGTTTATTTGTTGCATTAGCTACTTAAGGTGCCGACTGGAAAAACCTAGTTTTTTGCATATGTTTATGTTATTGCTCGGAAACAGAGCAAAAGCCAGCAAAAATAAATTCATTACAATGATTCACTTTAATGTAAACAAACCTGCACGCAAATTTTGGAGTTGTTTTGGCAATGTTTATTTTTAGCTGAAATCACTTCTGCCATATTTGCACCGAGCCTTTCAATTGCTAGACTAGTAGGCCTGATTTCTGACCAACAAGAAGCCATAATTTAATATTAATATTATAATAAAGCTGATGACGATAACATGTAATGAGAATAATGAACATTACGAAAAAGATAAACGCTCCTTGGAAAAAGGAATTGGCATGGAAGAGAATAAGATAAGTTAAGACCTGTCTACTTATTAAAGATGCAGACCACAAGGGAAGGGGTAGGTTAAAAAAATCCTTAGGGAGTCTCCAAAATAGCTCACCAGTAAACCCCCAGTCCCGGCACACCACTCCTTTGCTCATTTAAAATGAATGGTCCCTCATTGGGTGCATCTGTACTTAAACAGCACTGTTGCTCATGTTATGTTTGAACACACCTGTTGCGGAGTCTTTTTGTCTGTATTCTGTGGAGGTTTCTGAAGCTGTACTTTTATCTGAATCTGATGGGAATGAACAATGCATCATCAATGATGTCATTAACCATATTACCTACATACACATGTATGACATGATTAACAGAAGCAGGAAGCCTCAAGCCAGTTGACCCATACTGCTGTAGCTTATTTGGGATGCTAGTCCATAGCAGGGCACCCTCCCAGCATAATGACACTGGTACAGAGAGAGGCACTATGGGAGTAAAGCATATTGTCCACGAACACAGCACAATGACTTCAGCTGGGCTCAAACCTGGACTGCTTGATCCAGAGTCGGGTGTGCTAACCATTAAAGGTCACTGCGCCGCCCACCACAAATTAGCCAAACAGCAAAATAAAAAATAAATTTTTGTTTGTTGAGTTCAAATAGATGCTGCTAACTTAAATGAAAGTTATAATTATTAGCCTACAGCTAGCTTAGGTAGCTTGCAGTTATAAGCCTTTATATTGGAATACCGTAATGATTCGATTTAGCGCCCTCCTTCCAAAATATAAGTGCCCCCTTACGAATGTGTTTTTGTAAATAAGCGCTCCCATTCCAATAAGCGCCCCCATTCTTATTAGTGCCCCCATTCTTATAAGCACCCCTATTCTAATAAGTGCCCCGATTGTGGATAACTGCCCCTACTGAAGTCTTTAACGCCAACTAGATAAACTCCTGACTGTTCACCGTACAGTTCATGTATTTATACCATGTCATAGAAAATACAGCCAATCAGAATACAGGAAAGCCGTTGTATATTCGACGGTATTCAACCCAACCTTCCCATCGTGCGCTGCGATCTTATTCTCGATGAAATTTAGTGAGCGTATTTTCTATGGCATGGTATAAAATAGTTACACAACACTTTCTCGTGGTATACTATGGAATATCCCACTTGTCACTTGTATTTTCTTCGTATACACACTCGCCTAAAGGCTCGTGTGTATACCGAGAAAATACAAGTGACTCGTGGGATATTCCATATTATTATTCAACACATGCGCGCGCTGCCCATATATGGTCAAAATGTAAACGATATCTGTCATCCGTACATAACAGATATCCTGCGATATACGTAGGTTGCGAAGATTCGTCCGAAATCTTGCAAAGCGCTGCATAATTACAGTTTTTCTTTCTGCAAAATGTGTTTCGTTGACAATTTGTTGAATAATAAAACAATTATCCTGCTCAATCTTGCGTAATATCGTCTGATTTTAGCCAACTCGGCCTACGGCCTCGTCGGCTAAGTATCAGGCGATATTCCGCGCGATTTCGCAGGATAATTGTTAAGTATACCACTCGAAAGCGTTGCATAACTAGTATATATTTACTGCTGAAATTTACAATTATTTTAAAAGTAACTGAACTTATAATAATTTCTAACTGTTACGGTTTCTGTTATTGTTAGATTGTTTCTCAAAAAATTAAATAAGCACCCTGTCCCGAATAAGCGCCCTGTCTCGAATAAGCGCCCTCCCTTGAGGTGCCAAAAGTAAATAAGCGCCCCGGGGGCTAAATCGAATCATTACGGTAAGGAATTTGTGGCTCACCAGTCATGATGTCATACGAGCCATTCAGGGTAGCCTAAACAACACTTTGTTAGTCTAAATAGCACTTTGGTTAGCCTTATACTAACAGTAAAGGTAGCTCTTGCTTGAAAAGACCAAAAATTTTACAGAAACGTATGAAATTTAACTGGAATTTTCAGAGGGGTGGGGGGTTCTTTTAAAAATCCCTTTCGTGGGGAAGGTATGGATATTTTATGGAACTACACAATGAACTCAACAGTAAACTTTACACTTATCAAACAACTATTCAGCAGATACTCAGCAAAAGTTTATCACCAGACTTTTTTAAAAAAGGTACATACATGTAAGGGAGGAGGGGGAGGGGGGGGGTGAGCTTGTGCACATAAAAAAAAATCTATAAAATAGACTGTTGAGAATTTTTTGCTGTTTTATAATAATACATGTCCACAAAAAATGAGTATGAAAAGAAAAAGAAAAGCCAGGGGCAAATCACACCCATAACATATACAAGGTTAGCTCAACATGATTGCTTTCTTGTTCACCTTTAGTCCTGGATTAATTCAACAGTTTTGATTAAAGGATAAAAGATAAGTTGCAATGAGCTCTAGAGAGGGGAGTTCAAATTAAGAGTGGGGAGGGAGGTGGAGAACAGAGCCTTAACATTACAGATCCACACCTGTTGACGACTTCCCTTTTGCTCCTGTGGCAGTTGAGGAAATGGAAGAAAGTGTCTTTCCATCTTGACCTGTTGAGATAAAAAAAATGCAATAATATATCAGAAATAAGCTGATTTCAGCTGAGTGAAAATACCGGTATATAAAAAGCAAATTGTTTCACTGGATGTGTTTGTGCATAAAGTAGGGTTCGCTTAAACTCTAATTTTCTCGAGTTAAATCGAAGTTTATCATATTACTAAATGATAGGTGAAAGTTCTCCTGAAGTTTGAAAGCCATCACAACAAAGCCAAAGAAGTTATAATGAAAAGTTTGACATGGACAAGCTTGCTCTAAATAACTTCGGAGACACCTTAAATGCTGCTAATGTAAGTGAAAGCTTTAGAATGTGGTTCTGTTTCTGCTAAAAGGACCTTATATAACTAGCTAGTCAGAATACTTTTACATTTTACAAGGTGCCCCAGGGGTATACTGGTCAATACTTTCCTTGCACCAAATGCAAACTACATGTAATATCCAGTCAAACCCGTATTCAGCAGCCACCCTCTATTAAAAGGCCAGTTGTCAAAGTCCCGAAAGTATATATTGCAAGTATAATACTGTACATGTAGTTAAAACTCTTATTTAGCGCCACTTGTACACAGCCGCAGCCACCTTTCGGCCATCGCATTGAGGATTAGTCTATTGTTGTTATCTCTATTAGAGCGGTTTTCACTTGAGTTTCGAAAGTAATTCATATTTGCTTTGGTTATGCATTACTACACATAGTGATTGGTTTAAAAATCTTGCGCCACTTTCTTAACCAATCAGAAGTGAAACCAAAACCAATCATGATTCACTCGCACATGTTTTCACGCGCATTGTGTTTTGATTGGTTGACTACAATGTCTGTGTTTGTTTTGTTTTGATTGGCCAGAATGAGTACTAATAGGTTTTGGTTTTACAAGACTCAGTTGAAAACCACTAAAAGCAGCCACCAAGACTTAGAATATGACTTGTGTAGTTTTGACCAGGAAAGATTCCAAAATAGAAAGTCGCAACTGATAAAAATATTTTTAAAAAACACACGCTCATTATCATCTTGACTGATCGCATGATTCCGTTGTCACTAAAGCTAAGTGTTAAGATTTAGATTTTCTGGCAATAAAGTGATGATTCTACCACGCCATATGCTAATTTCTAAAAAGCCCCTATAAAGCAACCAACCTCTTCGCTTAATAGTGGTTCAACTGTATATCATATCTAGACAGTATAAAATGCACAAGCACACACCTGTTAGTGACACTGCGTGTTTGTTCATCTGTGCTTCGTTGCTGTCTAAAGAAATAACTGCTTCTACCTTCACAGTCATTCCTCCATCTTGATCTTATGGAGAGAATATAAATTTATAATTTTAATTTGTTATTATTCTGATTTTGTGGTTCCAGAAAATATCCATACCCCCTCCAAGGAAAGGATTTGCCCTATGCCCCCCCCCCCACCCCCCTGGAAATTCCAATTAATATAGTTTCATACATTGCAGTTTTGGGTCTTACCGGTAATGACCCCCGCTCCTCCCGGCCGGAATTTCCAATCCCTTCTGTGGGGGGAGGGTGGGGGGGGGGGGGGGGAGTATGGTCCTTTCCTGGAACCACACATTATAATGGTCACTGTAAAATTTTTAGGATAGCCTAAATTTTGGCACATTTCCTGGACATCCCTAAATTAATTTTGATCCCAAAAGAGACATCTGTTAAAATCAAACAGCGTAAAACTGAATTATTCTTACTGCTGGTAAAAATAATTAATAAATACATTTACCTGTCAATGAAAGATTTAAGGGGACAGCTTTACGTGGCCTTTGCACTAACTCGTGTATCATTTCCTTAAATCGCTCGCATTCTTCCTGCCAGTTGTAAATTTTTCCATACTGTTCTCTGAGACGAATAGCATGCGCATGTCTCTCTTCTACTTTCAGCTCAGATAAATCATGGATTCTTCTTGACCATTCCTCTGGCTTATCGGAATTGACTACCACAGACTTCCCACCTTTCATTCCTTCTAATGCTTTAGCTATTCCACATTCACTGGAAACAAGAACAGGGACACCAGCCGATATTGCTTCCAGGGCCACCAGACCAAAGCCTTCTGTGCGGGATGGCATGACTATTACATCAGCTTGACGAAACATCTTTTTTATTTCTTCATAGTCACAATAGCCACGGATGGTTAGTTGGTTCTTTGCTATTTTTGTTTCATTGAGAAACCACTTCTGTAATTTTTTCTGTTCACCATGTGGAGAGCCAACAAAAGTCAGTTCATATTTCCTCCCAAGAGAAGCAAGCGCCTTTCCTATGATGTCATAACCCTTGAGTTCAAAATCCTCAAAACTTCCACGACCAAACATGAAGACACTAAACTCCTCTGCTGGTAGAAATTTGACCGGCCTTTGAATGACAAACTTCTCAAACATTCCAGGTGTAATAACTTCTACTCTGATGTCTGGAAGCAGTTTGCTGTATTTTCTTTGTAGTAGAGAGCCCACAGCAACAACCAGGTCGGCTGCTTCGCAAAGCTCTATTTCTCGTTTATTCTTCTCTTCGCTTTCTGCAATTGCATCTGCTGTGGCGCCTCCTTCCAGTTTGTGTTTACCCAGGTCTTCGCAGAATACATGAACAAATTGAACCCACCAGCATTTTGCCCTGTCCGAAATAAATTGGGCAGCACTTCCAAACTTTCGTCCATGTCCAACGACGACATGAGGATGTGGAAGATCTGATGGTGGCATTTTCAGTCCTTCCATAAGATCAGCAGATCCTGGAAGACGTCGAGCGGCGATTAAATTCACTCCCTGTTTGCTCGCATCTTGTCTGTCTTCTTCGCTGCTACTGCAAACATAGCAGTGGATTTTTATCTTGCCTGTCGATGCTTTAGCCAGATTCACTGCAAACTCTCTGTTGAAAGTCGACAGGCCTCCCTTCGAGGATCCCCACTCGTCGCAGATGAACAACACATCGATACACTGAGAAACATCGCGAGGAACACAACGATTTCGCCCAGGCTGCTTCGAATCATCCTGGTCGGCTAGACGGAATACTCTATCTTCTCCGGCGTCTTGCAAGCGAATTCTTGCAGCTACGGAAGCTACTGTTCCCATTTCGCCTCCATTCCAAACACATTATATTACACTGGAATGAAAACTAGCGGTGGTTTGCCGCGATCTAAAGCTAGCAAACACTTTGTGAAAAAGCGAAAATTGCAATATAAACTTCCGTGTCTTTACGAAATGAACAACTTCCAGCCGCTCCCAGTTCTCAGGTTTCACACAGGGTATCTTGACCAAATTTGGCGCGTTGAGTCCAGTCTTCGTTCCTGCCGGAGATCCCCCGAGAAGTGCGCTCATGAATAATGAAATAATGAGTAAATGAAGAATGAATAATGATAATGAGTAATGAAGTCGTCCAGGAGGGGATTCCCTCACCATCGCGCTAGTAAAATTTTGCGTAGCCTTATCGAGCTGTCTTTGGACCTGTTTTCTTCTCTCTTCGGAAATTCTCCCGTCTGAATCTACCAGCAACTTCTTGTTCCAGCCATTATTGATGTATATGTACTCCTAACTTATTTATGGTCACAAATGAGTAAAACCGTGTTAAATTCAAGTGTACCTAATACCGAATTAGTGATCGAATTTACAACAGTGAACCGAAGGCACAAAACGATCTGAGAACTTACTTGCTTTAGCTGGTCTTAGCTCTTTCAAGGTCAGGCCGCTCAAATTTCGACAAGCCCTACACTTCAACGGCCTTATTGCTTCAGTCTTAGTTAAAATGTCGATGCAAAATAGGAAAATGTGATATTTTGCCCCTTTAAAAAATAGCTCAAATTCTGTCTTACAGATGTTTATTTTATTTTGCATGAATGTTTAAATTTTGAGGTGGGTTCATACGGGTAGATTTTGAGAAAAACGCTGTTAAAACAACTAGTGCCCAGTCCCCTCTTAGGCACTCGGGATCGGTCGATCGACCATTCATTTTGGCTCTTTATTGATTGTTTATTAGCATTTTTATTGGTCAAATGTCGCATATGATTGCTATATGCTTTAAAAAACAGTAATAACAGAAAGAAAGAACATTCCTGAACATTTTTAAAGAGAGTTAAAAGTTGGGCTCACTTACCCCCTCAAAACTGATCATGATTAAGCCACCTTAAATTCAAAGGAAAAATTCCTTTGTCGCGTACAATTTGTACAAGCGCCGCCCTCGAATAAGCGCCGCATTTGAGGCGCGAAAAATTTAGTAAGCGCCGCGGCGCTTATTCGAGTAAATACGGTAATATAACTGGCTGTGGTGTTTGTTTGGTACAGAAATTGTTAGTTCTTTTTAAATTAATTTTCAAAGTTGTGGTAAATTTAAGCCTTGAAAGTGGTCGTTACGAGGGCGCGTTCGTGTGAACCGAAAAAATAATAATGAATGAACAGATCAAGCGAGTTGTGGTTTTACTATAAGTACATGAAAGTCTTGCGGCAACACACAAGAAATGAGCGAATTCTGTTTTCAAGCCAGATCGACCAGGCCGGTTTTACAGACAGGTTTTATAGCGGATATTTGTCAAAACAGACTTAACACAGCCGTGATACAGTAACTTTAATTTTGTAACGGTGGATGCAGGTTGGACTATCTGACATTTAGGTGAAGGGAGAAAAACACCAAAAAAATACAATGTGTTAAGGTTTTCATTGGTTGTATCTTCGTAGAGTAAGATGTTACAAGGTTCTAAGGCTTTCGGTAATCTTCAAAAACTGTCCGTACTCGTAAAAAATAACTTCTTCTCTCCGTGGCTTAAACTCGATTCTGGTATGTGAAAACTATAAGCTTGTCAATAAACGCGCCCTTTCGATAAGATAAAGAGTATTTCGTTTCACGCTAGCTTCTAATTAATAATCATCAGTTCTTATCTCATAAGGTTCCGTTCTTAGGTAGGTTCGCAAAGTTCAAGGTTCAATTCTTAGATTCTTAAAGGTTCAGTTTCGTTTCTTCACACAATGTGAGTCTTGGTCTACACTGCACTGTACACTAGCTCGCTGCATTTTTAATTCATTATCATTATTTTATTTTACCTTATTGACATCGGAATTCGGAAGAGTAAGATTTCAAGACAATTTATATAGAAAAAGTTGCATATTGGAGGAGTAAGGTTTGTTCCCCAGATGCAAGGGTCCTACATTGACCTACAATTAAATCTAGTAAAAATGTGATTATAATTACTATAAAAAAGGCATAATAACATTTAAAATTTCACATAACCCACCAAGGGGGTTAAAATTGTTGCTTGGTGCATAAATTTGTATCAGAACATACAAACTTATACAAAAATATCGTAGAACATTATTATTATCATTATTCTACACCAAGAATCTACATGCGGGCCTACTCCTGCTTGCATCAATGTTGCATGTATGTGTGGGGTGTTCTGCTTTCACAGTAAAGCACCCACACTGTGCGTATTACGCAGGGCACTTTTCACCATTCCACCACCATTATTTAAAGAGTTTCTATCGTAAGCAACCTCCAATCCATTGTCTTTCATTAAAAGATTTGTACTGCGAGTGCACGGGCCATTGAAACTGGACTGTTCTGCACAAATAGCGCTGCTTTGTAAATGAAGAATGAAGTTACTCTCCTTTGGTGGTGTACTGGTCTTTGTTGAATTTACCTGATCAACATCAGCATGAATAACTTGGTCGTTCTGTGTGTGAGTGCATTTCTCTCTCTTTCAGCACAGTTTGTCGTGACCTCATCTGAATCATTCATACCTCTATTTGTCACGCACAACGCCTCCATATTGGGTTCAGCAGGGCTGAAATGTACTGCGTCGTTTAAGCTTCCTTCACAATTACCACTTAACACCGCCAAATCTGCATTAGAAAGACCACTGTCTTTACCAGAAGCTGACTCAACCAGCTCTGTCGTCTCAAACTCGGAAACTAAACAAAATTCGTCCTGCTAATCGTGCCAGCTCGGTTACCGGGCTTACATGAAGAAGCCCTTAACGGCCATGCCCTTAGGGCGTCTTCATGTCAGCCCGGTAAACAGGCTGTTTCGTTTACCAGGACAAATTTTGTTGTCTGTTCATATGGAAAATTTTAGCCCGTTTGACTGGGATAAACTTTTGCATCATTCACGGCTTGTAACTTTAATAATAAAGCTTATTCGCATATTTTTTAAATGGAAATACATACAAAGCAAAATAATGCTTCTCGGTAACTGGGCCAGCCCGGTCAACCGGACTCATCAAGAGGCCCTAAGAAAGGTATCTATTAGCTAGGGGCAAAATAAAGCTCGCTTTGGACACGCCTAGATTAGTCTCCTTTAGAATAAGGCTGATTTTTTTTTTTTCGACAGGCATCCCCTCCCTTTAACATAACATTCCCTCCGGTAAATATCACTTCTCAGATTTTGTTTTGTACCAAGTAACGGTTTTACAACCGAACGCAAGATCAGACGCGCCACAGAATTATTCTCGTTCGTCACGTGGCCAATTCAAGTAAATAAGCATTTGTGGAACTCCTAACAACATTTCCCAATATTTTGTTAATAATGACCATAAGTCACATGTTCGTATGTGTAATTCTTCGAGTAAGCTTTGAGTAATTTTCCTGCAGCGCGGAGCCAAGCATGGCTTTTATGTTCAAAGCAAAAAATACAAATTAAACGGTGTAAAAGGTGAGAGAGCCAAGTCCCTAGCCAAACTCTGATTGGTTAGTGTCTATGAAAGTAAAATGTCAATATCACTCTCTCTTCCGCTTTCGTGCGGACTGGGAAATGGGGAGAGGTAAAAAGTTAGCGCGCGGGGCCTGGAGAGAATGACAACGAAATTGCGCTGGGGACATTCATTCTCGTCCCATAGCCGTTTCGTTTCTCTTAGCCGGCTTGGCACGAGAAAACGGAGGGCTCTGGGGACATAGAATTTTTGAATTAGTTCGAATTTTTTTGATTGGCTGTTTGGAACAAAGAATTCCTAAACGGAAGTCAAAAACATAACGACTCTCTCATACATTCTTTTGAAACGTCATGACTGCATACATGAAGACCGGAAGTCCTAGAATCTAGGACTGGAAATTTTCTGTCCCCAGAGCCCTTCGTTTTCTCGTGCCAAGGCTCAGCCGGCTAAGAGAAACGAAGGGCTATGGGGACGAGAATGGGGGACATTGGGAAGTGAAAGGGAAAGGCGTCGTCCCGCACGCTCCCCCTATTTTTCGTTTTTTTTTTGTGTGTTGTTTTGCCTCCCCCCATCCACTGAAGGGCCCTCTGCGGAGAAGAGTCAATGCCAGGCGCAGGAAAACACAATGATACCAGACTCGTACCCAAGACTCTCGATCTAGAATACAGTGCAAGCGCACTGCTCGTTAGGCCACTGCGTCACCAAAACATCAAGCAAATCTAAAAGAAATGCCGGAGCAAATCCAAAGATTTTCAGGAACTGTAGGTTCGGCCTTAGGATCAAGGTTAAGTCTACATACGAGCTTATTCCGGTTTTCGTAGCATTCAGTGACTAGAAGAATTTCTACCCCTCACCACCGACCACAAACGCCGGCTCCGGCCAGTCCCGATTTTTATGAACGCACAGAGTGGTTAATCAGATTCAGCCAATCAGATTTGACCAGAAGTCCGTTAACCGCAGACATTATAATGGGGACCGGCCAGAATCTGCGTTACTGGCATGTTGCTGACTGACAGGAAGGTGGGCTCTTTTTCAACTCCGCTTCGTGAAAAACAAATAACACGCGAAACGAGAACAAATATCTCACGATATTTTTTTTCATTTTTCCACGATGTTTTCTCTCATGATATTTTTTCTCTCGGTTGTATTTGTCCTCACTCTTGTGAAGTACAAATATCTCACGGTATTTGTACTTCACTAGACCGGTTTAGCCTGCGTAACTGGCGGTTTTTTGGGGGGTTTAAAGCTCGCACAAGCAAGCGCGAGGCTCTGGGAGTTCGCCTCTTGCTTGTGCCCGCTTTAAAACCCCAACAAAACCGCCAGCTATGCAGGCTAAACCGGTTTAACAGGTTCGGTATTCCTCTTGACCGCGCGAATGATAAATCAAAAGCCCTCTGGGCTTAGTGTCTTGTGACTCTTTTCAGAGTTTAATTTATATGAAAATAGACCGCTTTTCACGTCTATTTATTGCTTGTAAAGATATCGAAAATTAAAAAGCGTGCATCTAACATAAAGAAACATTTAGACTCCTCACCCCTAAAATTTAAACTTAAACTTAAGCTACTTTTGTCGCTCGATAAAAGTTGTGACATTCAAAACACGATATACGAAACTCTTGATTCACTTGTCAATTCAGAAACCTTTGTCGTGAATGCTTGCGCTGAACTTCACGATTTCACAGCTAAAGATAAAAACAAAGGTTTATTCCAACTACAAAAGGTTCTCACGCGAAAGGCTTAAAATCCAACTAAAAAATATATATAAGATTTGGGACCTAAAAGACAACAACACCGAATTTTCGATCAAGTGATCCATTGTCACGAGAGCAAGCGCTTACAGGGGAAACCCGTCACGCTGCAATTTGTGTCTGACGGAGAAGCTCTGCATACTATCAGCTGACAGACACACCTTGAACAAAAGATCTGAGCTTGTTACCAAGTGCAGGCACGAAAACAAGTACTACACGGCCAATCAGAGACAGGATCGTTCCAACCGTCCTCCATGAACGTAGTTTAAATTGTATTTCACCGCATCTAACGACACAGTCTGATGATCGCTTCGTGCGTTAAACTCTGAGTGAAGTTTCTATCTTTAATTATTGTATAAGATTACGTGCTTAAAGTTTTGAAATCGATGCCTTAATAGTATCCATTCCGATCACAATCACGGTAATTAAGCGTCCATTTTGATTCATACTAATTGGTCGTTGCTATTTCTGTCAGGCGGATAATGTTTGTACTTATTATTGTCACGCGACTTGTTTCCGACACCTTATCAAAAGCGATTTTTCCAAGCAGCCGAAAGTAGGCTTGACTTAATTCAAAGTACATTCCAGCATGTAGCCGTTGAACAGTTATAGGACTCCGATAACAGCACAAAAAGAATACAGACACACAGATTCATAAGCATTTATCTGTCACAGATAATTCTTAAATATCTTAAAAAGGTCAACAAAGTCACAGATTTTCCTTTGTTGTTTTGTGTCTGTGACTGATAAGAACGTTTTCAGCCTCACGTTTCAATAAACTCACGCACACTACCAAGCAAAGTTTCATGGTTGTTGACCTTTCGCGTGTGTCTTCGAGTAATACTCAAATTGAAGACACACAAGGAAAATAATGTCCACGGGATCAGTTGTTTTGAACTAGTTTAATCAGCACAAATTCTAACTTGCCTAAGCTAGCTAGTCAACTGAAGTAAAGGCACACATGTGGTTCGACTACTACGGTCTATTACATCTTTGAAATCGGATCTAATCAAAAATGGAAACGGCAAAAAAAGGTTTTCCTGACATATTGTCGGTCGACATACCTACAGTTCTGTAAGGCGCAATCCTGTTTAAGTGTTATTGTCAGAGAAAACCGGGCAGGAGCAAAACATCGAGGTCGGCCATTTACCTTCATCTTTTCACAGTATAAAAGCTATCTGAAAAGATTAGCAACGGTGGCATTTGCAGCAGTAGACGTTCTTTTTTCTTCGAGATATGACTATACCTTAATTTTGGGCCCTCAAGCGGCCTGAAAAAACCGAAATTTCGGGCAATTTTGGGTGAGCCTACAGCACACTTCGTATGACTCCTCAAACTTCTTATATTTTTTCTATGACACTTATTCCCTTATAAATGGACTGAGATACATAAAACTTCCTGAGCTTTAATACTAAGTTTTTTACGCGGCCTTAAAAATTGCAACTGAATCGTTAATGAGCTTGACTTAAATTTGAGTCATTTTCAGTCGACTGTTTCACCAAAGTGCGGCAGTTTATTTGGAAAGTAAAATCATCCTTCGATAGTCTTTTGAGCTGTTATCAAAATCCAGGTTAGTTAAAATTGGTATCTAGAATTAAATCGGAGTTAGCGGCGTCTGAAACTGCCATACCAATGTTCATTTTAGCAAATTCCCGCCAAATTTTACATCACACTATGTTTTCACTTCCTCTGATTTTAGTCCATAATTAACTAAAAGGACTTAAAAGTATTTTCGTTGACTTCGGGATAGAACATCGCAACTGTAATACCATTAAGAACCTGTGTAAACATTTCAAAACCCTAAATAAATACCCGACATTTTCTTAGACACGTAGCAAAATTTCCCGCGAAAGTTTTATTATGGTTCTTCGTCACGCTACAGGGTAAACCGGACCGCATCCTCAGTTCGCTGGTCTATTGACGATCGCCAAAAAGCAAATTGGAAACAAATAATGGAAAGGTAATCGAGAATCACCTTCATTAATTAAATAGACTTTGCAGACATTTTGTTCACTCTTGTCTCCCCCAACTTTGGGAAATGCGTGACATGTCACGAATTGTAAGGTCCGGACACCAAGTGTAAAGCTCTGTTTGAAAGTCTGGGCGTTGAAATCATAAATTGTTCTTTCCATACAGTATAGCTGGACTTGTTCAGTTTATCTTCCTTTACAGGCGAGCAAGCGAGATATGAATTTTCACTTCGTTAGGGCCTTTTTAAATGAGCCCGGTAAACTGGCTGTCACGGTTACCGGGACGAATTTTGTCGTCTGTCTATAATTTCAGCCCGATACGAAACCAAAATAGCGACACATAAAGCTGCATTGTTCGCGACTATTGTAGCTCTATTGACACTTGCAACTTTACTAATAAAGCAAATTCGCATACTTCTCAAGTGGAAATACATATAAAGCAAAATTATGGCTTTTTTGACCACCCAGTTGCGAAAGCAAAGCTATTTTGAATTTCTCCAAAAAAGGGTCGTCCCGGCGACTGGACTGGAGTGTTCATAAGGGAAAATTTTCATCCCTGTTGCCGAGATGCTATTTTTGATAAATCAACAAGTGGCCCTGTTATTGTGATTACTGATTACGGTAAAAAATAAATAAATAAATAAATAAATAATAATAATAATAATAATAATAATAATAATAATAATAATAAAACGTTTCGACAAGTTAAAATCAAACTTGATTTTTATTTTTTTTATTAATCGCTGTAGTTTTATCAGATTTTGATCTACATTATTTTTGAATGAACCAAAATCTCGAATTAATGTGGCTTATCAAGCCAATGCGTGCAAACTGATAATCCAATTAGGTTTGTGGTTTTCATACGTTTAATTTAGTTTTCTGTGAATCCTCGAATGTTTATCAACAACAGTAAATGAAAAGGAAATTATCATTAGCTACTTAGGATACATTGTTTTATCAGCAAAATTACTAATAATTTTTAGTTTATTGAGAATGAAAAACTTAAATTTATCAAACTGATAAGCATAAATAAAAGGATACAGCTTACATTCACTGCAGTCTTTTTAACTAGCTAAAAATGACCATGAAAAACACACACAAAATGTGTTGATACACACATAAAACATCATATAAATCGACTTTCTTAGCTTTTTAATAAATACTTATAGGTTGTACAATGGAGTCAATCGTGACTATTTTTAATGTAGTCTATAATGCTGTACAGCCAGTTTTAAAGCAGTTAGTAATTTGATAGAAATGCCGGGGTTTGGTAAAGGCGAGAATTTATTTATTTTCATCTTCATCAAACCACTGCATTATAACTGGGCATGCAGTATCATCAAACAAATCATCTCTAAGCTCCTCTAACGCCTTCAATAATCGTGGGTCCCGGTTTATGGAATATTTTTTACCCCCCCCCCCCCCTAATACCTTCTTTCATATTGTTAAAAATTTGTGATAGCCCCTACCCCTTAAACCTAACAGTAAACATCATGCCACCCCCCCCCCCACAAGTTTGATTTTAACTTGTCGAAACGTTTTATTATTATTATTATTATTATTATTATTATTATTTATTTATTTATTTATTTATTTATTTTTTACCGTAATCAGTAATCACAATAACAGGGCCACTTGTTGATTTATCAAAAATAGCATCTCGGCAACAGGGATGAAAATTTTCCCTTATGAACACTCCAGTCCAGTCGCCGGGACGACCCTTTTTTGGAGAAATTCAAAATAGCTTTGCTTTCGCAACTGGGTGGTCAAAAAAGCCATAATTTTGCTTTATATGTATTTCCACTTGAGAAGTATGCGAATTTGCTTTATTAGTAAAGTTGCAAGTGTCAATAGAGCTACAATAGTCGCGAACAATGCAGCTTTATGTGTCGCTATTTTGGTTTCGTATCGGGCTGAAATTATAGACAGACGACAAAATTCGTCCCGGTAACCGTGACAGCCAGTTTACCGGGCTCATTTAAAGAGGCCCTAACGAAGTGAAAATTCATATCTCGCTTGCTCGCCTGTAAAGGAAGATAAACTGAACAAGTCCAGCTATACTGTATGGAAAGAACAATTTATGATTTCAACGCCCAGACTTTCAAACAGAGCTTTACACTTGGTGTCCGGACCTTACAATTCGTGACATGTCACGCATTTCCCAAAGTTGGGGGAGACAAGAGTGAACAAAATGTCTGCAAAGTCTATTTAATTAATGAAGGTGATTCTCGATTACCTTTCCATTATTTGTTTCCAATTTGCTTTTTGGCGATCGTCAATAGACCAGCGAACTGAGGATGCGGTCCGGTTTACCCTGTAGCGTGACGAAGAACCATAATAAAACTTTCGCGGGAAATTTTGCTACGTGTCTAAGAAAATGTCGGGTATTTATTTAGGGTTTTGAAATGTTTACACAGGTTGTTAATTGTATTACAGTTGCGATGTTCTATCCCGAAGTCAACGAAAATACTTTTAAGTCCTTTTAGTTAATTATGGACTAAAATCAGAGGAAGTGAAAACATAGTGTGATGTAAAATTTGGTGGGAATTTGCTAAAATGAACATTGGTATGGCAGTTTCAGACGCCGCTAACTCCGATTTAATTCTAGATACCAATTTTAACTAACCTGGATTTTGATAACAGCTCAAAAGACTATCGAAGGATGATTTTACTTTCCAAATAAACTGCCGCACTTTGGTGAAACAGTCGACTGAAAATGACTCAAATTTAAGTCAAGCTCATTAACGATTCAGTTGCAATTTTTAAGGCCGCGTAAAAAACTTAGTATTAAAGCTCAGGAAGTTTTATGTATCTCAGTCCATTTATAAGGGAATAAGTGTCATAGAAAAAATATAAGAAGTTTGAGGAGTCATACGAAGTGTGCTGTAGGCTCACCCAAAATTGCCCGAAATTTCGGTTTTTTCAGGCCGCTGGAGGGCCCAAAATTAAGGTATAGTCATATCTCGAAGAAAAAAGAACGTCTACTGCTGCAAATGCCACCGTTGCTAATCTTTTCAGATAGCTTTTATACTGTGAAAAGATGAAGGTAAATGGCCGACCTCGATGTTTTGCTCCTGCCCGGTTTTCTCTGACAATAACACTTAAGACATGCTTTTCCCCTATTGCTGTACCAAAATCATAAAACACATTGTTCTCACGAAACGGTAGCTATTATCAGATTGACTAATATGACTAGAATGGTGGGAATCTCGTGTGATTGCTTTTATCACTAATAAAAAGCTTAAAAATAAACGCAACTGTGTGTAAACAGCATCTGCAGACCTCTCAAGTCTCACGATTTTGTCCTGAGACTCACGGTTTTCACTTCAATCTGACGACGAGAAACAGAAATCTCACGAAAAAACAGAGTAACAAGTCATTTGATTAGCGCCTGGTTTTAGGACTCTTTTAGTTATTTTTGTCCGTCAGTTGATCAATCTCCCGGTTTTTACTGAAATCTTCAGATTTTTTTTACCTCAGTCTCTAGATTTCCAGTGCTTTGAGGTTGAGAAGTCTGCATCTGTTTTGTTTAAATCTGATGATCGCATTTTTCGGCATTTACTAAAAAAAAAAGAAAATTTTGACATGGCGGGAAAAATATTGACATGGCGGGAAAATTCCGCGGCCTCAGAAAGCAAATACGCATGGAATGCACCTTGTCCCCTGTAGTATTATCTTGTGTCGTCATGACTACGTCATGACGTCACAAGACAAAAACGATGGGAAGTTAGCATTTTTGGAAAAGAAAACGTTGGACAATAAATCTCTTATTAGACATTTTAGCGTGTTAAGGGACGGACCATTAATTCCTTGGAGGGGAGGGGGGTATGAAAAATATTCCTCTGCAAACTTTTTTTAGTTTATGCACCTCTTTAAACACTTGTATTTTGGCGAGCACGTAGTGCCTATCGAAATACTGCAAGACTCGTACAAAATATACAGTGATAATACTCACTAAAATGTCTAATAAGATACACGTACAACTTAGAACCTTGCATCCAAGGCCACTCTAGCAAACATATCTGTTCAATCAAAATATATTTTAATTTGTGGTAAATGCTCTATTTACAAACTAAATAACGAAGGAAATATGATTTTTACGATAACAATTGACTCGGACGGTCAAATTGGACCCCTCTTGGCCATGTGAATGGCACAGACATTAATTTCACGGTATGTACAATTGCCATTTGAACAGCACTAGTCATACACAGTATACACTATAGCTTAAGAAAATATTTGTCCTTGTTATGATTATAAACTGGAAACATCTGTCTCCAGTCAGTCCAAACCTCAATATGAGGTACTTCAATGTCTTTCATCGTCCAGAAAAGCTTTTAAAGCTTTAAAATTAGACTATAAAAATATATGTATAAAATTTGTATAAAAATAATTAAAAGGACAAAAGCCCTGTGTGCGATATCTAACACTTATTGTACTGCGTTCCAGTACAAACAACTGGTATTTACATAGCAGTCTCGCATCTAGTAAAAAAAAAAAACAGTTTGAATAAACCATCTATCGTACCCTAGAATCTAGAATTTTGCGTCAAAAAATAAACTAAATTATGAATCTTAGACTCCACATCTATTTATAGTCAGAATGCTTCTAAATAATGACTACAGTTTACACAGTGGAACCTCAAAATAACGAGTCCCTGTTATAACAAATGCACTTTCTCAGTGCCTTGGTACTTCGTTATTTAGAGCTTTCACTGTACAGCAACAACCAATTTTTTCCAATTATAAATTCGTTCAATAAATGTCTTATTAACCTAGCCTACTCAGCATTTTCTGAAAGAAATTCAGCCTTCGGTCTTTTATGTACAGATGTCGCTGCCCTTGATCCATACTACAGTCAACTCTCGTCTTGCGGACACCCCGCTATTGTGGACACTCGCTATTACGGACAAAATCCAGATCCCGGCGAAAGAGTTTGATTGGAAATGACTCCCGCTATTACGGACCCTCGCTATAACGGTCAGTAAACGACGCCTCGAGCGTGACCGCTATAACAAGAGTTGACTGTATTAAAACCTAAGGCTGATAATCTCCCGGAACGGTCATTGCGATTTTTTACCAAAAGATATCTTACATCGGGTCCCTGTTTAAAACTGCCCATAGTCTCTCTATTTCTCAGATCCTGTAGCGCGCGAAAATTAGCCACAAACAAAGCGGTTTTACCGAGTGTCTGGACAACGATCATCTGCTAAACAGAGAGACTGTGAACAATTTAGTCATCACTATTCAATCGCTGATTAACACTAATCCAGGATTAAAATGTAACAGAGGTTTAAATCCTGTTGTTTAAAGGAGCTAAGTCACGGATGACGCACATTGCAAATTTCACTGAGTCCAAAATGTTTGTCTGTTCATTTCTGGTTTATTTTTACCACTCTGTTGTTTTTACCTCAGTAAATTACTTTTTTATCTGGAAGTAGTTTTTTACACTAAAACAAAAAAACTCCGACTTCTTGTTTATCTTGATATTGCTCCTTTAAGTTGCTTGACACTACAGACCTGACTGGACAATATTCTGTAGTTTTAAATTGAAGGTAGCTTTGTACAGTTACACTGAAACAAAAACTACATATAATATTATATTCCTTGATACTGACCTTCGAATTGCTTGTCATTTTACATCTACTAAGTAGAAACAAAGGTACTTACATGTACAATTGAACTCTGCTCAGTTCCTTGCCCCCGGGAGCGGGATAGAGCCGGACATTAATGTTCTCCATTTTTCTCTATAACATAATTATACTCATACAATATTTTGTAAGTTTGACTCAATACTTTTCATTGTCGATATTAACTTGACCCAAATCATTTGCTAAACTACGTTGAATTTTGAGAAAGATGCCTACAGGACTTGAAAATAAATGACAAAATATTTAACAATAAATTTCAATACAAACTATGTAATACTAAATAGCTTCCGTGTTTGTTGCTAGCGGAGTAAGCCATAATTTTGTCTTGTGCCTTCTTAGCAGTAAGAGCCACGTTAATTAAATTTTACGAAGTGTCTAAGTGACAGCCGGTCAAGGTGTTTTACAATATACTAAATGAGCGACGATCATTTAGTGTTTTGAAAACCTTGACAGGCTACGGTCATTTTATCACAGCGTTAATTTTACGGCTTATTAGCCGTGATGTAAAGTACACTTCATGCGACAGTCACACTTACTACAACACGCCTTAACGTCTTAGTAAAATTTGGTTCAAACACGTTGTAATAATACAATAATTTCGCTTTCGTTTGGTCGTGTAAACACTTAATTCAAGTGTAAACCACGTCTAACATAGACCTCGTTTAAATAATCGGCCCCTTAGTTTCTGTCACTTAAACTTGCCATGTCCTAATCAGCCAAATAATTCTCGTCACGCAACACTCACGACATGCGTTGCGTGACAACTAAACCTGGGACTCCACAGGAAAGCAGTGATCACCATATTGTCATTAAGTGTAAACTTGCAGTTGATAAGGTAAATTAACTACCAATTTGAATTTTGACATTGTGTTAGCTGGCCGTCTGTAACATCAAACAAAATAAGCGTAAAGCGACAGTTAATTCACCTCACCAACTTCAAGTTAATCTTAAATATTCACACATGCCCACCAACACTAATCCACTGAGCATGCCTCAAGAAGAACTCTTTAATATGTGACTTTCTTTACTAAGAAGGCTTGGCACCCTTGATAAGAAGATACGTCACTGCCTCGGATTTACCATATCTTTGTGCAATCATTAGTGGCGTTTCACCAGCCTTGGTTCTGGATTCAATGTCAACTCCGTAAGAGAGGATCTTCTCGATAACAGCAGTGTTACCACCAAAAGAGGCGTAATGCAACAAGTCCATTCCACTCATGCTTTCTGAAGATGGATCAGCGCCCTTTGCAAGCAGATACTCCACAGCCTGTAGCTTGCCATAACCAGCGGCGACCATCAATGCCGTGACACCCCCGTTATTTATTGAGTCAATGCTAGGCACGTGACTAAGCATTAACTCAATAATAACAGGGTTGCCACCCTGTGAGGCCCAATGCAACAAATTCCATCCATCGTTGTCTTCTAATGATGGATTAGCGCCCTTTGCCAGCAGATACTCCACAGCCTGTAGCTTGCCATGACCAGCAGCGTTCATCAGTGCGGTGGCACCCCCGTTATTTATTGAGTCAATGCTAGGCACGTGACTAAGCATTAACTCAATAATATCAGGGTTGCCACCCTGTGAGGCGTGATGTAACAAATTCCATCCATTGTTGTCTTCTAATGATGGATTAGCGCCTTTTGCAAGCAGATACTCCACAGCCTGTAGCTTGCCATTACCAGCAGCTACCATCAGCGCCGTGACACCCCCGTTATTTATTGAGTCAATGCTAGGCACGTGACTAAGCATTAACTCAATAATAACAGGGTTGCCACCCTGTGAGGCAAAATGCAACAAATTCGCTCCATTGTTGTCTTCTAATGATGGATTAGCGCCCATTGCCAGCAGATACTCCACAGCCTGTAGCTTGTCATTACCAGCAGCTAACATTAGTGCTGTGACACCCTCGTTATCTATTGAGTCAATGCTAGGCACGTGACTAAGCATTAACTCAATAATAACAGGGTTGCCACCCTGCGAGGCGCAATGCAACAAATTCCATCCATCGTTGTCTTCTAATGATGGATTAGCGCCCATTGCCAGCAGATACTCCACAGCCTGTAGCTTGTCATTACCAGCAGCTAACATTAGTGCTGTGACACCCTCGTTATCTATTGAGTCAATGCTAGGCACGTGACTAAGCATTAACTCAATAATAACAGGGTTGCCACCCTGCGAGGCGCAATGCAACAAATTCCATCCATCGTTGTCTTCTAATGATGGATCAGCTCCCTTTGCCAGCAGATACTCCACAGCCTGTAGCTTGCCATTAGCAGCAGCGACCATCAGTGCTGTGGCACCCTTGTTAGTTATTGAGTCAATGCTAGGCACGTGACTAAGCATTAACTCAATTATAACAGGGTTGCCACCCCGTGAGGCCCAATGCAACAAATTACATCCATCGTTGTCTTCCAATGATGGATTAGCGCCCTTTGCCAGCAGATACTTCACAGCCTGTAGCTTGCCATTAACAGCAGCCACCATCAGTGCCGTTATACCCTGATCATCTCTGGAATCAATGGAAAATCCACAAGATAGCAAGGATTCAATTTTGGTAACATCACCGTCTTCTGCCGCATCGTGAAGTGAATTCCATTCATTTTTATCGTTGTCCACAAAATCGCTGCCTAAAATAATTGATAAAAAATCAAAATTAAAGAGACAGACGAGTGATTTTTGTACGAGATGGCGGAGATGCAATGGACGTGCCCAGCTGACGCGAAAAACTGACTCGTGAAAACATCCAGCTGTATCGTACAACATGTCGCTAAATTACCCTTTTAATTCCGTGAACACAACAGTAGTATTTAACTTATAACCAAAACTTTACTTCATCGATAAACCACACCATTGTAGTTGATCGAACTGTGCAGATTTTTTCCTTAAATAAGTATTTTTTTCCCCAATCGTTTGGCTGGTTTTTGGCACAAATTTTAAATATTTTCTCAATAAATACCTTAGTGTGCATCAGCAAACTTTCACCATCGAAGACTTGCATAAAGTGCAGCCTTTTTCCAAGGTTAACGTTTGTACTCATTTTTTTTTATAAAGGGTTTATTTTAAAAATATTGAAGGACCGTAGCCAGGGTTCAGCATAATAAAAATTTAAGAAACGATCTCTGGCGAAAAACTTTTAAAAAACACGACATTTGAGCTGTTTGATCTACAGTCTTCAACGGGTAAAAGTGAATAAAGATTTATGAATAGAAATGTGTAAGATTGAAAAAGAATGGACTATGTAAATTAATTATAAATGGGTGTAAAAAGAATGACGAACTGCCCAGGGAGTGGGCAGGAATTGTTGTCTGCATTTGGAGCCACAATGGTTTGCCACAATTCTTGACGAGTGTTTTCCTTATTCGAAACTGTTTTTGTCAATTAAGGAGGTGTTTTGCAAGGTTCGCAATTCTGGAACCTTTAGCCGCTATTTTAACATTTCTTTTGTGTTCTTTTTTCCGGGTGTTATGTTTTTTTTTTCGGTTTACTTTATCAAGTTTGCAAGTATTGTAGTTCCACTGCACTGTAATGAGATACATGTACTTGATAATAAGTTAAGTTTTGTGCTCAATTTTTCCCTCCATTCAAATAGCTTAGCTGCGTATAGCATAAACACATACATGTACACCCCTCCAACCATGCCAATAGTGTAGCAGCTGCATGCATTAAGCTCGAAATTCTACTGGTCCTCTGAAGTAGCAAATGCTATTATCTTGGGAGCTAAGGGCATTGTTTCTCTTGAAGGGTAGCAAGCCATTTACATGAGACCTTTCTAGATCTGCTACCTGACCCCCCCCCCCTCCTCCTGATGCAGACACAAACACACCTGTTGGCAACTCCCCTCCTTTGTTACTTGTTGCTTCTTTGTTAACTAAAGATATAGGTGAAGCTTGATCTGTGTCTAAAAAGAAGGGAAACAATTAGATGACTCTGTGCCAGGTACGGCGGAGCATTTTTCCAGGTGGGGGGGGGGGGGGGCTGACTAGTGACTTGAAGTGGGGGGGCTTAAGAGACTCTTCTCTTAGTAAGTCTTTATTTTTTCGGAAAAAGTGGGGGGGCTAAAGCCCCCCCAGCCCCCCGGCTCCGCCGTCCCTGTGTGCACTTCATGAATTCTTGCCATTGTGCACTGATCCAACTACCAATCAGATCCAAATATCACCATAATTTGATTTTGAGTTTACATACATACGGTTAACAAAAAAGAAAATAACATCTAAGAAAATGACTAATTCATTTAAAAATAAGCAAACCAACAAATGAAGGCATACAAGCTATGAAGGGTAGTCACATGTAAATTATGCATACATGTACTGCATGCATAATTATATAAATTTCCTGTGGCAGATGATCCTTCTTTGTTCAATTCAGTTTGTTTTCTTTATCACTGCCGTGAGCATCATTTTTATTTGCCGTTATAAATGAGGAGCTGACTGCTTCTAGGTTTGCCAAAATCTATTTTGCAAATGTTAATAAACGTCTTACGTGTACACGTACAGCAGCAAACTTTATTCATCATGCACTTGTAGAAAACTTGCAGCTCTGTTTTAAGATGTGTACTCCAATTTTACTAAATGGTTGGTAACTCATACATCAGTGCCATAGCATGGGGAGGGGCCGCCCCCCCCCCCCCCAAAAAAAAAAAAACAATTCAAATATTCAATTCAAAACAAGCGCAGCACTGACAATTGTAGAATGCTGTTGGATTCTGTATCCGTAATTAACAGTCCGGTTAACGCAATTCTTTTTTCCTAGTGCTATATTTATAACACTTTCCAACAATATTCTTGCACATTTCGCCTTTAAATAAACTCTAACACAATTTGAGGGAGCAAAACCCAGAAGTGCATTGTTTTTTTGCATCTGACCGCTGTGAATTGAGCGAATAATTTAGACAGGCACATTTGGTCAGCGGCCAAGCTCTTCCTGCTTCTTTTCGAAAACATTCAATATTCGGCTTGATAAAGCGTGAAATATTATGGCTTCAGCAAAGAAGAGGCTCTTAAGCAAAGCTCTTGAGAGGGTCTTAAGCAAAGCACACTCCTTAAATGGGCGAGACCCGATCCTGAAGAATCGGAGAGTGAAAACTGCGAAGAACAAGCAGGTTAAGAAGAAATATCTCAGCCATCTCAGGAATACAGACAGCAGGAACTTTGAAATTTGTGTAATAAGCCTGTTCAATAAGAAGAGTATAACGTTTAAATGGAATATCTGATCAGTGACTTTAGTGAGTTAAAAATTGCTGGAGACTGCTCTCAGAAGGCTGGAAATGCTATTTTAGTGACCCTAGATATAAAAATCTCCCGGGGGAGCATGCCCCTGGACACCCCTAGAAGGTCACGCCTTTGGCGCTCGTGCTGTGCCCCCCCCCCAAAAAAAAAAAAAAATTAACCCTGCTACGGCACTACATATTAGACAAAAAAAAACATTCAAGTTTTGTAAGTATTTAAATAAGTTACCACTGCACTGTATACGTAATGAGATGTAGTACTGTTTCAATTTGTTTTCGGACTCCCAAAATGTTTTCGGACTCCAAATTTTTTTGTTTATTAAACAAGTTATCAGTCTTTTTTGCTTAATAAACAAGTTTGACTAATGAAAGTTGCTTATTAAACAAAAAAGACCCTATTTTTTAATTGATAGACAAAAAAGGTGGTATTTTTTGTTTATTACACAAAAATTTTTTGCTTATTAAACAAAAAACCCGCGCGCTTTTTGCTTATTAAACAAAAGTTTCACAACATTTTGTTCACACGAAAATCTTTACCTTCGGCCGCCATTACATACAAAAATATTGAGAGGAAAAACATTGCTACGGATGAATCATTATTTTAAAAACATATATATTAGAAGTCTCTACTGCTAAATCATTCCACTGAGGGAAAACAAAGGCATGACTTCCCTTTTAGGAAGAATATTTTCCAAAAGTTTGAGTACGCAGCGCGATCGATCGGCTGCGTTCAACGAGCTGCTTGTTGGATGCTCAAGTTTTAAATCGGAAACGAGCCCTCTTCATTTTATTAATTACAAAATAAAAACATCAAGAGATTTCTAAAAGCAGAAAGAACCGGGGATTTGAACGAAGATGGCCTGTTTGTCGTCGAGTTTGTCGGTGATATTAGATCTATTTTATAAACGACGAAATGAACAACTTTCTAGCGATGTGTTTTACGCCGGTCATGAAATTTGCACTTTGCAGCGTAATGTGGGAAAAATAAGGCTCAACTCTGTGCAAAACCTCGGCAGCAATGGATAAATCATTGTGAAATGAAAAACTTTTAACAGAAGACTTGTCTGCTGCATCCTATTTAAGCGACCTTTCTTTTTCTGGAAGAATATTTTCCATGCATAAACGTTGTGCGATTTCGCGGCGAGCGATCGGCGATTCCGGAACGAGCTGCAAAGTCGAAAGTTTTTAAGCGATTCCTAGCAAATAAGGAGCTTTTTGAAGGCAGCAAGAACAGAAGATTTAAATAAACACAGCCCTATAAATATAAAGTCGTAGTATTAAATATGCAGTCGAGATAGCCGGTGATAAAATCTATTTTTAGACACGTTGACAAAATAAACAGCAGAGCTAACGATTCACCCGGCAGACAGGGAAAATTACCACGGTCAGAAAAAAAATTCTTTTCGCGTCAACTTTCAAAATTTGTGCTGAATTCCCGTGCAAAAGCTCGAAAGGACTTAAAATTCCTAGGTTCATTAAGATTAAGCGGAGTTTTCATTCAAGAACTGTATGTATGAAGCGTAAACAATGTCTAGCTAACGATTACTTTCACCACGGACTTTTTTTACAACAGACTTGAAATGCCAGCTTATGTTTTGAATATCAAGCAAGAATAGCGCCTTTTGTTTATTAATTAAAAAAAGGTATAGGTTTTAGTTATCAAACAAAAGTGCCACAACATTTTACGAACTTCATGCAGTCACGAGTACGGTGAAATCGATCTTGCAAAAGAAAACATCGTAATATAATGTCATACATGTAGACAGCTAATTAGAGTCACCAGTTTTCTTGAAAATATTTATAGGTTTTAACCAAAACGTGGCACGTTTTGTTTATTAAACTATTAAACAATTTGCTTTTCAACCGAAAACGGGTAATAACAGTCTAGTTTGCAAACACATTCTTATCTTCATGCAGCTACGTAACTACGGACAAAAATATTTGCGAGCAAAAACAACGCAATCATTCCACCCAAATTTAATACAATGAGGCAAAGAGTTTTCTGAATGTAGCAAAAATGGGTCACTTTATTCTGGACAGGGCGAAATAAACAGTAGCGTGGTTTGTATATTTCCGCGATTCACACGAAAGTAGTTTGTACTTTACGCGACAACTGGACAAATTTGAACTGAATTATGTGCCGAGTGTCGGTGAAGTAAAATTTAAATAGAGAGAAGGAACTGTAAAGCGAAAACTAGTGTGAAAACGTTACTGAAAAGAAACTCATGTTTTCAGTTCAGTGTTGACTTCTCGACGCGACTGAAACGAACACTTCGGTTTGATAAATAGAATTTAAAGGAAAGATAAAAACTCTCGGCTTTTTGCAATTCGTCGAGTTCGTTCGTACTGTAAAATTGACTTAGGTCAGCTTAGGTGCAGACAATGTACACAGGAGAATATTCATTCAAAAACCAATCAAAATAGACTTGTAAAATCTGAGAACACATTCGATTCGTAAACCAGAAATATTTACGAGAAGATCGATCAAGAGATAAAATGTGTGAAGTTTTAACGCATTCCGTCGAAATGGATTTTGGAAATGAAAGCTGGTGTTTAATTTGACGGACAATCTGCTGGCCAAAGATTTAAAACAGTTCATCGCACAAGAATTTATTTGTACTTGTTTTTATACGCTGCCCAAAATAATAATAACAAAAACAATCAAAACAGACTTGTGAAATCTGAGAACACATTCGATTCGTAGATCATGCAGAGATATTTACGCGAAGATCGATCAAGAGATAAAATGTGTTCTTCGGTGCGTTTCCGCTTGATTAAAAAACACACGTCCAGTAGAACAGAAAAATCGCAATACAGTTATTAAAAGGCTTTTACCACTCAAGTAAACAAAGTCTTTTCACTGAAAGAGTTTTAGTTTGAATCAGGATTCCTATTTGAAAAGCAATGTCACGCAACTCGCCGGCTAAGAAAACGCGAGAAAAGGTCGTTTTGTTAAATCTAATTGCCCTTTATTTTGAGCGAAAGTAGCTACAGAAACTTTTAAAACATCTGGAGATTTTTGAATGATCGTTTCAAGCGATCGTTTTGCCGGGTAGAAAAAAAAACAGAGCTTGACAACTGGAAGCAGTTTAACTTACAGTTTTCGTTGGCGCCAAAATGCTTTGCGCGGGAAAAATTTCAGACAGCTTTTAAAAAAGCTTCGGCAATTAAATTCAACACGACAATGAAAATACAATTTTTTGGTATCAATCCACACTTTTTTAATAAACTTCAATATCAACTGACTGATCGAGAGAACAAATATGAGACATATGAGCTCACCTCTTAACAAGTCACTGACATCAGGGCCACGGCGCGGCGTCCTTAGCACAGAAATTTATGCACGTCTGTAGATTCTTTAGTTGTCTTTCCCTTTAAATATTTAAACCGCCATCAGTGATTTGACCTGCTAAAAGTGATATGACTTGCATTTTCTTTGTTATACGCTTACAAACACTTGTCCGGCCTGGTACATGTACGTATTGAACAGTGTCCAGCACTCCGTTAGTAAGTCTTGCTTACAAACAGATCAAAACGAATAGTTCTCAACCAAAATTGTTTTAAAGTTCGCTCCTGTTTTCTCGAATACGGTAGTCCCGGAACTCGCATTATAAGTCGCGTATGCACGTGTAGATTTCAACGACGGTTCAACGGTTCACCTCAAAAATGACGACGAATTAAGTCCAATCAGCAAATCGCAGAATAGGCCATGTCAACAAATCTTGATTCCCCGACTGAGTTGAAGAAGGCACTATTTCTCCAATTTAACCAATTTTCGTAGCCAAAACATTTGCACAAATGTCGCCACCGCCGCTATAAAGCACAGAACTGTCGACTAGCCGAAAAACTTACAGAGCTCCAATGTTCACCGTTAAACCGTTGAATTGCGAACACGCTACTTTGATCGCTTATGGCGCGTCCACAGTGACCAATGACAGCGCTTGCTGTCATAAAGGCACGTGACGGGAACCAATCACGGTGCTCGCTGTCACAAGGTGTCAGTCACAGATTTGGATGACACGCCTATAATGATGAACGTGAGTTCCCTCAATCGTTAGAGCTCTGTAAAGTTTTTCGGCTAGTCGACAGTTCTGTGCTTAGCGGCGGTGGCGACATTTGTGCAAATGTTTTGGCTACGAAAATTGGTTAAATTGGAGAAATAGTGCCTTCTTCAACTCAGTCGGGGAATCAAAATTTGTTGACATGGCCTATTCTGCGATTTGCTGATTGGACTTAATTCGTCGTCATTTTTGAGGTGAACCGTTGAACCGTCGTTGAAATCTACACGTGCATACGCGACTTATAATGCGAGTTCCGGGACTACCGTATTCGAGAAAACAGGAGCGAACTTTAAAACAATTTTGGTTGAGAACTATTCGTTTTGATCTGTTTGTAAGCAAGACTTACTAACGGAGTGCTGGACACTGTTCAATACGTACATGTACCAGGCCGGACAAGTGTTTGTAAGCGTATAACAAAGAAAATGCAAGTCATATCACTTTTAGCAGGTCAAATCACTGATGGCGGTTTAAATATTTAAAGGGAAAGACAACTAAAGAATCTACAGACGTGCATAAATTTCTGTGCTTAGGACGCCGCACCGGGCCCTGATGTCAGTGACTTGTTAAGAGGTGAGCTCATATGTCTCATATTTGTTCTCTCGATCAGTCAGTTGATATTGAAGTTTATTAAAAAAGTGTGGATTGATACCAAAAAATTGTATTTTCATTGTCGTGTTGAATTTAATTGCCGAAGCTTTTTTAAAAGCTGTCTGAAATTTTTCCCGCGCAAAGCATTTTGGCGCCAACGAAAACTGTAAGTTAAACTGCTTCCAGTTGTCAAGCTCTGTTTTTTTTTTTCTACCCGGCAAAACGATCGCTTGAAACGATCATTCAAAAATCTCCAGATGTTTTAAAAGTTTCTGTAGCTACTTTCGCTCAAAATAAAGGGCAATTAGATTTAACAAAACGACCTTTTCTCGCGTTTTCTTAGCCGGCGAGTTGCGTGACATTGCTTTTCAAATAGGAATCCTGATTCAAACTAAAACTCTTTCAGTGAAAAGACTTTGTTTACTTGAGTGGTAAAAGCCTTTTAATAACTGTATTGCTATTTTTCTGTTCTACTGGACGTGTGTTTTTTAATCAAGCGGAAACGCACCAAAGAACACATTTTATCTCTTGATCGATCTTCGCGTAAATATCTCTGCATGATCTACGAATCGAATGTGTTCTCAGATTTCACAAGTCTTTTTTGATTGTTTTTGTTATTATTATTTTGGGCAGCGTATAAAAACAAGTACAAATAAATTCTTGTGCGATGAACTGTTTTAAATCTTTGGCCAGCAGATTGTCCGTCAAATTAAACACCAGCTTTCATTTCCAAAATCCATTTCGACGGAATGCGTTAAAACTTCACACATTTTATCTCTTGATCGATCTTCTCGTAAATATTTCTGGTTTACGAATCGAATGTGTTCTCAGATTTTACAAGTCTATTTTGATTGGTTTTTGAATGAATATTCTCCTGTGTACATTGTCTGCACCTAAGCTGACCTAAGTCAATTTTACAGTACGAACGAACTCGACGAATTGCAAAAAGCCGAGAGTTTTTATCTTTCCTTTAAATTCTATTTATCAAACCGAAGTGTTCGTTTCAGTCGCGTCGAGAAGTCAACACTGAACTGAAAACATGAGTTTCTTTTCAGTAACGTTTTCACACTAGTTTTCGCTTTACAGTTCCTTCTCTCTATTTAAATTTTACTTCACCGACACTCGGCACATAATTCAGTTCAAATTTGTCCAGTTGTCGCGTAAAGTACAAACTACTTTCGTGTGAATCGCGGAAATATACAAACCACGCTACTGTTTATTTCGCCCTGTCCAGAATAAAGTGACCCATTTTTGCTACATTCAGAAAACTCTTTGCCTCATTGTATTAAATTTGGGTGGAATGATTGCGTTGTTTTTGCTCGCAAATATTTTTGTCCGTAGTTACGTAGCTGCATGAAGATAAGAATGTGTTTGCAAACTAGACTGTTATGACCCGTTTTCGGTTGAAAAGCAAATTGTTTAATAGTTTAATAAACAAAACGTGCCACGTTTTGGTTAAAACCTATAAATATTTTCAAGAAAACTGGTGACTCTAATTAGCTGTCTACATGTATGACATTACGATGCTTTCTTTTGCAAGATCGATTTCACCGTACTCGTGACTGCATGAAGTTCGTAAAATGTTGTGGCACTTTTGTTTGATAACTAAAACCTATACCTTTTTTTAATTAATAAACAAAAGGCGCTATTCTTGCTTGATATTCAAAACATAAGCTGGCATTTCAAGTCTGTTGTAAAAAAAGTCCGTGGTGAAAGTAATCGTTAGCTAGACATTGTTTACGCTTCATACATACAGTTCTTGAATGAAAACTCCGCTTAATTTTAATGAACCTAGGAATTTTAAGTCCTTTCGAGCTTTTGCACGGGAATTCAGCACAAAGTTTGAAAGTTGACGCGAAAAGAATTTTTTTTCTGACCGTGGTAATTTTCCCTGTCTGCCGGGTGAATCGTTTGAACATGACAGCTAGCTCTGCTGTTTATTTTGTCAACGTGTCTAAAAATAGATTTTATCACCGGCTATCTCGACTGCATATTTAATACTACGACTTTATCTTTATAGGGCTGTGTTTATTTAAATCTTCTGCTCTTGCTGCCTTCAAAAAGCTCCTTATTTGCTAGGAATCGCTTAAAAACTTTCGACTTTGCAGCTCGTTCCGGAATCGCCGATCGCTCGCCGCGAAATCGCACAACGTTTAATGCATGGAAAATATTCTTCCAGAAAAAGAAAGGTCGCTTAAATAGGATGCAGCAGACAAGTCTTCTGTTAAAAGTTTTTCATTTCACAATGATTTATCCATTGCTGCTGAGGTTTTGTACGGAGTTGAGCCTAATTTTTTGCAGATAACGCCGCAAAGTACAAATTTCATGACCGCGTAAAACACATCGCTAGAAAGTTGTTCATTTCGTCGTTTACAAAATAGATCTTATCACCGACTTACTCGACTACATATTTCGACGAACAGGACATCTTTATTCAAATCCCCGATTCTTTCTGCTTTTAGAAATATCTGACGTTTTAATTTTGTAATTCATCAAATGAAGAGGGCTCGTTTCCGATTTAAAACTTGAGCATCCAACAAGCAGCTCGTTGAACGCAGCCGATCGATCGCGCTGCGTAGTCAAACTTTTGGAAAATATTCTTCCTAAAAGGGAAGTCATGCCTTTGTTTTCCCTCAGTGGAATGATTTAGCAGTAGAGACTTCTAATATATTTGTTTTTAAAATAATGATTCATCCGTAGCGATGTTTTTCCTCTCAATATTTTTGTATGTAATGGCGGCCGAAGGTAAAGATTTTCGTGTGCACAAAATGTTGTGAAACTTTTGTTTAATAAGCAAAAAGCGCGCGGGTTTTTTGTTTAATAAGCAAAAAATTTTTGTGTAATAAACAAAAAATACCACCTTTTTTGTCTATCAATTAAAAAATAGGGTCTTTTTTGTTTAATAAGCAACTTTCATTAGTCAAACTTGTTTATTAAGCAAAAAAGACTGATTACTTGTTTAATAAACAAAAAAATTTGGAGTCCGAAAACATTTTGGGAGTCCGAAAACAAATTGAACCCTGTTCAGTAGACGGTTTTTTATACATGTCAATTGAAGGGTGATTTCAGATTACCGTATATACACTTGGCTAATTGGGTGGTAAAGTGTCACCAGATCACTCAATCCAGAGTCCGGCGCAATAACCATGTACATGCTCCCATGCACAAGGCCACGGCATGCACATGCCCCAAATTATAACTGTTCTGTTATGCATAAACGTACATCAACGTAAACCGCTTATGACTATGTCGAACAGCGTAATATGACTCACACCTGTTGCTGACTCTATGCTCTTGTTCCTGTTTGCTTTTGTGCTGAAGAGATTTGAGAAGATTCTGAAGGGCTTTGTGAAGGTTCGTGAAGCTGTATTTTTGTTGGAATCTAATGAGAATAAACAATATTGCATCATCATAACAATTGCCTGTGATATAATTAAACAAAACAGGATAACAAGAAAAAGCTTGCTGAAATCTAGCATGTTAAAAGTTGAATTAACAGTACTTTTGCTTTCATTCTCTGACCAAAGGTTAAAATAGCACATAATAAAATTATGCTAATTGGATATTGGGATGTTAAAAGACATAAATTAATTACATCTGTAAACCCAGACATGAAGAATTCAAGAATTGTTATTCAAATTAAGTTGACTGCTGACAGAATTTGATTGGCTAAGGTGCTGACAGATAATCTTGTGTGTGAGATGTAGACTGTACTCAATGCAGACACAGAAAAAGTTCCATTACAATTATGTGAAAATAACAGTTTATGATTTGTTGAGACCTTCAAAGATTAAAAAAATGGTCCTAACTTTAATTTGGGGGGGGGGGGGAACCCACCTGTCGGCAATACTCCTCCTTTGTTACTTGCTGCTTCTTTGTTGTCTAAAGATGTGGGTGGAGCTTGATCTGTGTCTAAAGAGAATAGAAATAAGTTAATTATTTTAATTAATACAGTAACAGTAACAGCACTTATAATTAGGTCATTCAACATGAATACGCTATGATTTGATTTGTAAAGACAGTATTCAAACATTGATTATGCATCCCAGCAAATTAACAAAGTAGGTTTTGTACATATTACCGCACTGTACAATTGACCAATAAAACTATCAGTATTGTTTTCATTAATTGACTTTAGTTTGTGTCTGTGTCTAAATTAAAGACTTCCAGTAAGTTGAGTAACATAACTTACAGCGATGCCGGTAATAAGATTTTGTTTCACCATACAGAGAGGGACTTGGGGGTGCCCTGAACACCGCAACAATAATACACAAACACCGCATCACCGAAAGAAAATTTGATGAAATAAAGTCACCACAATAATCAAGTGACTTATCAATGAAAACGTCTTAGGATTGGGTTAAAGATTAACTAGACAATATTTGACTTTATTTTGTTACAAATTTTACATAATATTATGTTATGTGGTTTTAACAAATAAGGACGGATTAACGAAGATATAACAGATTGAGATAAATGTAGTTCTAGAAGTGTCAGACAAGAAACCGTAATACCGCTAAAAATTTCGTTTCACCAAACACCGAACGTTTAAAAACGCAAACATCCCACACTGTAGGGTATGAGATCACCGCATTAACACTGCAAGATTTGATTTTATTCACCGCAACACTGCATAAAAATATGAGCAACACCGCAACACCACAAACCCCCATGTCCCCCTCCATACAATTTTCATAATTTCGATGGCATTAAAAATGGCATAGGCTGACTAGGGTCCTTTAAAGAGAGTTTCTAAATTAAATGACTTTCTTTGTGCCAATCAACAATCCTATAGCTGTTGCCTTTGTCCAACTTTGATCTGAATATGACCATTACTAGACACATTTACATACATGAACTAAACAACAGCAACTAAGAAAAATTATGACTAATGAATTAATAAAAATAAATATATAAACAAACAAACAAGGAATAAATACAAGGTATGATTAGGTACTGACATACAAATAATTAAACTTGTTACCTCTGGTTGATGATCCTTCTTTGTTCCATTCTGTTGTTTTTGAAATTTTGTCTGGATCGATATCTGTGACAAGATTAAGATAAAAAATTCATGTCATGCCATTGCACTGGCTGCACAAAAAAAGATCTTAATGACATTATAGGCCTGATCATCTGGGGCAAGTAGATTTATTGTCAGGCAAAGAACTTTTACACAACTATTTTAAGACACATGTAGATCGATGCATCAACTTCATGTGAAGTACCTGTTGTGGATGATCCCTCTTTTTTCCATTCTCTTTGTTTTGTTTTTGAATGTCTATCTGGAACTGAGAAGAGGGAAGATAAAAATGCATCAGTCTAGTCATTTTACCGGCTGCAGACAAACAAAGTAACAAAACTACAGTACATGACAGAGGTTAAAAAGAGTTTTCAGGGCTCGAGACTAATGGTAGCCAACTAACTAAAGGCTTAGGTAGAAGTGTAGTTTTGGCTAGTTAATATATAAGGTTTTGGCCTTTCACTAATATAGCCAAAATGGCTAGTGAAAAAATCAGTCATTAGTGGCAAGAAACTGCATTAATTTTATTAAAATCGTCCCTCAGAGAATATAATTAAGTAAACTGTTGACATTATAGAATGTAAAAGCTTTAAACAATCTTGTTGACAAAAATGCATGTGCATGTACAATTTTTATAGTAAAGAACAAAGCCCAATTTTGTATAAAAAAAACATGAAGATTTAAGGAACATTTTACGGCTCAAGGTTTAAACATTATCACACATTGTTTTCACCCTCCCCCCCCCCCCCTTAAAAAAAGAACTATGGTTAAAAATTGTGGCTAGTAGAAAATACATGATTGTAAGTTTTGGCTAGTGAAATCAAAGCTGTCACTTGCCACTTGGCTAGTTAGCAAAAAAGTTAGTCTAGCTCTCGAGAGCCCTGCCATTAACGGCGAGTACATCATGCTGAAACTTGCAAGCCTGATGGGCAAGGGTGCTGCCAAGCTGTCTGTTATAAAATTACAATTTTAAGATGAAGAAAGGCAACTTATTTAGACTAGCAAAAATCACTGCCCTGGGCAATTAGAAAAACTTTCAAATGTGAGTTTTCTGTCTGAAGGGTAAGATGTTTTGAATTCAAGATTTGTGTTGTTCCAGAAAATATCCATACCACTTCCACAGAGGATTTTTTTGGTTTGAATCACCCCACCCCTCTGGAAATTCCCGTTAAGCCCAATATTTCAACGCTTGAAATTTCAAATGACCTTCTAATTCCATGGTGCAGGGTTATATGGATATTTTCAGGAACTTCACATTATATAATCTGTAAAAATAAATTGGTCTTTAAAACTTGCACATTGGCCTTTGACAATACTATGCTATGATAATGACTATAAACTTAAGTCAAATGTTATCATAGCATAGTACTACGATTTCCAGTTGAGTACGACGCGAACAAAGTTTAATTGGTGACGAAGTTTCAACATAACAACGGCATTGTTGTCAAGGGCAAACTTCTCTGTTACCATTGGTAACAAATTTGTTTTTGTAACTGCCTTGCTCGACAATCTCGATGCTTAAATAAATAAAAACACTACAAATATCGTCAGCAACACTTTATTACGCTTTCAAATAAAAAATATATACACAGAGACAACGATAAAAGAAACAAATAACGAAATATATTATGCCTTAGCTGTTTTATATCGACGGTAACAGATCTGTGTTGAGAGTTGACGTTATGTTTAACGTGCGTCACTTTACCTTCCTCGTTAGAGTTACTGTTCAACTGAAATTTTATCGCTTTCCAACTCCAGGGATTTTCTAGCAGCTTTAAGAATTCCTTCAGCTTTAAATAATATATCTTTCTCAAGTGCAAAATGAATAATTCGCGAACTGAAATGAAGAACATGTATTTCGGATCGAAATTTCAAAATATTAGCCAATCAAAAAATTGCTCAATTAAAACTGACGCCATCTTGGATCGAAATTAGCCAATCAAAAAATTGCCCTGTTTCCCGAGAGGTCTTCCTTGTATAAAAGAACTTTGGCGGTCAGTACCTGTAACGACAAGTTACCAATGGAAACAGAGAAGTTTGCCCTTGACAACAATGCCGTTGTTATGTTGAAACTTCGTCACGAAAATTTGTTCGCGTCGTACTCAACTGGAAATCGTAGTATACAGTCATAGGCCAATGTGCAAGTTTTAAAGACCAATTATTTTTTTTTTACAGAACATATATTATAAAGCAAAAACAAAGCAATTTCTGATTCACTTACATGTATGGTGTAATGCAATGGCTAATAAAACATTTTTCATGTACTGGATTGACACCATTAAAAATCTAGACTACGAGCAGTCCCTATTTTTTCGCAGAGTCCGTCGAGCTTGAAGCGAATTTTTTTTCGAAGAGTTCGTCGAGCTTATAGCGAAAAAAATTACGCGTGGGGGGAGGAGACTGGCGGGGCAAGGCGAGAAGCGAAAAAAATAGGGACTACCCGCTAAGCCACAGTGTTTGAATTACATGTATGCGTTGCTCTCACAACGCAAAAATATGATTGGCTAATGCTTGGAGCGTTGACAGCAAGATGTCAATACGTTGTTAACACTTGCATGTCATATTGCGAAGCGATGGGAGCGGGAGCTTTTGAGCTCTCGAAATCGCTTCTTGAATCGTACTTTGTCGCTATAAAATTGCATCTCCGAAGAACATTTTTAATTCAGTGTATGAGCAGCAAGCCGCCAAAGTATGGAGCGAAAATAAGAGAGGAGAATTCAACCAAAAGTAGCTTTATTCCACAGAAATTCAAGGCTCGTAAACAAGACAACGGCTGTTTTGCGCGAGCTTCGTAATTACAAGCCGGGAATAAACAAATTTAAACAAACAGAAGCGCTTTAAACACTTACATCAAGCTGCCTTTACATTAAGTAGCCCATAGAGGTGAATCAGTGTTAAAAAATAAACATTGCTAGAACTGTATAAATCGCCAGAGATAAAACTTTGCAGACGATTCATCAAAAAAGCTTTGAGTTTGATGCCTACGTGACAAACCCAACCAAGTGCAGCGGTGTCAATTGACAGTACGTCAAAATGCGGAAATATTATTGGACACGGCAAATTAGATTTGAAATCGAAGCCAAAAATCACTCGGCCGTGAAAGGTCAAACGCTGTGGCTTTTCGGGTAGTCCCTATTTTTTTTCGCTTCTCGCCTTGCCCTGCCTCCTCCCCCCGCGCGTAATTTTTTCGCTAGAAGCTCGACGAACTCTTCGAAAAAAAATTTCGCTTCAAGCTAGACGGACTCTGCGAAAAAATAGGGACTGCTCGTAGTCAATTAAAAATCTGCCTCTTTACTTTTTTTCTACATGCATGCATGTTGGCTACTTAGCAACTATAGTCAGCACAATATTAGATCTACCATATTTATTCGATTAAGCGCCCTTAGCTTGGCGCTTATTAAATTTTAGGGCCTATGAGAGTGGGCACTTATTATATTCGAGGTGGGCGCTTATTCAAGGCTGGGTGATTATTACATTTTCACCATTTTCTGCTAGCAAGTAAGTTTATTTTACAACAAAACAACAAATAATAACAAAACCTGAAGATTTACCAAAGCTGTTCGTTGAAAGTTTCTGTAAAATACTAAGTAAACTTGGTCTTCGGAGAAGTCTCTTAAGTAGTGGTACTTACTCAAATTTCAACCTCATTGTGCACTAATCAATACTCCTCTTTTGAAATTCATTTTTTTGGAGGGGAGGGGGGATGGGGTTGGGTGTGGGCGTATATTCGAGGCTGGGCGCTAATAAACTTTTTCTACCTTCAGGGTGGGTGCTCATTCGAGGTTGCGTGCTTAACCGAATGAATATGGTGGGTGTATAATGTTGTACACTCACTTGTTGATGTCCCTTGTTCTTTCCTTTTTACTTCTGTATCAGCTAAAGAGGAGGGAGACATTGTATTTCCATCTTGAGCTATGGAAAATGGAGATCAAAAACATTTTTTAGCTCAGCTGTCTATTTTTGGTAAACATAACTACTCAGTTGTAGAATTCACCTGGTCTGCATGTTCTAAGATTAAGTTCACTGCCTAAGCTATGGGATGTGGGGGGGGGGGGGTTTGAGGAATCTGAACCTCCAGCTTTTCATACCGTTTACTCCAGCTGCCACCCACCCCACTTACCAACAGTTTGAAATGATTAACCGATTAGGGCAAAAAAAACTTGAAACTCAACTTTGCCAGCTCTATGAAGAAAACACAAGCACTGGGCAGAAAATGGGCAATCAATTTCAAGCATATGTGTGACATTCTAAAATAACTATAATTCGAAATATAATGCCCGAACAGGATTAGCAACACTGTTTTACAAGAAATAAGGATATAAAAGATGGCTGAATGTAGGCTAACTCGAGACTGGATCAGTTTTTTACATGAAGTGTTTCCAGGGATGCTGATACATAGTATTCAGGTTTTTAAATCTATGTCTAGTAAAAGAATTACCATCCCCAGCAGCCCTCCCCCTCCAAAAATAATTATGTCTCTAAATCTTTTGCCGCCCACCTTATAACTACCCCTCTCCACCCTAATACATATTAACTTGATTTAGCCAAGCCTTAAAGTGGAGCTCCTAGCTTATTCACTCTGCCTTTATGTAAAACTTAAGCCTGTGATCAAATGGGAAACCATTACCTGGTGAACTTAAAAAAAAAACACAGGCAGTGTCAATGAGTTCTATACCTGAGTGCCTGATGTGGTCATGAAATACTGGTCAGCCGATACCTTGTTTTGACAGCCATCAATTGGCCATATTATGGATATTCAATATCGTTATAACCTTTTGTTTTCAGCATGCCTATAACTCAGGGTTGGAAATTAGCGCTCGCCCACTCGCCCAGGCGAGTGTGAAAACTGTCGGGCGAGTACAAATCACGGATCACTCGCCCGGTTTGGCGAGTACGATTTTCATATCCAGTATTACTAGTATTAAATTTTTCAAAAAACTTCGAATTAATCCACACAGTGACACTGTCCACAAGCCTACCAACATTTTGAAATCTCCAACAAAGCTGCGTTCGAGTTCGTAAACAGACAAAAATGGCTTCCTTTTAGTGATTGTTGCATGATGGACGTACCTTTACAAAGTAATACCTCTGGACATAAACACACTAACTCGTCTACCGAGCCGCGAAATTCGGCAAGATCGCTATTTCCCGATTTTCTTGACTCTTTTTCTGCACAATTTCGACACTTTGCATTTGGGAAGACGTTTCAAATTAAAAACTGGGTTTCAACTTTTCAAGTAAGCGTACTCATGGTTTATTAGGAGTAACGTCTATTTTTGGCGATTTTCATTGAAAAAATAGATTGCAGTCTGTATCGCGATTGACCACTAACGGTGGCACGATGAGTATCGAACGTGGTTTAAAATTTAAGATATATATTTCAACTTCTTGTGGGGGGTGAGGGGCTAAATTTTCCTTTCTTAAATGGAGGAGACTGGGCGAGTGAAAATTGATCTTGGCGAGTGCAATTTGAAGGTCACTCGCCCAGATGGCGAGTGCTCCGAAATTTTAGTTTCCAACCCTGTAACTGGAGTGTGGCCGCCATGTTGCGCGATGTAGGTACGCCGTACGGGAGGCTAGGTGCACGGGTTTTCCTATTTCTTAATTCTATGCGTGAACTCATGATTGCCCTTTTTCCGTGGTTATGGTGCTCTGCTCTGCGGCCCTTCAGGTCGCTGGGGTCAAGCTCTGCTACAACAGTTTACTTAGGGACTGGTCAATAAGTACCAGGGGGGGTGGGTCAGAGCAATTGGAAAAGTGGTGACTTGACAATTTGTGACCCACCCCTTCCTTCTGACTCAAAACTGACTGACCCACCCCTGATAGGGGGTTGAAAATTACATGACCCACCCCCTTTGCTAAAAAATCAAGGTACCAATCATTTCTTTATTATCTGTTAGGGGTTGGAGATTTTTTATTTGACTTCAGCTTTTTAAAGTGAAATTCCCTACACAGACATTTTCCCTGATGGACACTGCTGTTTCATGTACATCTTTTTCCATTTCTTAACACACCGAAGAAACATGAATTTTCTTATACAAGCCTTTTGTAAGTTTTCCAAATGTTTGTGTGTAAAATCCATGGGAAAATTTAGACACAAACATATGCAAAAACTGAAACAGTATGTAATATTAATTCATAATCAATTATTGAAGAGTTCATATTTTTATACAGAAATTAATAACAGAAACTACAACCACTGTCCATCATGCACATTTGAAGTGTTTGACTAAAGGTTTTACTGTTATTAAAAGGTCTAAAGCCCAGTGTAAATCTCTCCAGGTTGAAGAGAGACAGGCAAAACTGATGTTATGATCACAAGCCATGTAGGAGGGTCAGGTGGCATGCTCCCCCGGGAAATTTTTATATTTTGGCCTTTTGAAATCGCTAGAAATTCATTTAAAACTGCTCACATGGGAAAAATTTGTCAATTTAATATACTTTAAAAAGTAGGTGAATAAATAAGGTGACCCACACCCTACGTGTAGATCAAAATCACATAACCCACCCTTTTTCGAGGGCTCAAAAACTAATGACCCACCCTCTTTCTGCTCCGGCCCACCCCCCCCCCCTGTACTTGTTGACCAGTCCCTTAGTTATTACCAGGGTGAGTGGCTATGAGGCACTAAGATTTCCCTGGTCATGCTTAAAGGGAAAGGATGAGGGTTTCAAATGACTGTTGCATCTAATTAAATACAAACCTGCCAATCCTGCACTACGAGACCTCTGCACTAACTCATGTATCATCTGTTCAAATCTTGCGCATTCTTTTTTCCAGGAGTATGTCTTTCCATACTGTTCTCTCAGATGCATAGCTCGGGCGTGTCTCTCTTTTGGTTTCAGCTCCGACAAAGCACGGATTCTTCTTGCCCAGTCCTCTGGCATATCGGAATTGACTACCACAGACATCCCACCTTTCACTTCCTTTAGTGCTTTAGCTATTCCACATTCACTGGAAACAAGCACAGGGACACCAGCTGAAATTGCTTCCAGGGCCACCAGACCAAAGCCTTCTGTGCGGGATGGCATGACTATTACATCAGCTTGACGAAACATCTTTTTTATTTCTTCATAGTCACAATAGCCACGGATGGTCAGTTGATTGCGTGCAAGTTTTGTTTCCTCAAGAAACCACTTCTCTATTCTTCTCTGTTCGTATTTTGGAGAACCAACAAAAGTCAATTCAAAGCTCCTTCCCAGAGAAGCCACTGCTCTTCCGACAATGTCATAACCCTTGAGTGCAAAGTCCTCAAAACTTCCACGACCAAACATAAAGACACTAAACTCCTCTGCTGGTAGAAATCTGACCGACTGATTAGCTTGAATGGCAAACTTCTCGAACATTCCAGGTGTAATAACTTCTACTCTGATGTCTGGAAGAAGTCTGCTGTATTTTCGCTGTAGTTGAGAGCCCACCGCAACAACCAGGTCGGCTGCTTCGCAAAGCTCTATTTCTCGTTTATTCTTCTCTTCGTTTTCTGCAATTGCATCTGCTGTAGCGCCTCCTTCCAGTTTGTGTTTTCCTAGGTCTTCACAGAATACATGAACGAAATGTATCCACTTACATTTTGTCCTGTCCGAAATGAAATAAGCAGCACCGCCGAATTTCCGACCATGGCCCACAACAATATCAGGGTTTTGGAGCTCTGGCGGTGGTCTTTTCAGCCACTCCATGGGATCATCAGAACCTGGGACACGTCGAGCGGTGAGCAAATTCACTCCCTGTTTGCTCGCATCTTGTCTGTCTTCTTCGCTACAGTTGCAGACATAGCAATAAACTCCAATCTGGTCGCTTGACGCTTTAGCCAGATTAACTGCAAACTCTCTGTTAAAAGTCGACAAGCCACCCTTCGAGGATCCCCACTCATTACAGATGAACAACACATCGATACACTGAGAATTAAACATTGTGAGCCTCAAAACGGTTCAAATGGCGTCTGGCTGCTTCGAATCATCCTGGTTCGTTTGCAAATGGATTGCAGCTATGGAAGCTACCGTTCCCAATTCACTTCCGCTCCAAACTCAACACATTACACTGGAATGAAAAATAGCGGTGGTTTTCTGCGATCTAAAGCAAATACTTTGTGAAAAATCGACAATGACTGTATAATTATAAACTTCCCTGTCCTTTTACGAAACGAACAACTCCCAATTCTCACTGTCCACCTCTCAGGTTTCACACGTGAGAATCTTGACCAAATTTGGCGCGTAGAGTCCGGTCTTCGTTCCTCCCCGAGATTCCCCGAGAAGTGCGCTCGGAACAAGTTCGGAAAATGAACCTTCTCTCCTTCGCAGCATGTTCAGCGGTGAAACCTAGTGGCACTTTTTTTTTTTTTTTGGCAAATCTGACTTGAAGCACCCTGAAAGCAGGTTCAGCTCTTAGGGCGGCCGTAAAAATTAGCCTTCCCGGGGAGGGGCGGGAGGAGGTACCCGACATAATCCCGGATGCGGCCCGGCCTCCAAAACCCTTACCCTGAATTAAGTCACAAATCTCACAATCCTCTCAGATTTTCCAACAACATTTCAGCGCAACATATCACAGCATTGTTGGGGATGTAAATTGATGTGCAGGAGCTCGCACACCCTGTTGGAATATGTTGCGCTCGTTCCGGTGAACAGAAAATCCTTAAAAACTCGGGAAAAAAGAATGATCCGATCAAGCGAATTGTGGTTTTAGTATAAGTACATGAAATTCTTGCAACCCACGAGAAATGAGCGAATTCTGTCTTCAGGCCAGGTCGACCAGATCAGTTTTACAAACAGCTTTTATAGCGGATATTTGTCAAAACTTTATAAAATAGACTTAACTCAGCCGTGATATACAGTACCTTGAATTTTGTAACGGTGGATCCAGGAGTAGGGGCTCTGACATTTCAGTGAAGGGAGAAAAACGCAAAAAATACGAGAGTCTTAATGATCTACACATCAACCACTAGACCGCTACATTTTTAATTCATTGTCATTATTTTATTTTTCCATCACACGGACATCAAATGACCTTTTTGAAACTGTGTTTATTTATTTATTTATTTTTTTTTTTTTTTTACTTTTCTGTAATATCTGTATCTGGACTGCACCAGACGTTTATTATATTTTCTTCAATTACCACTACTACGCCAGGTCCAACGCTAAAATAACAGAATTTATTTGGGCGTGTTTCTTAAGCCTCTGTAAATGCGTACACTGTTTAACCATCAAATCTTCTGGTGGTAGTCATTCTTTCGGTAAAGCAATTGACTGACTTTTTTTTTAAGATAAATATTAACAAATATTGCATAAAACAAACAAAATTGGAACATACCAATGATCTTAAAACATACCTTTTTCGTTTCTATAGCAGAAATTACCTTAAAGCCGGAATTTAATTTGTCAAAGTCAAATTATATGGTAATTATCGCACATCAACTCTGATATGTGAGGCCTGTGTAGAATGCAAAACGGTCGTTTTTTCTCTAAAGTCGTTGGAAAAAGCGCTTACCGTATTTACTCGAATAAGCGCCGCCCCGAATAAGCGCCGCTGCGCCGCCCTCGAATAAGCGCCGCATTTGGGACCAAAAAGTTATTCAATAAATTCCTGTTTAACTAAAAAAAAAAACACTACAAAGCAACTCTAAAGGAAACTTAAACGTTTCTTTCCAACAAAAGCGATGTTTTGCAGTTCAGAGTGATTGTTTTACCGCTCGCCCATTAGTTTTTCTACCCAGCATTCTAACAATACGTGGTTTTGTAAATGTTGTGAAGGCCACGAACTTTGCCAGGACAGCTAGGCTACCTTTCTCTTCAGCTAGAGACGAATAAGTAAAAGCTGTAAAAGAATAAATTCTTTGTGGCGTCCAAATTTTAATTAAGCGCCGCCCTCAAATAAGCGCCGCCCTCGAATAAGCGCCGCACTTGAAAGACGAAAAATTTAATAAGCGCCGCGGCGCTTATTCGAGTAAATACGGTATCTAAGGCGCGAAGTGCCGATCGTCCCTTGAACCACGCACGCCCCCAGTCCTACTCACAGTTTTGACATTAGCTCCAGACCTCTCGTTCCAAGACCGAGCGCGTTCGCAAAAGATACGACTGTTTTGCAGTCTAAGGTCTGTGATGCGAAATCATCCAATGAGAAGAATTGTAAAGACATTTTTGGTCAAAGTCGAGTTTTACTTTGTCGTATAAAACATGGGTACACATTGCATACAGTCAAGAGAGGATAACCAATCACCGATCGAGAATTTTGTTATAGTTTTGATTAAAGTAAAAATGCGGTCTTATTATTAAACTGGCTAATTGAATTTTAAAACTTACCATAACCCACTAACGGGGTTGAAATTATTGCTTGGTGCATAATTTTGTATCGGAATATACAAACTTATACCAAAATATCGTAGAACATTATGCCTTATAAATTATTCAACACCAAGAATCTACGTGCGGACCTGCTTCTACTTGCATCAGCGTTGCTTGTATGCGTGGGTTGTCTTAGTTTCACAGTAAAGCATCCACACTGTGCGTATTACGCAGGGCACTTCTCGCATTGTATTTTTACCATTCCACCGCCATTATTTACAGAGTTTGTATCATAAGCAACCTCCAATCCATTCTTCTCCATTAAAAGATTTGTACTGCGAGTGGACGGGCCATTGAAACTGGCACAAATTGTGCTGCTTTGTAAATGAGGAATGGAGTTAATCTCCTTTGGTGGTGTACTGGTCTTTGTTGAGTTTACCTGGTCAACATCAGTATGAATACATTTAATTTGTCGTTCAGTGTGTGAGTGTATTTCTCGCTCTCAGCGCAGTTTGACGTGACCTCATGTGAATCATTCGAATCTCCATTTGTCACGCACAACACCTACATATTGGGTTCAGTCATTGAATGAGCACGGTTGCAATGTGCTGCGTTATTCAAATTTACTTCGCAATTACCACTCAACACCGCCAAATCTGCATTAAAAAGACCACTGTCTTCACAAGAAGCTGTCTCGACCACCTCTGTCGTCTCAAACTTGGAAATTAAACAAAATTCGTCCTGCTAATCGTGCCAGCTCGATTACCAGGCTCACATGAAGAAGCCCTTAACGGCCACGCCCTTGGGGCGTCTTCATGTGAACACGGTAAACAGGCTGTTTCGTTTACCAGGACAAATTTTGTTGTCTTTTCATACGGAAAATTTCAGCCCGTTTGACTGGGATAAAATTTTGCATCATTCTCGACTATCGTAGCTTTATCGACACTAGTAACTTTCAAAACAATGCTTATTCGCATATTTTTTTTAAGTGGAAATACATACAAGGCAAAATAATGCTTCTCGGTAACTGGACCAGCCCGGTCAACCAGACTCATAAAGAGGCCCTAAGAAAGGTATCTATTAGCTAGGGGCAAAATAAAGCTCGCTTCACACCTAGATTGGTCTCCTTTAGAGGAAGACGGACATCCCACCCTTTAACATAACATTCCCTCCGGTAAATATCGCTTCTCATATTTTGTTTTGTACCAAATAACGGTCTTACAACCGAACACAAGATCAGACGCGCCACAGAATTATTCTCGTTCGTCACGTGACGAATTCAAGAATAAGCATTTGTGGAACTCCTAACCACATTTCCCAATATTTTGTTAATAATGACCATAAGTTACATGTTCGTATGCGTAATTCTTCGAGTAAGCATTGAGTAATTTTTCTGTAGCGCGGAGCCAAGCATGGCTTTTATGTTCAAAGCAAATCAAAGTCTCTTCGAGATACCGACTTTTTTTGCATGAAGTATGAGTCGAAGGTTTATCCTGTGCAGTCAAAAAGCCGTATGCATGATTTCAGCGTGGATTTTCTCGGAAACTATTGGAGGGATGAAGTTCAAATTCGGCGAAGAGATAGAGCAACAACTCACCGATCGATAGCCGTCGTCAGATAGGTGAGATTTTTAGTAGTTTGGCGTTAATTCCGGTTTGAAGTGGAGGAGGTCGCTGCTGGCGGCCGCCGACTTGCAAGCCTTGTCTCCTCTTTCTCTCTTACTGGCCTTCGGCCGGCTAAATCAGTTAAAAAAGTGCTTAAAACGGCCCGCGCAGGCGAAGAAATACAACACATGAGTCGATAAACGTTTCATTAAACTTTATTTAGATATTTAGAGCGAAATGTAGTTAGATATGTTATTTTCAGAGCTTTATTTCAGTAACCCTTATAGATTTCAAAATTTCTTTTGTTCGTCTCATGTCAACAACAATAATTAACCACGAACACATAGGGTGGTCTGCCTGTGATGCAACATTGCTGTCAACGCGAGGTCACGTCCCTAACGACCTAGGCTGATGACGAAATAGAATGGGCGCTTGTAGCGACCAAATTTGGCCTAAAAAAGAAGCCTTAAAAGAAGCCCCCATCTCTTGCATTTGTTTTAACTTCAATAATATCTTTGAAAAGAGCGAGTTTTTTGGTATGGTTTATTTTTGACGTTTGTAATTTTTAAACGATGTAAGTGCTAGTGGCTATTTATTCGTGTTTTAGTTACGCAATCCATTGTTTGTGCGACGCTTTTTATAGATCGCCTTTCAGACACACGTGCGTTGAGATAAGAAAGCTGACATGTCACTTTTAACATTGTTATATAACGTTTGTAAATGACAAGTCACGTTTTTTCCACGAGATCGCGTGATCACCCACAGCGGAAAGTAATCCCTTGAGAAATTAAAATATTCCCTTGAGAAATTAAAAAAGTCCCTTGAGAGTAGACAAGAATGACAAGAATGTTCCAAATTTGCCCCACATAACTGCTATTCTCCTATTTTCGCTTGTAAACAAGCAAAAAAAGTCGCAAAAATACAAACTAAACGGTGTAAAAGGTGAGAGAGCCAAGTCCCTAACCAAACTCTGGTTGGTTAGTTTCTATGAGAGAAAAATGTCAACGTCACTCTCTCCTCCCCAGAGGCCTCTTATTTTTTCGTGCGGGCTGGGAAATGGGGAGAGGTGAAAAGTAAGCGCGCGGAGCCTGGAGAGAATGACAACCAAAGCGCGCTGGGAACATTGGGAAGGGTAAAGGAAAGGCGTCGTCCCCCACGCTCCCCCTATTTTTCGTTTTTTGTGTTGTTTTGCCTCCCCCCATCCACTGAAGGGCCCTCTGCGGAGTAGAGCCAATGCCAGGCTCAAGAAAACACAATGATACCAGACACATACCCAAGACTCTCGACCCAGAATACAGTGCAAGCGCACTACTCGTTAGGCACTCGTCCTGCAGATATAAAAGAAATGCCGGAGCAAATCCAAAGGTTTTCAGGACCTGTAGGTTAGGACCAAGGTTAAGTCTACATCCGAGCTTCAGTGGTTCATAAGGTCGGAGCTTATTCCGGTTTTCGTAGCATTCAGTGACTAGAAGCATTTCTACCCCTCACCACAGACCACAAACGCCGGCTCCGGCCAGTCCCGATTTTTGAGAATGCAGAGTGGTTAATCCCATTCAGCCAATCAGATTTGACCAGAAGTCCGTTTATCGCAGACATATTTGGGACCGGCCAGTGTCCGCGTTACTGGCATGTTGCTGACCAACAGGAAGGTGGGCTCTTTTTCAACTCCGCTTCGTGAAGAACAAATAAAACGCGAAACGATAACAAATATCTCACGATATTTTTTTTTCATTTTTCCACTTTGTTTTCTCTCATGATATTTTTTCTCTCGATTGTATTTGTCCTCACTCTTGTGAAGTACAAATATCTCACGGTATTTGTACTTCACTAGACCGGTTCTAGCCTGCGTAACTGGCGGTTTTTTGGGGGGTTTAAAGCGCGCACAAGCAAGCGCGAGGTTTGGGGAGTTCGCCTCTTGCTTGTGCCCGATTTTAAAACCCCAACAAAACCGCCAGCTATGCAGGCTAAACCGGTTTAACAGGTTCGGTATTCCTCTTGACCGCGCGAATGATAAAAAACGATGGGAAGTTAGCATTTTTGGAAAAGAAAACGTTGGATAATAAATCTCTTATTAGACATTTTAGTGTGTTAATTAAGGGACGGACCATTAATTCCTTGGAGGGGAAGGGGGTATGAAAAATATTCCTCTGCAAACTTTTTTTAGTTTATGCACCTCTTTAAACACTTGTATTTTGGCGAGCACGTAGTGCCTATCGAAATACTGCAAGACTCGTACAAAACATACAGTGATAATACTCACTAAAATGTCTAATAAGATACACGTACAACTTAGAACCTTGCATCCAAGGCCACTCTAGCAAACATATCTGTTCAATCAAAATATATTTTAATTTGTGGTAAATGTGCCATTTGAACAGCACTAGTCATACACAGTATACACTATAGCTTAAGAAAAAAATTGTTCTTGTTATGATTATAAACTGGAAACATCTGTCTCCAGTCAGTCCAAACCTCAATGTGAGGTACTTCAATGTCTTCCATTGTCTGAAAAGGCTTTTTAAGCTTTAACATTAGACTATAAAAATATATTTATAAAATTAATATAAAAATAATACATTAAAAATATTTTGCTTAAGGACAAAAGCTCTGTGTGCGATATCTAACACTTATTGTACTGCGTTCCAGTACAAACAACTGGTATTTACATAGCAGTCTCGCATCTAGTAAAAAAAACAGTTTGAATAACCATCTATCGTACCCTAGAATCTAGAATTTTGCGTCAAAAAATAAACTAAATTATGAATCTTAGACTCCACATCTATTTATAGTCAGAAATGCTTCTAAATAATGACTACAGTTTACACAGTGGAACCTCAAAATAACGAGTCCCTGTTATAACAAATGCACTTTCTCAGTGCCTTGGTACTTCGTTATTTAGAGCTTTCACTGTACAGCAACAACCAATTTTTTCCAATTATAAATTCGTTCAATAAATGTCTTATTAACCTAGCCTACTCAGCATTTTCTGAAAGAACATCAGCCCTCGGTCTTCTCTGTACAGATGTCGCTGCCCTTGATCCATACTTCAGTCAACTCTCGCCTTGCGGACACCCCGCTATTGTGGACACTCGCTATTACGGACAAAATCCAGATCCCCGGCGAGAGAGGTTTGACTGGAAATGACTCCCGCTATTACGGACTCTCGCTATAACGGTCAGTAAACGACGCCTCGAGCGTGTCCGCTATAACAAGAGTTGACTGTATTAAAACCTAAGGCTGATAATCTCCCGGAACGGTCATTGCGATTTTTTACCAAAAGATATCTTACATCGGGTCCCTGTTTAAAACTGTCCATAGTCTCTCTATTTCTCAGATCCTGTAGCACATGAAAATTAGCCACAAACAAAGCGGTTTTACCGAGTGTCTGGACAACGATCATCTGCTAAACAAAGAGACTGAACAATTTAGTCATCACTATTCAATCGCTGATTAACACTAATCCAGGATTAAAATGTAACAGAGGTTTAAATCCTGTTGTTTAAAGGAGCCAAGTCACGAATGACGCACATCGCAAATTTCATTGAGTCCAAAATGTTTGTCTGTTCATTTCTGGTTTATTTTTACCACTCTGTTGTTTTTACCTCAGTAAATTACTTTTTTTTATCTGGAAGTAATGTTGTACACTGAAACAAAAAAAAAACTCCGACTTCTTGTATATCTTGACATTGCTCCCCCTTGACACTACAGACTTGACTGGACAATATTCTGTAGTTTTAAATTGAAGTTAGCTTTGTACAGTTACACTGAAACAAAAACTACTTATAATATTATACCTTTTTCGTTTCTATAGCAAAAATTACCTTAAAGCCGGAATTTAATTTGTCAAAGTCAAATTATATGGTAATTATCGCACATCAACTCTGATATGTGAGGCCTTATTCACACGTTGTAATAATACAATAATTTCGCTTTCGTTTGGTCCTGTAAATACTTAATTCGAGTGTAAACCTGGTCTAACGTAGACCTCGTTTAAATAATCGGCCCTCAGTTTCTGTCAATTAAATTTGCCATGTCTTAATGAGCCAAATAACTCTTGTCTAATTTGTAGCCGTTATTAACATCGTCACGAGATGCGTTGCGTGACAACTAAACTAGGGACTCCACAGGAAAGTAGTGATAACCATATTGTCATTAAGATTAAACTTGCAGTTGATGAGGTAAATTTACGACAATTTGAATTTTGACATTGTGTTAGCTGGCCGTCTGTAAAATCAAACAAAATAAGCGTAAAGCGACAGTTAATTCACCTCATCAACTTTAAGTTTATCTAAGTATTCGCACATGCCCAACAACACAACAAAGCAACGTCCTTAGAAACTAATTCACTGAGCATGCCTCAAGAAGAACTTTATGTGACTCCTTTTACTAAGAAGGCTTGGCGCCCTTGCTAAGAAGATACGTCACTGCCTCGGATTTACCATTTCTTTGTGCAAGCATTAGTGGCGTTAAACCATCCTTGGCTCTGGATTTAATGTCAACTCCGTAAGAGAGGATCTTCTCGATAACAGCAGTGTTACCACCATATGAGGCCCAATGCAACCAATTCCACCCAAAGTTGTCTTCTAAGAATAGATTCGCGCCCTTTTCAAGCAGATACTCCACAGCCTGTAGCTTGCCATGATGAGCAGCTGCCATCAGTGCTGTGACACCCTCGTTATTAATCGAGTCAATGCTAGGCACGTGACTAAGCATTAACTCAATAATAACAGGGTCGCCACCCTTTGAGGCATGATGTAACAAATTGCATCCATTGTTGCCTTCTAAGGATGGATTAGCGCCCTTTTTAAGCAGATACTCCACAGCCTGTAGCTTGCCATGACCAGCAGCTAACATCAGTGCCGTGATACCCTTGTTAGCTATTGAGTCAATGCTAGGCACGTGACTAAGCATTAACTCAATAATAACAGGGTTGCCACCTTCTGAGGCAGCATGCAACAAATTCCTTCCATTGTTGTCTTCTAATGATGGATTAGCGCCCTTTGTAAGCAGATACTCCACAGCCTGTAGCTTGCCATGATAAGCAGCTAACATCAGTGCTGTGCCACCCTCGTTATCTATTGAGTCAATGCTAGGCACGTGACTAAGCATTAACTCAATAATAACAGGGTTGCCACCCTGTGAGGCACTATGTAACAAATTCCATCCATCGTTGTCTTCTAATGATGGATTAGCGCCCTTTTTAAGCAGATACTCCACAGCCTGTAGCTTGTCATAATAAGCAGCTACCATCAGTGCTGTGAAACCCTCGTTATTTATTGAGTCAATGCTGGGCACGTGACTAAGCATTAACTCAATAATAACAGGGTTGCCACCTTCTGAGGCAGCATGCAACAAATTCCTTCCATTGTTGTCTTCTAATGATGGATTAGCGCCCTTTGTAAGCAGATACTCCACAGCCTGTAGCTTGTCACTGAAAGCAGCCACCATCAGTGGCGTTGTACCCTGATCATCTCTGGAGTCAACGGAAAATCCACGAGATAGCAAGGATTCAATTTTGGGAACATCGCCGTCCTCTGCCGCATCGTGAAGTGAATTCCATTCATTATTATCCATGTCCACAAATTCGCTGCCTAAAATAATTGATAAAAATTTAAATTAAAGATACAGACGAGTGGATTTTTGTACGAGATGGCAGAGATGCAATGGACGCGGCCCAGCTGACGCGAAAAAATGACTCGTGAAAACAACCAGCTGTGTCGTACAACATCTCGCTGAATTGTCCTTCTTAATCCAGAACACGAGTATGTAACTTAAATACAACCAAACCTATACAGTGTTGATTAACCACACGATTAAAATTGATAGAAGTGTACATCATTTTTGATTAAATAAATACTTATTCTCCCATTCTAGTTGGCTATTCGTTGGACAAATTTTAAACAGCAAACTTTCACTTTCGAGCACTTGCGTTTTGGTAGTTCTGTACAACTATCAGAAAATTGATAAAGTATATTCTATTATTGTTCCACAACGGCAATGATTATACTGAAGTTGAAATTTCATTAGAATATTTCCCTCTATTCCACTGCAAATAGAGACGAAGATAGTTTGTCTTGTAATTATTTATTGTGAGCAAATGTAGGTATTAATAAACTGCTCTGTTACTCCTTCTTATACATCAATGTAGACTCTATTACAGAGTCAGCACGTTTGAGTGCATACCTGTTGCAGACACTTGTTCTGTGTTTTCTGTGGAGGTTTGTGAAGCTGTACTGTCATCTGAATCTGATGAGAATGAACAATGTATCGTCACTGACTGTAAGGTTACAAAATTGCACATGTTAATAAACAAAACCCCAAAGGTGGGGTGGGGTGGGGGTTTGCAGCTAGGGTGATTTTAAGGGGATATTTAATTGAAGCCCCATTCAGGGAGTGGTCAATTCAGTAGAACATCCATCCATGTATTATTTATGTCGTAAAAACAGCAAAATAATTGTCACTGACACTGTAACAAGAAGTTTTAAAACAGAAATGATACAAAAACAAACAGAATACAATAGCTGATAATTTGATTTAGTTTATATGGTCTGCTTATCTAAGATCCAGCACTTTTCTGCTCACTGATTTGTCACTGTGGTTTTGTCAATAGTACACCTACATCAACAGAGGGGGCAGCCTCAAATTACCCCCCCCCTCCCCCCCTTTATCAGTTGAGTTAATGCAACAAGGGAAGTTTCGTGCACATACATGTCCGTGGTCTTTAAAGTGGTATTAAAGAATACTAATAAAGAGATTTTAAATATTTCCAGTGGAGGCCCAGGACCTGGGCCCGGTTGCATAAAACGTCCACTTAAGTGCACACTTAAGTAGGACACTTACGAATCTGCTATGGGTATGGGTACGGGTGTTGCATGGAGCATACTTAGCGCACTCATAAGTGTTTGCCTTACGGGGTAACTTACGGGATCACTTACGGGCACACTTAACTTTGTGTAGACTTTCTCAAAGTCATTTTTAATTTTTTTTTCTGATTGAATTTTTTTGTTCATTTGAGGTGTGTATAAAGGCTTGACTTTCTACATTAGACATTAAATGAGACAACAAATGAGAGGAAATGATACTCAAACGTGATTTTACTTCGACATCTGTCGGAAATCTATGTTGTTTTTTATTTTGTCAATGACGTGTTTAAAACTTAAGCAGTGGATAACAAAGCGCATTTTAAGTATTAAATAAAGACAAAAACCTTCCCTTTCACTTCTCAGAAAAAGTTCTCGTCAACTTCATTGAAGATACGGGACCTATGTAGGTCCCGTAAACTTACGTGCTATTTTTCACGTAAAAAAAGTTTTATGCAACACCCGCAATTTCTGTTGCATAAACACACTTATAATTAAGTGCACACTTACGAAAATCGTAAGTGCAGTCACTTACGTGTACCTCGTAAGTGGACCACTTAAGTGATTTAATGCAACTCACTTAAGTTACGAGTACACCTACGTATACCCGTAAGTGTTACGGGCGTTTTATGCAACCGGGCCCTGGACCCCATATTACCCCACTTCATATGATAGCAGGTATATTTATAAATTATTCCTCGTAAAACTACAGTTAATGCACTAGCTTTATCTTGAGGGGGGTTATGCTATTAAATTTAAGACCAAAAGGTTAAAATGCTCATATAGAGGGGCATTATATTATATATAGCAGGGAATATCCATATTATCTCACCAGTAAACCCCCACCCCACCCTTGTTGGGTGCATCTGTACTTCAACAGCACTGTTGCTCACATAATGCTTCAACACACCTGTTGTGGAGTCTTCTTCTGTGCATTCTTTAGAGGTTTGAGAGGATGTGCTTTCATCTGAATCTGATATGAATTAATGGACATGTATAGTAACTGACATTATTACCTACATGTATGACATAATTTACAAAACCACAAAGAAAAATTAATGATTATAAATTTTAATAGATGTCTGCACATTAAATTCAAGTGGATGCTGCAAGGTAAAACGAAATGGAATGGGGAAGACCTTATATACCGGTAGTAACAGATAAAGGCTTTTACAGTCAGCACAGAATTACAATAATAAAGGACACACTCACCTACTGAAACCTCTCCCGTTTTCCTTTTTTCTCTTGTGTCCGTCAAAGAGGAGGGAGAACCTGTATTTACATCTTGATCTGAAAGAAAATTATACACATCAATGGTACACGGATAAGTGGATAAGTCTTCATTTGGGTCAATTTCTTTCTCTATTTTTTGGCATGAAGCAACTACAAGTATTTCAGTCTACCCCTCCCAGGATGGGATGCTAGCCCATTGCAGGGTAGCCCCCACATTAAATTTGCTGCCACTCTAGCTGCTAATCACCTGAGTGCAGATGGGAACTATACAAGACCAAGATAAGGTTCCTGATTAAGTGCGCAATGCAGTGACCACAGCCAGGGCTAGAATCCCGCAACTACCACTCAGTCCAGAGTATAGTAAAGTGTGCTACTATTAGGCAACTGCAGCTCCCTGTTAACATTACATACTGTTGAAACAGTGATTATAGCTTATTTTTTATCATTACTTTGAGAATAGTTTAAAAAATGTATAATTTTATCTATTTGTATAGATCTATATAAAAGAAAAGCCGTCCGTCGTGGTGTATGGATATTTTCTGGATTTTCCAAAAGCGCCGCATTGGTACTGCAGAGCTTATTTTGGGGCGGCGCTTATTCGAGGGCGGTGGTTATTCGGGGGCGGCGCTTATTCGATTTGATATGTTTATGTTATTGCTCAGAAACGGAGCAAAAGCCAGCAAAAATAAATTCATTACAATGTTTCACTTATGTAAACAAACCTGCACGCGAATTTTGGAGTTGTTTTGGCAATGTTTATTTTTAGCCAAAATCACTTCTGCCGTTTTTGCACCAGTAAACCCCCAGTCCCCACACCACTCCTTTGCTCATTTAAAATGAATGGCCCCTCATTAGGTGCATCTGTACTTAAACAGCACTGTTGCTCATGTAATGTTTGAACACACCTGTTGCAGAGTCTTCTTGTCCACATTCTGAAGAGGTTTGTGAAGCTGTACTTTTATCCGAATCTGGTGGGAATGGACAATGCATCGTCACTGATCATGTCATTAATCATTAATTATTAATCATTAATTACCTACATACATATGTATGACATGATTAACAGAACGGGAAAGCCTCAAGCCAGTTGACCCATACTGCTGTAGCTTATTGGGATGCTAGTCCATTGCAGGGTACCCTCCCACCATTATTACACTGGTACAGAGAGAGGCACTATGAGAGTAAAGCATATTGTCCACGAACACAGCACAATGACTTCAGCTGGGCTCAAACCTGGACTGCTTGATCCAGAGTCGGGTGAGCTAACCATAAGGTCACTGCGCCTCCCACCATAATTAGCCAAACAGCAAAATAAATAATAAATTTTTGTTGAGTTCAAATGGATGCTGCTAACTTAAATGAAAGTTATAATTATTAGCCTACAGATAGCTTAGGTAGCTTGCAGTTAAAGCCTTTATATTGGAATACCGTAATGATTCGATTTAGCGCCCTCCTTCCAAAATATAAGCGCCCCCCTACGAATGTGTTTTTGTAAATAAGCGCTCCTATTCCAATAAGCGCCCCCATTCTTATTAGCGCCCCCATTCTTATAAGCAGCCCTATTCTAATAAGTGCCCCGATTATAATAATAATAATAATAACTTTAATTAACGAGGGTAAAAACACTTTACAGTTAAAAACTGAGAAACTATAGTGGCCTCTACTGAAGTCTTTAACGCCAACTAGATAAACTCCTGACTGTTCACCGTACACAGGGGGGGGCTGGCAGCTATCTTTGATCTTACCGCTTTTCCGCTTTCGATGATCGCCCCAGTTAAGAAATCTGTCAATCATTCGAGAACCGTACGGAGCATGCGCACAATGCCTTGACAAAAAAGGAAACAACATGGCGTCGCATGTCGAGCTGATTGTAGAAAACGAATTCGCTGTTGGTTATTGCCGTTTACTTCCCGTTATAATTTTTTGTGGCAGTTCTGAGACAATCAAGACTAATGTAATGAAGGATCAGCTCTGTTTTAGGTTAGTAGAGCTGTTAAAAATTTAAATGAGCAAGGAGCGAGAGACATGTTTCGGGACAAGTTTCTGTCATCTTCACGCCTGCACAGCAAAAGAAATTATTTCGACCGCGATTCTCCTTCACTTAACAGAAAAGTCAGTAACAGTGTCGTTTATTGGCGTCGAAGTGTTTCACGACTGCCCCTGTCAAGTAGGGTTGACCTGCTAAGCTTTATTAAAGTTTACATTTTATATACAGTACCTGTCTCAAGTTCTGTGTCTTTATACAAGCTTACACATGTAGTTTGCGTATAAAACATAGAAGTTTTTTTAGAAATTCATCTTCTGATTGAACGTTTATAGTAGCATTTACTTCTAGAACCGAATATTGCATATAAAGTGCCGAGTTGCTTTCGGTTGAAAATCGAATTTCAAAGCATTTTCCATCATGTCCATGCGAATGGGCCCACAGGAGAATAAACGTTTTCTAAGGTAATCTTAAAGAGATTAAGATATTATATTTCGATTTTCCTTTTTTTTTCCTTTGCCGGTACAAGATCAAGCTGAAGTCAACAAGGCAAAGAAATCCAAAAAGAATAAATTTCTTCACTTAAATTTAAATGTAAAAAATAATAATTGCAGAGGGTATGGCTTCAATTACCTAAACTGTGCAATCTGAAGTGCCTTGCTGACACATACAGAAACCGTTAATTATGTTTTGGGTAAATGCTTTGGTTGAACAGGGTCAGAGGGATCACAATTTAATTACAGCATTTAAAGGTGGTAAAGTAAATGCTTGTCTTATGTACTGGAAACACTTCAGCACTGGAAAAATGATAAATTTGCCCATCAACAATGGAATGTCTGTTGCAAACAAGTACATTGACCTACCATACTTACCGGGTAATTTTGTCTCCCAGGGTTTATTTCACATCTCCAAATGAGCTACTCATGGGGATGCACCCCTTGCCGGTAATAAAAAAATTCTACAATATTATTATTGCAATACTGTTTTCCCCCACCCTAAAAATTCTCATCTATCATCTATCACTACTTTCAGGAGACAGTGTAGCCAAGTGGTTTTGGGTACCGGTGATGTAATTCTAAGATCCCAGGTCAAAATCCTCTACCCAGCAACAAGCTGAATTTGTTCTCGGTTGTCCTGAGATCAAATCCTTGGCCATGCTTTGTAGATAGAGAACTGGTCTGCCTCCTGCTAGTTGGAATTTGTAACTGTTATGTTCATTTAAAATTTTTGTTTCCCTTGAAGTTAAGGGCATGACCACTGAAAACAACTTAAATATAACATATTTTTTTACATTTACATCTGAAAATTTTTCCTGGTCAGCAGGAAGATTATTCAACTGGAAGCGAGTAGAAATTGATTTTTTCTTTGGACAGGTAGGGCAGTTAAGAATCAACAGGTTAAGTAAGTCTCAATAGGATTTTTAAAAGTGTCAGATCCCATGCAGTGTCTCAATTATTTCTCTACCAGGGTACACACATGTACATTTGAGGAGCAGATCCTTTGCAAACTCCACCATGGTATAATTATTTTATTTGTAAAAGCATTTCAAGATAATGCATTGCTGAAAACATTTTAAGCCCCCCTCTGAACTCAAGTTTCTTTTTTTCCTCAAGGAAATACAGCAAACCGTGGTCACTAAGTTTTAGGTGACTGACCATGACTGGAGCATTCTACAACCAACCAGCCTCCTGCAAGTTTCAATTCTCAAACCACTGGTGTGATAGGCAAAGTCTAAATGCAAGGTTACTCCACCAGCTTTTTGTCAGTGAGCGCCATTATTACGAAGACATGCTCAGTTCAAAAGTTTAAATAAAGAAAACTGTTGCAAACATTACCACCTAATCTTACAAATGTTATTGCAAAAACATAAAATAAAAAATACTGGTAGGCCAATTAAATTTTGATATATTTTATTTCGATAAACTGTATTTCAGTTCCATGTTACTCTAGATATTATATTCTTATATTCAATTTCTAACTTGGCTCTGAGGCTTAAAGACCCCTTAAATTGGGAAATAAAACAAAACGAGTCATATCAAACCTTCTGCACTTTCTCAATAACAACTACGTCAACTACGGTTTGATCTAAGTCTTACAGAAAAAAAAACTGTCCGAAAATGGCTACCCTTACCGTCATGGCGTCTAGTCCAGAAATAAAGATCGTTCAGCTTTTCCAGTGTATGAAACAATTACTAAAAATATTCTGCTGTGAGATTTCGTTGTCTTCACTGGGATGTAAAAACGCAGTGGTGGCCCCGTTCGCCGGTTTGCGGCGTAAATTTCACCTGTGATATATACTTCTTAAAAATCAAAATTTAGATAAAAAGTGCTTAAACGAATCCCTGGATGTTCGAAAGTGGAAACAGTTCTCGAAACGTTTATGAACCATCGCAAACGACCGTCCGCCATAAACTTCCGCCATCTTTGTTTTTAATTAAACCGGTACTTAGTCCCACTCGGCCATATTTCTTAACTGGGGCGATCATCGAAACTCGTCCCAGACCTCGCTGCCAGCCCCCCTGACCGTACAGTTCATGTATATATTTACTGCTGAAATTTACAATTATTTTAAAAGTAACTGAACTTATAATAATTTCTAACTGTTACGGTTTCTGTTATTGTTAGATTGTTTCTCAAAAAATTAAATAAGCACCCTGTCCCGAATAAGCGCCCTGTCTCGAATAAGCGCCCTCCCTTGAAGTGCCAAAAGTAAATAAGCGCCCCGGGGGCTAAATCGAATCATTACGGTAAGGAATTTGTGGCTCACCAGTCATGATGTCATACGAGCCATTCAGGGTTATTTATCCCTTGCATCAGGAGCGCGGTCAAAAGCACGGTAAGCCTGGCAAAACCCGGCCTGGCCGGGCTTTCCGGCCTTTATGCCACGCTTGCCAGGAAAGCGTGGCCTGAAAAAGCGTGGCAACCATGGCCAAGGCCAGGCTTTCATGGCCTCCCTGGCCATTAAAGGCCGGCTTTCCTGGCTATGAAAGTTTTATGCCCCTTTATGCCAGACTTGCCAGGAAAGCGCGGCCCTTGAAAAGTGTGGTAAGCTCGGCCAAAGCTGGGCTTTCATGTCCCCCTTGGCCACAAAATCCTGGCTTTCCTAGTTTTAAAAGTTCCATGACCATTTTTTAATAATGGCTTTCCTAATGGGAAACCAATGGTCAGAAGCCCCACAGACAAAGTCAAAATAGTGGTCAATTGAAATATTAAAAGTCAAGGACTTAAAGTGTCACATCAAAACTGTAGTTTTAGCAAAGGATATATTTTCCAGTTTAATATTTACTAGAAAAGGTTATCTCTATTTAATATTCTCTGTGACTGAATGGGCTGTTATGCTGCATGAAATGCCAATTTAAAATGGAAAATAATTTTTTTGCTTTCTGGGAGTTCCAAGCAATTCTTGGGATTTCTATAGGAGCTAATATTTTCAAATTAAATACTCAACTCGTGTATTCAAATGAATACCAATTTTAAGCCTAATGGATTTCTGTCATTGAATTTTTGGAAATTCTAAACTCAAACACTTAAATAAAAAATGAGCATTATATAACAGCAAAAACATTGCTTACCGAGATAACAAATTTTAGACTGCGGAGTCCATTTTGCATTCTCACCAGTATCGCCTGCATCGCAAATGAAGTAAGGAATTCCACCCTTCGAATTCTCGAAAACCTTGGCGGATAAACTGACCACTCGATGTGTGTTCCATTCTCACCATTTATTACTTTGGAAACCTTGAATACTTCACAAGAATGACATTAATACAACAAACAGAAAGCTTCGATTCCTGTGACTGCACCGCCATTACCATTGAGACCGCAGTTCAACCCTCCAGCGGACTTTTGTTGAGAAACCAATCACGTTACGCAAATCATCCCATGTGACTTCCCACGTGACTATTGTCAGGCTGAATCGTTACTTTTGGCGCCCATTTCGTTTGAATTTATCTCTTGCTGTTGTCGATCGTTCGTGAGAAAATGTTTTGTATTCTAAATTGTTAAAGGAGCCAGTATATGTTATTTCGCTTACAGTATGCATAGAAAACAGGTTTTGCTTTGTAAATGGCGAATAGTGTGCTAAAACTTGTGATTTTTGGACCTGATCAAAGGCCTTGTTTATGGTGAAACGTCATGGCAGTCGAGCAGTCGTTTACAAAGTGCTTTGGTGAGTAAGAGTTCAACTTAGCTTGTATTTCTCCAATAAAACCGACTGGACTTTAATGGAACCTAAGGCTTGGCATTTACGGGAGCATAACACTTTATTTGAGCGAACTGCACTTTAGCCGTTGGATCATGTATGTTTATTGAAATTCTTTCCGCCGTGTGTGTGACGTCCGTTACACGAATTCTTGCTTATAATTTCGCTCAGGAATTGAAATAATCTCCAAACCGTTTAGGTTGCAAATTATAAGACTGTTGTAGATTGTGGATTTTTCACAGTGAATTTCCCAGGGAAATGTTATCCAACATTTCTTGTTGGCACTGCAAGCTCAGTAATAAAACTGTTCATAAAGTTCATGTGCACGTCAGTTAGTAAAATACCGAGAGGTTAATCGGGAATGCATTTAATTTTTTCTACAGGCTTAAAAGAAGAACGAGGAAATCTTCAATTCTAAAC
>NC_135766.1:1113271-1151275 GCF_052425735.1 Oculina patagonica | reverse complement strand
CTCTCTAGTAAAACTATACGCCTTACGACAACTTTGAGTCCCGGGATATAACACACTTTTATTCTATAATATTCTCTACCGTAGCAAGTTAAGGGCCTAACATAAAAAGCTTTAAAAAGGACGCAAAAAATTCTATTTTTATCCTAATGCAACATATTTTTATTTAAGTTTCATGATTCTGAAGCAGGTTACTGATTCGTACACCGACTAAAAAGTAAAAATACTGAGTTGGTATGGGTGTAGCTTACTACCTATAAGCCTAGATCTCGTTAAAATTGTCTCAAATATAGTTGGACTATCTCACACCCCTTCTACGGTCTTTTTACAGCATAAGATATATTAAAATACCTTAAGCTTCAATAATGATCTTCGCACGGCAAAAACATGCAAAAAGGATGAAGAAGATAAAATTATGCCTCAGATACATTGATTCAAAGAAGCTTCTGTAGCCTAATGCGAAATGCAATTTTAACTTTCTCCTGTTTCTTTCTTTTTTCTACTTAGAGACTCAAGTAAATGAACTATTCATATCATCAGTCATACGTCAAAATCTCTTGCCGTTTACAAAACTATACGTACATCAGTAAATCTCAAATGACCATCTTAAGAGTTAGCCAGCAAAAAGGATTTTTAAAGCAAGAAATGCTAAAAACAATAGACATGAATTTGTACTATTACATTTCACTACAAATTATTTCAAGGAAAGTGAAATTATAAAGTGGTTACTAAAAATTTGTTTTCAAGGTGGTTGGTATATTGACGTAACTTTTCTACCGTTGCATGAAATATAGGAGAACGACTACAGAAAATTTTATCGATAAAGATAAATAAATTAAATACTTTTACAAGAGTATTTATTCTCGGACGTTCTTGGGGGCGAACTGGATTTACTATTTGATATTGAAACTTTTAGTAGCTGTTCAATCATTCCACGCAGACGTTTAAAATTTTTAACTGTGTGTCCATGATTTTTGACACGATAATGATATGCAGATTTTTCAATCTTTCTAGTTTTTATAACAAAAATTGAAAAAATTGGCATATTTTTACGTTTCATCAACAGTTTGGCTTGGTCTTAGTTTAAGAAATTAGTGAATTCAAGATGACGGATCCGAGGTGGCAGATCTAATAACTTAACGTTATTATATTTGACTTTAAAACCAGCAAGACTGCGTCATTGTGTACGGCAAGCTCAGGGCTTTTATTTCTCATTAATGTAAAATTGTTTTACTGTGCCTTTATAGAACGAACACCTTATTGGGTTTACATCAATCCCTCTTTTGTTACACAGCTGGGGATATGAATTAGCCTGTACTTCCGAGGGTTCAAGTTGAATTCGGATAACATAAATCCCAGATCTAGATATACTTTTTACACCAACTTTCAGTGTTACGTGGATAGCTTTCTTTCTACATGTCATCCATCTTTCGACATCTTCTATTGATGTGCTGTTTAAAATTAGCCAATCAATACCGAATCATACCCTTGTTAGTTTCATACCAATGAGCACACAAGGTCAGAAGGTCATTGTTTGTTTAGCACGTTGAAAGATGGATGTCAGTAAAAAGCCGCTATGCACGTAACACTGAAAAGGGGTGTAATGTATTCTGATTACTTGACTGAAAAAGACCTGGTTACATGTTGTATTTGGATTCAAGTACTTTCTTTTCAGGTCAAAATTACGATTTACTGTATGAATTCTATCTTTTAGTCACTACCACAGTAACGGCAATCACAACACCCTGGATCTGATAGATAGTAAACGTAGAAAGAGCCGCAGTTTCTCACTTGAATGTTTTTGGAATGCACACAACAGTTAGAGCTCCAGTGAAAGCAGACTTGCCTGGTGACTTGACCCTCAGCTACTGTCGGATGTTCACCATTTAACCAGGCGGGGATGTTAGTTTCACACCTGTCAATAGGTTGACACGTAGTAGGCAATCTTGTCCCCGCAGCTCCTTCAAAACGAAACCAGCCAGGAACAATCGAATCGTCACATAAATGCCCGGCAATTTTGTAGGTTACCTTTCTGTTAGCACTGTTCAGAACTTGGTAGTTTTGACATTCTGGGGAACAAAAAGTCGAAGAAGTTAAACAGGCCAGGTCAGATCACATCTATCGCATTCACATGTACAGTTGATGTGGATTTTCTAACTGTAACAATTCGGTGAATGGTTTAGGTAAAATACGTTTGTTTTCCGTCATTACAGTTAATCTTTTCATTTCACTTTTTGTTGGTTAATTGTATTTGTTTTGTGCTAACTTGTGTTTGTTTGTCTGCTATTTTTTTTTCCTTTTTAACTTGTTGAAATAACGTTATGGTATACGCTGCCAGTGAATGCGCAAATCGGGCAACACTACTCTTGTCTAAATTATTCTTTATTCTTTCTTAGAGTGAAGCGATTCTGATTAAGAAAGACAGAAAAAAGAAAACGTTAACACGTACTCAGACAAAAAAATAATCCTTACAGCTTTTATATCAAAAAAGTGACTGCAAAAGAAAATCCTACCCTCCAAATTCTGAAGTCCGTGATGCATGCGCCAAAACTCGACCGTTCAAGCAGAAGTTCGTTTTTTTACCATACCACATTTAAAGCATCTCTGAAAAGATATCTAAAGCGCTACGAAAGAAAGGCGTTTAAGTCGGCTACCAATCTGAAACATTGCATTAACCAAACCATTTAGACTGAATCGCACCGCAATAATCATGGGACGTTGTTTACAAAAGATATTGTTTAAACTGCAATTTCGCGTGTTACGGTGCAACCGAAAAATCTGTTAACGTCAGAATTTTGGAACACAAACGAGCATTTCGTACTTTTGATTCTTATTCGAAGTTCGCGCAACACGTACATCAACACGATGACAACGTGGGTTTCGAAAACATTAAAATCATTGACGTTTAGGTCGACATGTCGGTAGTCAGTTAAAATTCTGTTGCTTTGTCGGTTGTCAGTTATAGTTTCCCCCTTTGTCGCTAGTCGGTTAATCCCATTCAGACCCTCATTTACGCTTCTCGCAATCAATCAATACTCAGTAAATCCGAGAGTAGAGTAGCTGGAGTTAGCCACAACTCCGAGAAAAAATCATATGACAAAGATAAAAAAGAAGAAGGGAATCACAAAAACAAACAACAAATACGAAATGGCTAAATAAAATGGTAAACAAATAAATTGATATTAGTTTATGATATTGTTTAAAATCAGATTATTTACTAGTTATATGAAATTGTAGTTTCGTACAAGGCACTTAAAGTCATTGTAACAATTGATTGTTCTGTAAGTTTCAGGTAAGGAGTTCCATAGTTTGCAAGCAAGATAACTAAAAGAGTTTAAACCATATGAAGTAGTAGACGACTTAGAAAGAGTTAGATACAGATATTTAATAGAATAAGTACAATGTCTTTCAGGCATATTTTCTTTCAGGCATATTTTATATTTTCTGAAGTTGTTCTTCCCGCTCTTTTGAGTGATTGTTTGTAGTCTGAATCTTCATCCTTAAAAATAAAGTATCTCACCTTTTTTTAGAATCTCGAGTGTTACAGAAAAGCCAGACAGTTAAGCAGTAATTAAAATTTATATTCGGGAGTATGAATGCCTTGTAGTTGCATAAAAGTATCACTTGAAACGAGTTTACCAAATCTCGTCATTACACTGAACTGACTGTTGATCTTTTTACAAAGCATAATTGCATTTTTTTTACCTAATCTAATCTATCGATTTTATTGGTCTTAAAATTTTACAAATAAAAGACAAAGAAAAGGACCAAAAAGGAATTGCGCGAACGGGAAAATAGTAACCCATGCGGGGCGCAACCCTAAAAACTAAAAAGAATGGCGATAAAAATCTTAAATTAAAAAAATATATATAAGTATGTATATACAATAAATCTAATTAATTACAATAGTTAAACATTATAGTTATAAAATCTAGTTAATTACTTATAGCTAAAGTTATAAAACAAGATGCAGATAATATTAATTACAAAAATTAAGAGCGGTGGCAAGGGCAGTTACGGAAGAGGAACCAGGTGCAGGGCATGTCAATATCATAGGTAGTGTCCAGTAGAGTAAAATAAGTGGCGCGCAGAAAATATTTGAATAAACTTGGGCTAGAAAATTTGTCGTGAGGGGCGAGGTTACAGATAGTGTTCCTATATTTATTGTTGATCGGTTTTCCTCATTTATTTTTGCCATTGCTACAATTTTTCTTTGTAATTTAATTTAATTTGTTTTGTGTTTACTTGTGCTTGTTTAACTAACATGTCTTTTAAGTAAAGGTTTCTGTTTTCTCCTCTTATTTAATCAAAAACAATAAGTATGCGTGACTTACAAAGATAAGGTTGCTAATGTGGTCAAAGATTTATACACCTACAAAACGTCATTTTTTGGATAACAATGTTTTGGATTAGCCAAAAGTGAATGCGCAATGTTTAATTTTGAGAATCACGGATTTAACATTAAATCCGTGAGTCCCAAAATTAAACATTGCACATTCGCAGGATTTTAGTCATATCCTGTACGCAAATCTGTAGGTGTTTTTGCTGTTCACACCCTATTTGGAACGTGACTTGTACTTTTTGGTATAGGTATAAAATAAGTTCCATTATGTATCTTATTCAAACTCCATGATGAAGTCTGTATGATCAGACGAAACCGGTCGGAGATAATAAAGCAAGTTGACAAGATTTGTTGCTGTGTGCTGCTCATTAGTTTTTTTTAAATCGTACAACGAGTAGTTAATGGGCCTGTTTATGTTTTCGTCAATTGTACTATTGACCGACATAGACCTCATGACTTTTTCTCCTCTCCAACTCTGGAAGGCTTCCTCGTCGAAAAAGAAATCGTTTGTGAAATTCAGGAGGAAAAAAATCACTGATTTTGTCAAAATAAAGCTTGAAAATACTACAACTATTGCTTTCTATGTTATAATTTCTGTTTATGAATTTAGGTGTATTTAAAGCAAAACAGAATCAACGTGGAATATTCACCTTCTCCGCCAATCAAGCTGCAATTTTTCCCATCTCCTGTGTAAGACTGGTTACAGAGACATGTGTAGGATCCTACAGTGTTTGTACATGAAGCTGAACTGTGGCAATCGTGTACACCGCTGACACACTCATCGATATCTATGGAAATAAAGAATCGCGCAAAAAAAAAAAAGAATAAACAATAAGAATCACGCAAAAAAGAAAAAGAAAACTTTAGTTGCTAGCTTTATTTTCAAAAAAGGTGTATGATCTTTTAGAAGGGTACTTCCGTCGGTATTGAAATTGCTGGTAGTAACACTAATTTGGTAATGCGTGTTGAGTAAGAAGGGGAAAATGTATATCAATATAATATTATAAGGAAATTCGCGGCATTAGAGATTGATAGAATGAATACAATTATCATTAGATGTTTTTTTCCATTCTTAGCTTGGTTTTCATAGGTGTCGAGCATAACACGTGGCCTACAAATATAATCCTGAAAATAATGAACTGCGCATGTGCATTACCGTCTGACAGCGATTTTGCTACAAATACTATTTTTGTTCATGCGTAGCTTTGTCCACTTTTGTTAAAAAAAATAGAAGCTCGTTTACCAGACTCGTGTGAGCTAGAACGGCGACTAAGTTGTGTCGACTTAGTATTAGACCAAACAAAACATAGCGAGAATAAAAAGAATGGAATGAAAACTATCATTTAGGTCTTTCGGCAATATCTTAAAAAAAGGAAATTGGATGAATACCAGCTCGTATCATTAAAGGAGAACTATACTTTTTTGTATTAGTTTAGCAAGGCAGCACGCACTTTCTACTTTCTAAATATAATTGTGTAAAGGAATGTTAGTGACTGTCACAATTATCGAACTGGGTTATCGAAAAATTGTATCAAAGACTGGGGCAGAGGCTTGTCACTGGCAAATCACAATATTTTCTTAACTCCATCTAATAGGTCCTTTGCACGCCCTGGTCACATGGTACCAAATCAGCCATGCTGGGACGCAAGAACAGTGGAAAAGGAAGGCGCCGAGATGGGACTAACATCGTGGGCCGCAGCAGCAGCTGCGGCCACGAATAGGGACAGATGGCCGGCCCTATCCTCTACCCGGGGGCAAGGAACTAAGCTAAGCTATTGGTTTAGCATAACGTTCATTTGATTGTTATAGTCATGATCACTCAGTTAGTCTTTCAGTCGGTCGGTCGGTCATTCAGTTATATTATAGAAACTGGTAGGCACAACATGCACATCCACATGAAATAATGATGCAACTGTCGAACTTCCTTGGAATGCAACCGTTCCTGAGCAAGCTACCCGTCTGACTTGGGACGGTCTACTCACCTGCTTCACACTCTTTTCCAGCAAATCCCGGTGCACAGCTGCAGTTGTATCCATTGTTGTGTGCTACGCAGCTTCCATTGTTCCCACATGGATTGCTCGCGCAGTGATCAACATCAGCATCTGCTTAAAAGGAAGCAAACATCCATTCCGAACTACATTTTATTTATAACTCTGTCTTACTGTCTTGCATAAGGCCTAGAGCCCCGTTTCTCGAAAGCCCCGGAAACCGTTCGGGCCCGTATAGCCATTATTTGTATCTTAAAAACAGAAAAGCGTAGAGGCCTGTTGCATTAATATGAATATTCATATTAACAATACCATTGAACAAAACACCTCTGTAATCATTAGGTTTGAGATTTTACTATTGCTTTCCGGGTACTTAAACATTTCGGAACTTTCGAGAAACGGGCCCTAGGACACCTTCTGAATTACCAGATAAGAATGACCATAACGAAACTTTGTAGTATATATGTATGCCAAGACTTGATACAGGTTGAGGGTAATTCAGTTGACTTATTAAGACTTGTTGTAAGTCAGAGGTCTGCAAAAAGTCAGAATGAAGATCAGTTACAGGGAATTCAGCTGTTTTCTAATAAAATATTACAGTTTAATTTGTCTGTTTCTCTAATAGCTAGTGCTTTGGTTAATATCAAACTTAAATAAGCTTTGTAAAAAAATGATAATTATAACAATGCCGGAATTTAGGTGACCGGAGCGTAAGACAAAGAAAAAATCTCAGTCCCCGATGGGAGTCGGATCAATGACTTTCTGGACACCCGTCCGAGTGAGCTACTGTGAGACTCGTTGAAAGCCATTGTTTTTTTAAAACCTGCTAAATTTAGTTTTATTTTTAAACCTCTCACTTTAATTTTTGTTTATTTTTTAGTATTTTTCATTACGTTTTAAATTTTATTCCTCTTAAACCCACGGAAGACGTTACATTACGACGAGTACAATCGTCCAACTTTAAAAGAAAACGGCTGGCAAAAACAGTATTCTGATTGTGTTGCGCCAATAGGTCTCGTGCTTGGAGTAATCAAGTCTTTTTAATGTACTTTACATGTAAATTAGTTCACTTACCTGGTGGAGCACAAGGGGATGGAATGAACAGTCTGAGATCATTTCCTTCAATGCCATGCTTGAAATGGGACCACTTATGCACGTTCCCTTCTCCAGATAGGCATGCTTTTGACATCCGGGTAATAATCTCCTGGCAAAGGACGTAATCCCACACGTTCAGATTACTCAGAAATCCTTGAAATGATCGCGCGCTATCAAGGCCACCTGCCTGATTTTGACCCAGCATCATTGATCCTTGAGCTCGTATCGTGTGGCCTGCTTTGAAATTCCTGTCACTTGCAAACAACATGCCGTCCTTGTAGAAGTTCAGCGAGCCGGCGGTGTTTTCCCAGGAGACACAAATGTGATGCCAGTAACCGTCATTGGCTGACAAAGAAAGGTGCCTGACATATAAAATAAAAGTAAGCAGTTCTATCAAACAGTGGCTACAAACAAGCCAACAATTAAGAAACGACAAAAAAGGTCGAAGAGCAGTTAGCATTTGACAAGGGATATTCAGATCGCAGCAATAAACGGAGAGCAGTAAAGTAGTAATGTACTACACTCTGAGGCAAATTTGCCTTAGAGATGTAGTACATCACTACTTCCAGTGCTGGATACAAAATATGGGACAAAAATGGATTCAAATATTGGAATCAAATATTAGAATCAAAAACTGAAATTCAAACCCTAGAAAACCAAGCCTGAAAAACCAACCCTAACTCAACCTTAGGATCAAAATAAAAAAATCTCTTATACCTTTTTCAAAATTTTGGATACAGTGCGTTTAAACAAGCCTTGAAATCATAACTGAAATATGAATCTGGAAAAACCAAGCGAAGCAGATTTTAATGAGTCCGGCACCGCAGATCGTAAGATCGAGGAGGGGGATGGGACGAATGTTAAAAAATCACAAGGCCTTGGTGGGTAAAAAAGCTTCGTAAGAAGCTTTTCGGGCCTTGTTTTATGATGTTTTTGAAATTTATTTCAAAAATCACCTTATTTAAAAAATGCTCTTATACTCTTTTTAAAATATGGAAAATCAGGTATATACCCCGCTGAGTTGTCTCATTATTAATATTTAAACACCTTGAACATCTGCCCTATGTTTAGTATGTCAACCAATCATAACTTTCATTTTTTAGTCAAAATTGTTTCTTAAATGTATTTTTTTTTCAAATTGGTTTCAAAGTTGGTTTTAGATTTGGTTATCAAAAAAATTCTTATACTATTTCAAAATTTTTATTTTAGTGCGTTTAAACAAACCTTGGATCAAAACCTAGGATCATAACCAAGGATAAACATATGAGTTTGTCTTTAATATCCATAAGGGTATGTTTCTATACAGCTTTCTGATATGTGTTTTATTGCGCGCTTGTCATATCCAAAGCTGTATACCTTTTCCTCATATTTGTTAACAATTTGTTTATTCTGTCTGGTTATCTTATTTTCATTTACTAATGTTAGTTCTTTAAAATCGCCCTTAACCATCTTAATCATATTTGTGTGATTTAGTATTTGTGAATTTTCATGATTAAGGGAAAAACCTTTAATAACACATTTCTGTTTATTATCGCCATATATGAAACTGTAGTTTTTAGGGCCACCGCTTACGAAGGTACCTTTTATAACATCACCGTCTAACTCATCTGTTAAATCGCCTAGCATATCGCCTGTTTCTATTGTCTTACCATTCTGGGATTTGATATACACAATACTATCTGTATCAAAATATAATACCTGTTTATCCAAATAGTCTAGTTTTTCATGCAACATTAGCCGTGCACTGCTAGTCGTAAAACATGCTACATAGATATTTGTATTATAGCTATTATCAACAAACTGATCTTTATAAGTATAACTCATCTGTACCATTTCTTCATTTATGAAGTTTATGTTTAAATTATCTATTGTATCATCGAGAACTACTTGATAAAATTCATTTATATCAGTTACGTATTTACATTGATTCATGTTATTTCGTTGACCAAATTTCCCCCATAGTGAGTTTAAGCACATTTTTGCAATAGCTCGTAAACCTGAATTTTCATGTAATTCACCTAATTCAATGTCTAAATTCTTTTTAACTTTATTTCTAAAAATCATCTCGTCATTGTTATTTTTAAAATTATATTTTGTTGATTCAAGTTTTAGCTTCATGAATTTTTTTATATAACCTTTGAATAGATCATCGGATGACTTCTCAAAATGCCAAACCTCATATATTTTTATAATTTTATAGCCTTTTTCAATGGCCTTATTTAGTTCATCTGTTGTCCATGTGCCTATAAATGCTCGCTCACTTTCACTATGTTGGCATTTTTCTTGTTGCTTTGTTTTCGCGCATGATAAACACAGAGGAAACATCAATTTTTCAGATTTTTCACATTTTATTTTCTGAGGTAAAACAGGATGGTATAATTCTCTTGGGGGTAAAATTTTACATTTTATGAATCCATAATATTTATCATCGTATTTATCAGGTGTTATTATTTTTTTAGGATGACCTATAGGATATTTTTTGTAGAACTGTACTGTTGGATATAACGAGCAGAAATCAACATATTTACCACATTCACCATCTTTGAATTTGTATAAGAGCTTGGAAGCATTAGTCCTACCTCCAAAAAATGCATCTCTAGGATTTAGTGGTTCAACAACTTCTCTATACCAATCATTTTTATAATATTTTTGGAAATATTTATCCTTTTTTAATTTACACTCCCACATCTCAATAAGATTGTAACCAACAGCTGTTATTTTGTTATTTTTAGCTTGTGTTTTATTATACAAAGTACCCATATCGCATTGATTCTTATTATTGATAACATCAGGCTTGTAACAATCTGGACAACCATGCCAGAAACAACCTTGAAATTCATAAACAGTATTTGTAGATTCACAAAAACCATCAACTTTTAATTCGTTATTGATAAGTTTTTCACCTCCTGTCAAAGCATGCTGGATCTTAATTTTATTTTTTTCAGCAATGTAATCAAGCCATGCGATACTTACTACACTATGTTTGTCTGTTTGAATAATATTATCAACTACAGCTATGGTATTTTTTGGCATATAATTCCCTCTGTAAATAGCCATGCAAACACCTGCTATAGTAATGTATTTTAATGGGTCAATATTTTCCTCTTTAATGAAATCTTGCCTGAATTTTAACATACATCTTCTTAATATATCAACATCTGACCTACAGTATTCAATTATTTCTTTTTTGAAATCGAAAACATAATTTTCATTAACACGCTCATTATACCATTGTAAAAATTTCTCTCTATCTTGTGTTTTCATTTGATTATAGCCATAATGTTTTTTGGAAGGCATCTCTCCTATATACTTTTGATTACAAACTTTGTTGAAATAATGTGGAAAATATCCTTTTTTCAACTCGTTTAAACCAAACGTTTTAGGAAACGATGATAACGATTGTTGAATGAAATTTAAGCTGTCGATTATTTTGATTCTTAATTGTGAAATTTCCATCATCATAATTTTTGCACCATTGTAAATACAATAAGGTTTGAAACCATTATCTATACACCATTTTAGTATAAAATGATTGTCATACGCTTTGCCATTATGAGCAAGAAGGGTGTATCCTTTATATTTTTCATTTAGAATTTCATTACAAAAATCATTAATATCATTGAAGATTGATTCATTACCATTGAAATCATGACAGATAGCTAAATTGACGTCGTGTATTCCAGTGTTTTGTGTACATTCGAAATCAAAAAATAAATATTTTTCATTATACGTTTTACATGAGTAGCAATAATCTTTTTTGAGAATGTTTTTATTTAATCGGCATGGTTTTTTGCTATTTTTGATGCAATTTCCACCCTTACACTTGATCTTTTTCATGAAACATTTATGTTTGCTTTCACAATAGCTATTACAATTATTACACATTTTGTAACCACATTTATGTATTTTAATATATGGTTTTAGTATAATTTGATTGCATTTTAAACATTTTGCTACACTGCTACATACTGAATCATTTCCATCTTTTTTCGATCGGTTACTAGTATGGTTTTTAAAACAACTATTACCATGGAAAACACGATTGCAGTGATTGCAGGTGACGTCTTTACCATCACATTTATTACCATCTGAAAAATATTTAAAACAACATAAGCATTTCTGAGGACATTTATGTTTATCACGTTTCGTATAAGTTTTTTTACAAGAATGACAGAAATATGCTACATTTAAAAAAGCTGTCATTGATTTTATAACATCAAAATGATTCCGTGTTTTGTATAGATAAATTTTATCAGCTTTTCCCTTATTGGAAGTATATATAATCTCATTGAATTGCTCACTATCGATTATATTTATTTCTACATCTAAATGTAATGCAAAGCTATTTACATCTTCTAAAGAATTTCCATAATCGTTTATTGAAACATTAGCATTGTTATGTAGCTCTTTGGCTTTAATTTCTTGTAGTTTTCGACTTTTATTGAATCCATCTTTCAACTGAGTTGCGGTGTAATTATCCTTGTGCAAATTAGCAAAGCCTGTTACTATTGCCCTAGCAAGGCATATTGAGTCGGTGTTTTTTATTGTGATAATGCATTGTTTCCTATTTACTGTTTGTTTTGATAAATATAGTCGACATTTACCTGAAGGTATTTTAACAGATTGAATAATTATTTTGCAATTTTCTAAATTTATTTCTTTATACTCCAACGTATTGATTACATCTAAAATTTGATTTAACTTGAAATCAGAAACTTTTAACAATTTTGTTGAAATCGGATGTGTTAATTCATTATTTGAAATTACCAATCTGAACCTATCATTTGGTTTTAACTGTCTTTTCTTTATTGTCATTTCAACCATTTTTTCAAAGACACTGAAAACGTCATTTTTATTACCTATGAAATTTTTGCGTACAATTATTTTAAATTCATTTGTGTAAGCATTGTACTTTTTATTTACCGTATTTCCGATTTCAGTTATTTTGAATAGAGGTTGGTCATTGGATGTTGTATCAAAAATACTGTCATCGAAATTAAATTCATTGAGTGTCCTGTTTAAGGTCTTATCGTTCTTATATTTTTGAATTTTATTGATTACTTTTTTCCTTGTTGAGTTTTTTACAAGATCTATCCATGTATAGCCTAGTGCCTTTGCATCCCTCAGGTAACTTTTTGATAGTTGTTTAAGAGTATTATGGGTTTTTGTTATTGGTTTAGGAGTATTTGAATGAGATTGGTATGTCTTCTTTTTTGGTTTTGGTTGGGCTTTTTGGTTTTCGTGTGCTTTTGGTTCGGCTTTTAGTGATAAAATGAGTTTTATAAGGTCGGTTTTAGATAGATTGTTGAGATCAGATTCGTCCATATTAATATTGGTTGAGATATTTTTTTGTGTCATTTTTTATGTACTATATAGAATTACCATTTCTTTAAGTATCTATAGTAAAAAATAATTTTTTAGATTTTTGGTGTGTTCAAAAGATAACCAGAAATAAATATATTTTTGGTCACCTAAGGCAACAGATAACAGCAATTCATATATACTGTGCTATACAATATATAATTATATAATTTTTCTTTATATGTTATTCATCAGGTATAATATTAAACCAATCATCATCTTCAAGAGCTTTAATAACAGCATTTTTAATATGCTTTTTGGTCATCATATGACTCCATTTTCCTGCAAGGCAACTGTGATATTCACAAATATCACAATACCAAGGCTTATTAAGCATGTATTTCGTTTTTGATTTAGTAATAGCGTTTTGTCTGTCTTCTTCATTATCGTATTTTTTATTTCTTCCCATTTATTATATACTATATATATAATTCTTTATATGTTTTTTATAGTGCGTTTAAGTGATAGATATAAACAGATAATTATTTTCTTTATTAATATATATAGAATGTGTTATATAACATTAAATATCAAACACCTACTAGAAGCTGATAAAAGCTCGAATGATATACCCTTCATTAATAAAATGTATTGTATTCAGAGCATCCTTGACGCTAATATTAGTATTATTAAAATGCTATCTTCAGACCTTAACAGCAGATCTGAAATATCAAATGAAGACAAAAATCATGTACGTTTAGAGTGTATACCTAAAGACCAGAAAAGACGACGTGGAAGACCTCGTAAGAATCAACATTAAATACATAATTATTCAGTTTACGGTTTTAGCCATAAGTTATAAATTATTAATGACTAAACCATTGACCGAAAAAACCTGCTGACGCGTCAGCAGGTATTTTAATCTGGTTTGATTTCTATTGACCAATCATATTTTAACAAGTAAAAAGTTTTTTATATATAAACTTTTTGAGTAAAATTTACTCAAAAAGTTTACTCAAAAAGTTTACTCAAAAAGTTTACTCAAAAAGTTTACTCTAAAATTTACTGCCAAAACAGCTGTGCCGTGAAGTTATGTGTGTTATATATATAATGGTTTGTAATTCTGAAATCCACGATGAATTAAAAATTTTAAAAGAAACTATATGCCATTTATGCGATCAACTATTGATAGAAGGTAACAAGGATGCTGAGCCATGCTGTAGTAAGCAGGATATGTCAAATCAAAACGGTATAAATGTTTGTATTAATTGCGGTTTGGTTCATGGTTCTATTTATTACAATGAGTTCATTGATTTTTATGCAAATATGGATAAAATACGCCGAAAATCGGTATATCATCGGAAGTATCACGTTGAGAATGTTTTAAACGATTTATGTATTAAAAATAGGGTACAATTGACTAGTGATCAAAGGAATCGAATTTATAAAGTGTTTGATATTATCGAATCCGGCGCTATTCCTGTTGTAAACAAAGGTAGAAAAAGACTTATATCAACCAAATTCATAATTAAACAGCTTTTTTTGATGATGAATCTACCTTGTGAATTTATCAAAATTAGCAAAAGCAAGAAAACGTTAGCCTATTATCGATTGTATTGGAATGAGATTTTGTCATTAAATTTTGGCGAAATAAATCGGATCATCCAATAAATTTCTTATCATATTTTCGTAGGTACTTGTCGATTATCGGACAGGTATCCGTCACATAATCGTCAATGTTCTTCATTGAAATTATGACGCTAGACGGATTGTAATCACCGCATCTCATCGTGTTTTTAATTGAGTTGAGTAAATGCTGGTAGCTCTGATATGCATATGTACTATTTTGAATTTTTAAATCGAGATTTTGATGATGCATCCAGCCTTGTATTAAAAGCGCTATTGTACTAATTGCAACCAAACTAATACCTCCTGTAGCAATACTTGATGCAAGGGAGCCGGATGCAAAGAGAATAGACAATGAATTCCCTAATAATTTCCATTTTTTGAAACGTTTAACAGCCTGCTTATAAGCCCAACATTTTCGATGATATGTTTGATAATAAGCTTTCAATTCTATAATTTGTTCTTCAGTCAGTTCGCTTGATATATGGTTCCATGTAAATATGCATTTTAGATGTTTAGTCATATATATTAGTTATATATGATTTTTTTTGTTTTATCATTTTGTCATTTTAGCATTGCGCTTGTTCTTTATTGTGTAATACAGCTTCCTTATGTTTTGAATTAATCTCTCAATAGAATCAATAATATTGCTAACCAATTTCACTGTTTTCATATAATTTAATTAGATAAAATCGTTGGAGTTAGATAATTTATTCGAAGAATACAGCCTTTGTTTTATCTAAAAATTGGATTTTATGATACTCTCTACCATTTATCGGATATGCAGTTTTACTAAAAGCGATTCTTTGTACATAGTAATCTGAACTGATTTTAATGCTAGATGTATTGATATTAAACCCAGAAAATGTTTGATCAATACTCATAACATTATCGCAAACAGCTAATCTAAATTGATCCTGTATCTTTGTATACCAGAGATTCATATATTTACCTATATAACCATCTCTAATTTGCTCTGTATATGAATCTAGATCATAATCGAGGAATAGCTTATTATGCTCCACTTTAACCCACGGAAAACTAAAGCTATCACCATCGATAAATTCAATTTTAATCCTTTTATTATCACTGGGCTTATAGTCATATTTAAATGCCATATATATAGTCCAGTCATTGGATTCAGTGATATTTTCATTTAAATTAATTTCAAAATCTTTCATAAACCCCATATTTGGATCAAAATCTGCTAACAATTTTGTGGGATTAAAAACAAGATTATCATTTAATCTAGACAATACAGCTCCGTTGCTATCTGACATGATGAATTTAGAGGCATCCGTTAGATCGAAATAGTACTCAAATATTTCACTATAAAAACTCTTGGACTGTAATAATTTAATCTGATTTTCAAGAGTTGTTTTGAGAATATTGATTTGACTTACCAACTGTTTATAATTAACAGCTTGATCATCAGTAGTACCTTCTGCAATACCATGAATGGCCTGTGTTTTCATATCAATTGATGCATTGAAAGCTATTCTATCATTTTCAACATAATATAGCTGATCGTATATCCTAGGATCAACGTTACTCTGATAACTTTTTATTCCATAAATCACGATATATGTTTGTAATTTTGGGACATATGCGTTCCCTGATTTCATCTTTAAAACGATATCAACATAGAGATAATTATTAGGATGTTGTTGATATTTATTAATTTGTGCTATTGTTCGACTATATCCATCATAAACTCGCGTAGTTAATTTGTCGATGTTGTCGATTGATGAAACAATATCGATATCTAGACTATCATGATCTATTTCAGCTGGAAAAAATAGCTCGAAAACCATTGTGTATCGATTGATTGGTAAACTATATACATTGATACCTAATCTGCTTGAGTAGTAGCCTTTATTGCTGTCAAGTACCAGCTTACTGTCTACAACTTTCGTATTAATTTTGTGATATGGAGTCGGATGATCAATTAAACTACCAAGCTTGATATCATTTTCTTCGCTTAGTTGATTGATACTATCGGTCATTATATGGGCAAACGTGTTTTCTTGACCAACGGAAGTTATATGACTTTCACCAACATGATCAAGCATGTATTTTTTGTTTACAGCGTCTGTATCATTGGTTGGGCTTTTTAGATTTGTTATTTTATGAGAGTTCATATCGAGATTAGCTTGCATCGAATTACTGCCATCAATATCAAGCTTGCTTTGAATTTTTTGAGTCAAAACGCGTCCTACGACCTTCTTTAAAAAAGTGTTATCGACGTAAAATTTGTCTGCCTTGCTTTGAATGGAATTGGCTAAAACTCCTCCTGTCTTCTTTGTTAAATAAGTAGTATTGACGTACGATCTGTCTGCTTTAGTAGCAAGTTTGGTATCAATTTCAGTCCTTACTTTGTTATCCTCAGCACTAACATAGCCTACGTTTGGTACAGATCGATCGTTATATAAACTTGGATAATACACTTCGGTATTTTGCAATGAAAGTCCAACGCAATCAAAATGGGTTTCATCACTGTTTTTTTTCATTAAAAATTGGTTGACATATCTCTTGTTAACAGCACTACTCAAGTCTTTTGCATATGTATCGAGATCAGCATCAAATGCTACGTCATTTGGTGTCTTTAACCCAAATATTTTCTTTTTGTCCATATTATAATCGCCTGAATCTGTTAGTTTGAAACCAACACCGTCTTTACCATCTTTTCCATTTCTTCCAACAACTGTTTCTTTATTTTGCAATAAACCGTTAGAATAACTCATTATAGATATTATTTAGATTATAATGGTTCGTTGAAATTTTTTGTTATGAATTTACGTGGTTTATCAATATATAAAAAGCTAAATGGGTCTGCAGTTGCTTTGAGATAGTCGTTTTTACTGATTCCAAGTTCTCTGCAAATCATTCCTTGTTCATTATTAGATGGGAATTCGAAAATACAGTGATGAGTACAATTTAATCTAATAGTTTTATCGGTATTGTAATAGCTTTGAGATAAATAAATGCAACTGCAATTTTTATTTCTTGAATTTGTAAAATAGTTGCGTATTTCGCTATCATTTTTTGATCCCGTATTGAGATAATCGTCAAAGATGACTAGTTTTTGGCCTTCATCTGATATTTTATCAAGCGGTATTATTTTATCATTACTTGCTTCAATAACAGAATAACAAGCCTCTTGATTAATGGGTTCAAAGGTATTGAAAAGATGTTGATATTTCGATTGCTGAAGATTTTTCCCATAAAGATATATTTTATCATAAAACAAAAGCCGGTATATCATATCAAGTAAAAGGTTGGTTTTACCCCCACCCGAGGGAGAAGAAATCAACATTCTGAAACATTGATTTGGCATGAAATCGTATAGTTGTCTAAAGTTTGAGGCCATATCGTCTTTAGTGTCATAATTCGGTATTCTCATTATATTATATGGGTATATTATTTTCAGTTCAACATGGTGTTCAACACGGTGTACATCAAGGTGTTAAACGCTATGTTAAATGTTGAATTTTATATTCAATTTTCATTTTTTATGTAACGTAATAATATAAAATAAAATGAGTTTACTTAGATGGAAAGAGCTTGCAAAGAGTAAATCTGATTTGGGCGATAAAATCAATTATGTTAAAAATGCAATCACACAAAATAATATCGGTCAGCAGACAAGCCAAGAGTCATTTTCGAGGGTATTCAAACCAGTGACAAGTAAATTAGATGATGTAATTAAAAGTAATTTGCAGATAGCAAAAGTACCTAAAAATCGTGTCAAAAAGGGGATGAGAGGTGAAATGGAAGCTCCAGATTACTATCCTGAAGTTGATCCTTTTGAGGATATGGACGTAGATAATTTATTTGATGAGCCTGTAATGCCACAAAATGAAAAACAGATTGTACCGAAACCACCAACATATGAAGAATCTTTAAAAGATCTTTTAGAAGGAAATAAGGAGATTTATGTTGATCCCCAATATTTTCCTGAATATGAAGATGAATTACCTCCTGAATACGATGAGGATGAAATTGATTATGCTTTAGATGCTGATGATGAAGTAAGTGAAATACTAGAAGACGTTGGTATCGACGATTATGATGTAGTGCAAATGAAATTAGATCAGCCTGAAATGACACCAAAGAAAACCAAGAACTATCTTAATAAGATTTTAGAGAAAGCCAAATATAAACGGAGACAATTGAAAGGTTTCAAGGCGAATGTTACTAAAGAATATAATAGGGGAACTATATCTGAAGCGGAAAGACAGATTAAAAATAAGAGAATAAGCAATGCAAGAGTTGCATTAAATGACTACATAAATCATTACGAAAGTAAAGCCAAAACGATAAAAGGTTCTGGTATTCGAAAAAATCAGAAAGGTGGAAATGTTATATTTTTTAACGATGTAAAACAGCTTCTCAAAAAATTGGAATTGATCATCGGTTCAATAAACGCAGGAAACACATCAGTTAAAATGCGAAATATGGGAGTCGCTATATTAGACACACTTTTAAAAAGGTCTACTATAAATAAACAACAATATAAACAGATATATAATCTGTACTTTAAAGTCTAATTTATGTAACTGTATTATATATATGGATCGTGAGTTAGTATTATCATCATATAGTGTTAAAAATCAAGGGAATAACACTCCTCAAAATTTTACAACTAAATTCAACAGGCCTATAACATTGGATAGCAATTACCAATATATGATAGGCCTCAATCGTATTATTAACATGTCATTTACATGGTTTAATGTAAATCCCTCATATGGTAATCAGCTCATTAAATATAGTTCTGATAATGGGAATAAATTTGAAGACATAACTTTCCCTGAAGGTGTTTGGAATTATTCTGAATTTGATGAATATATTAAAGAGATTACCAAGACGGGAGATGATGATAACCCTATATATCCCATCTCTATTGATTTTGATTCAACAACATTTCGAGTCACAATCACTTTATCTCAAAATTATCAACTTGATTTGACGCATAGCAATTTCAACGACCTTATAGGGTTTGATAAAAAGGTATTAAAGGATGCGGTTAATATTGGACCAAGAGTCCCAAATCTAAGCCAAGATACCGATATATTAAATGTACATTGCGATCTAGTCAATACTTCTTTAGTCGATGGCGAAGAGTCGGATATCATTTATACTTTTTCGACCAGCGTACTACAGCCGAGTTATTCGTTTACAATCGAGCCTCGTAGGGTCACATATAACCCGGTTAATAAGCAACAGATAAGTAGCATTCGAATATACATCACAGATGGGAAGAGACGGTTAATTAACCTGAATGGAGCGGATACGTCTTTTTCATTAATTTTGAAAAGGATAGAATAATATAACATAATAGTATATAATGAAACCATATGAATTCAAGAGGTTTTACCATCCAAAATTTGGTAAATTTGTATATAAGCACAAAGGGTCAGGGATTATCGTTGATAACATTTTCAAACCGATGAAGAGTGTTATGTCGTCTGTTGTTAAAAAAATTGTCAAGCCCTTAGGTAAGAAGGCAATAAAATCAGGTATTTCTCATGCAGGTGATAAACTGGGTAAAAGGGCATCAGAAAAAGCCGGAGACCTTATAATGGAAAGGCTTAGGAATATGAGGAAGGGGAATGCTGGGCAAAAGGCACTATCCCCAATCTTACAGAAAGTAAATGCCTCACCTGTCAGACACCAACAGAAAAATGAAAGTACTGATATGATCATTAATAGATTAATATCAGGATCAGGTGTAAAAAGAAGGCGTTGAGTAAAATGAATAAAATGATTAAAAAAATTGGTACATAATTGCAAAATTATGTAACATAATAATATATGTCTTTTAGAACAAGCGAATACTTACAGAGATATGAGTTGGTTCGATTTCAACTCGATGATGTTATTCGAGTCCCAGCTAACGATCAGCACCAACTTAAAAACGGCTATAAGTTCACGATTAACGATAGAAGTTCATTCTACGATTGGTATAATGCGTATTTCGAGGTGCAATTCCAGGTGCAAATGTTAGCTGATGGAGCAACAACGGGGGCAAATCGTATCACAGTTATTAATGGAGCACATTCATTGATTGCCCACATGATGATTAAATCAGCAGGAAAAATCGTTTATGATACCGATAATCTCCATAAAGTTACTTTCGTTAAGAACCTCCTCGAATATAGTGACGATTTTAGTCGCTCAGTAGCAAAAAATAGTCTTTGGTATCTAGATACCGACCATAGAATAGCAAATGCTAATCAGAATGCAGGGTTTGAGGCTAGGCGACTTTTGACGACAGGTCTCAATGATGTCAATGTTGTTATACCTCTAAATCGTTACAGTTTCTTTGAAGAGCTGGAAAGTCGAATGTTACTTCCAATGCAACTCCAGTTCAATATACAGTTACAGAATGACGCCGAATTACTTCAAAAGGCCGATGATGTAGCTGATGGTCGAGTGGTCCTTAATAGATTCCTTCTATGGGTCCCAAAATTGACTCCAAAGGACAGCCTATATGATAAGTTTGTTAGTTCCTTCTTGGTAAAGAACACTTGGACGTATATGCGCGAAATGTATGAGGTTTCCGCACCAACGAATAGCAGTGGATTCTTCCAGATCTCATCCAGTATTGATAATGTTAAGGCTATCTTTGTATATCTACAACGAGCTAAATCAAACAATGCAGATGCAAATCCCTATGAATTTGATACCTACAATATCAATCTTGACCGTGGGAATGGTAGTTATTTGACAACATGTCGATTAGAATACGGTAACGGAGTGTATTATCCTGAGACCGAATATGATAGTGAGTCCAAAGTTAGGATCTTCAATGATTTGATGTCTTATGGTATGAGAAAGAATGATTACAACAGCGGTACACAACTCAACTTGGCAAATTACAACTCTCTCTATTCTATTATCTTTTTTGATTTATCATATCAAGCAGAGCGAGTAACTAGAGACCCAAAGCAGTTGATATTCAGATATAAACTAAACGCTAATAGTGCGGGAGATAGTCCTTTCAACGTCCATGCCATCGTTCTTTATGATGAGACAATCGTCATTGACAAGGTGGGGAATGAGCTGGTTATTGTATAAATCAATCAATTGAATATTATGTATAAACCATTCTATTTTGTATACGTTTTATAAACAAGAAATTATATAACATATAATATATATACAAGTAATGACAACTTATCACTCTCATAAAGTAAATCTGTCAGAAGGACAGCGAAGGAAGCTTTTGACTGCTTATAAAAATAAAAGTGAGATCACTATTCGCTTAAGCAATTCAGATATGACTGGCAATGACAGTTTAATGCTAACTCAACGACAAATCAATAAATTGAATAAGGCTAAGAAGTTAGGTGTTGGATCTGATTTAAACATCTCGAAGACACAAATTCGAAAGGTCATTAGGATCGGTCATGGGGCACCGCGAATTGGTTTTCCAATGATTGGAATTAGTGCTCCGAAAACGAAAACAAGATCAGGAAGGTCAACAACTAACAAATCAACAACTGATAACACTTCAAAGAAGGATGGGGGAAATATTAGACTACCAAGTAAGAAAGATGTATTAGCTTACACACCGCCACCATTCATTGGTTCTTGGGATGAATATGATAAATTTCTTAGAACAGGTGGATTGGTGCTTCCAAAAAAAAAGATCTTAAAACCGAAAAGAAAGTAAGAAAGCCAACATTCCATAAGAATATACCAATGAGTAATTTTGATTTAATAAACTGGTGTTTATATTTGAATATACCGATAAAAGATGTACTAATGAGAGACGAGACTGTGCCACATAATCACAAATTAGGAATATTCATTTACAATCTCCAACCGTCATATCTGAGTGGTAGTCATTGGGTTGCAACTTATGTAAAAGATAAGGTAATCAATTATTTTGATAGTTTTGGTATGCCTCCATTTCAAGAAATAGTCGATCACGCAAAAAAGAAGAATTTAACATTGCTACATCAAAACAATCAGATACAGAATATAAATACAACCACATGCGGATACTTCTGCTTATACTTTTTGAATGAGATGAACCATGGGAATATGTATTCTAATTTGTTGGAAGTGTTTGACATATATGACACAATGAAGAATGAGAAATTCATTAAACATTATTTCAGAAATATATAACTTATATATATAATGGTTAAATCGTATTGCGTAAAGCAGAAAAAACAGACAGAATGCGTACCAGAAAGTGAAAAATATGTTCAAACCAAAAATGGGCGACTTATGATGAGATGCATTTGCTCTGAATGTAAAAGCGTTAAAACCCGTTTTGTAAGCAATAAAAAAAAGACACAAGGTCGGGGAGTTGGTCAAACCATCAACAAAAAGATCGGCGATAAGATTCCGATGTTTCAACAGGCTCAAGATATTGCATCCTTCATTATAGGTGCTACTGGAGGTGATAAAAAATTGTTTGATAAATACTGGAGTGGAGATATCGCAAAAGGTGCCTTCAACACGAAAAACGGATTATTCTCAAAGAAATTCTGGACATCTCCAAGTGAGCATCAAGATCCGTCATGCTCTGGAACCGTTTGGGATAAAAAAGCAGGAAAATGGAGGAATAAATACTGTGATTAATATCTAATCAATATATATATAATGGTTAAATCATATTGTGTAAAACAGAAGAAACAGACTGAGTGTATACCAGAGTCTGAACAATTTGTAATGGCTAAAAATGGACGTTTAATGCTTAAATGTAAATGTGTTGAATGTGGAATCACTAAAACTAAATTTGTCAAAAGTCAAAGTGGTGGAGCTCTTGCTCGTTATAAAGGACCATCTACAACTGATAAAATAGCATACATGGCTTCAAATTTTGTTACCCCAGCACCAAGTTTTGGTGCTATGGCTAGACTTTTAGCTGGGCAAGCTTTCAAAGGAGTGAAAGACAATGTTGATTACTACAAAAAGGGAAAAGGTATCGATATCCATAAAGCTATTTTAAAAGTAGCACCAAAAAAGGGTTTTGTAATGCCTGGTCATCGTTATACAGGTCCTGGTAATCCTTTAGAGAAACAGGTAAAGTGGGATCAAAAAACAGGTAAAATACTGGAGATATATGAAAAACCAACAGGAAAAACAGATGCCGTCAGCATGCAACATGATGTAGATTACAGCGTATGTGCAAATAAATCCTCAAAAGATCAAGTAAAGTGCAAAAATGAAGCAGACAGGAAAATGGTTAAATCCTTAGACGCAATACCATGGAAAGACAGGCAATGGGGACATGCTTTGGCTCGAAATATAATAGCTGGTAAATCGAAAGTAGGTATGGGTATAAAAAAAAAAAAGTCAAAAAACGGAAAAGGCCGTCGAGTGAAGAAAGCTGGCAAAAAGAATTAGCTGATGAGTTACACAAACCAATAAAGCGTAACTTTACTCGACGGCGTGTTATAGTTAACCATATTGATAAAATATGGTGTTCGGATTTGGTCGAAATGCAACAGTTTAGTAAATGGAACAAGGGATATAGATATCTTCTCATGGTACTGGATGTTTTCAGTAAATATGGTTGGATAGTGCCACTAAAAGACAAAAAAGGTGAAACTGTAACTCAAGCATTCAAAACAATATTCAAAGAGGGGCGTAAACCACAATATCTTTGGACTGATAAAGGGAAAGAGTATTACAATAAAAATATGAAGGAGCTTTTGGAAAAGAATGGTATAACACTATACTCCACCGAGAACGAAGAGAAGAGTAGTGTTTGTGAACGATGGAATAGGACAATTAAAACCCAAATGTGGAAACAATTCACTACTCAAGGTAATACGACGTACCTCGATATGCTACCCAAGCTGTTAAAACAGTATAATAATACCAAACACTCAAGCATTAAAATGACACCTGTAGAAGCCTCGAGGAAAAAGAATGAAGGCTTAGTATATTTCAATTTATACGGTGACATGGAAACATCAAAACCGAAACCGAAATTCAAAATAGGTGATAAGGTTCGAATATCGAAATATAAAAGAAATATTTTCGATAAAGGGTACACCCCAAACTGGACCGAAGAAATTTTTACAATCGATAAGATACAATACACTAATCCTATTACTTTCAAATTGAAAGATCTCAATAATGAAGACATACAAGGAAGTTTTTATGAGCCTGAAATGTTGAAAGCAAAACAAGAAGTATTTCGTATTGATAAAGTCATTCGGCGGAACTATAAGAAGAACCTAGCTTTGGTAAGATGGAAGGGATACAGTGATGACTTTAACAGTTGGATTCCATTCAAGGATTTACAGCAAATTTAAACGCACTACAATAAAAAGAAATAGCTAATGAATTTAACAACTGGATTTCTATGAAGGATTTAATATATAAATATATATTAAATATATTTATATATCAATCAAAATATAAAAACAAGAATTTAGTTGTCAGTAATATCACATATTTGTTCGCCCAATATGAACCATATATCAGACCAGTATCTTTGATTAAATTCTTGTGTTTTTTGTTGTTTACTAACTTCAATATAATCACTTGGTATATCTAGATGTTGAAATATCCTCTTTAACAAATAACGAATACTTATAAGCCTATGTCTTTCTTTTTCCATATTTCTATCTTTTTTTATAAATTTATTTATAGCACTAAGATTTACAAAAATTAATTCAAATATTTCAATTATTTTTTCCCTTTGATTATCGCTAATTAAAATTTTATTCTCAGTGCTTAATTTATCAATTATTTTATTGATATGGTAAAGTTTATTATTTAGTTTTTTTTTATATGTTTTATTCATTTCACATTCTAATTCATTCCATTTTTCAACGCTCATACGATTTGTTGCCATCAGTTTCCATATTTTAGTATAATTAAATTTATATACCATAACTTTTCTATATAATAATAAAACATTATAATTTTATATAACTTTTAATAGTGCGTTTTAATCAGCATTTTTATTAGACCTATTTTTATTTTGAACCAAGGGTTGAGTTAGGGTTGGTTTTTCAGGCTTGGTTTTGAAGGGTTCGAATTTCAGTTTTGGTTCTGTGATTTGATATCAAGGCTTGTTTAAACGCACTAAGATGCAAGATTTTTAAAAAAAGAGTATAAGAGATTCATGAAAAAACGCATAAAAATAAAAACATACACTATATATATAGATAAATGACCAACATGAAAATAAACATGGAAAATTTAAAAAAAATATGTTTCAAAGCAGATACATTCAAAAATATGTCTGATGACGCAATAAACACACTGAAGTATATCGTAACATTAAAAGAATTATCAAAACTCGGAGATTGGGTATATGAAAATCTAGACACTTTAGTATATTTAGAAAAAAAACTAAAACAAGATGGACATTGCAAGCCATTAACAAAATTATTAAATGAAGAAAATGAAACAAGTAAATACATATGTAACATTTACAATAATTTAAACAGTGTATTATCCAACCTTGAAAAAGAAAAAATGAATTCAAAAATAACAAAAATCATAATCGTTTTAGAAGATAATTCACAACAGATATTCAGTACAAGAGATTTACCATGATAATAACAACAGCATAAAAACTCGGCTTGTTTAAAAGCACTGTATCCAAAATTTTGAAAAAGAGTATAAGAACTATTAAGCCAAATGCCACAAACAAATAAATATAATTGATCATATAAAATAAAATTTTATATGAACAAGATTTTCTCTTTTATTTTATTTTAGAAAATAAAAAAGAAAAGCTCCGCTAGAATCCATAGCTTGAATCCATAGCTAGAATCCATAGCTTGAATCCATAGCTTGATTTAAACGCACTTCCAATATTTTTTAAAAAGAGTATAAGAATTTTTTTGATAACCAAATCTAAAACCAACTTTGAAACCAATTTGAAAAAAAAATACATTTAAGAAACAATTTTGACTAAAAAATGAAAGTTATGATTGGTTGACATACTAAACATAGGGCAGATGTTCAAGGTGTTTAAATATTAATAATGAGACAACTCAGCGGGGTATATACCTGATTTTCCATATTTTAAAAAGAGTATAAGAGCATTTTTTAAATAAGGTGATTTTTGAAATAAATTTCAAAAACATCATAAAACAAGGCCCGAAAAGCTTCTTACGAAGCTTTTTTACCCACCAAGGCCTTGTGATTTTTTAACATTCGTCCCATCCCCCTCCTCGATCTTACGATCTGCGGTGCCGGACTCATTAAAATCTGCTTCGCTTGGTTTTTCCAGATTCATATTTCAGTTATGATTTCAAGGCTTGTTTAAACGCACTGTATCCAAAATTTTGAAAAAGGTATAAGAGATTTTTTTATTTTGATCCTAAGGTTGAGTTAGGGTTGGTTTTTCAGGCTTGGTTTTCTAGGGTTTGAATTTCAGTTTTTGATTCTAATATTTGATTCCAATATTTGAATCCATTTTTGTCCCATATTTTGTATCCAGCACTGGAAGTAGTGATGTACTACATCTCTAAGGCAAATTTGCCTCAGAGTGTAGTACATTACTACTCAGTAAGGATAGTTTTGAACATTTAGTAGCACAATCTAGAAAGTAGTCACGCATTTCATTTATATTTTCTCTTCTTAATTTCTTTCCTTAAGTGCAGTAAATTAAGATCAAAGCACACACATCAATTATTGCATCTTCAACAGTGAAACATACCTTGGCTCGTTTCCAATCCACACAGTAAAGTTATTGTAGTTAGTGATAACCAGTTCATTATCTGCACCAGGTACGGCGTAACTAAATGGTGTTCCACCATCTCTGTCACTCGACTGCATCCAAAAACACATGGTGAATTGTTCCAAACGGCGCATGCTCCACAAATGCACGAAGTCAGTCACTCCTTTGTTCGGGAACTCGAAAGCGTAATCTATGAGACAGTGAAACAGACATGGCTGTATCATGTAATTTCGAAGGCATCGTTGCAAAATTAAAGGAAGCGTCAAACGCCACCATAAAACACTGATATTTACACACGATAGGGTATATTACGTTGAATAGGAGTGAACGTACAATTAATTCATTTATTTATTTGTAATTACAAAACCCCTGAATTCTATGAATTCTAGTGGTTGCACATTTATTTTTACCGCTTCTATTCGTTGACATATGCATGTAAAAAAAAATCTTGCCACCCCAAGCCCCCTTTCTCCCTGACTCTGTCCACCCTCAATGAAAATGGAAACTAAATGCCAGTGAGAGTAAATGTGGACACTACTAAAATACTAAAATTATGAATTAGTTCAGGGCATAAATAAAAACAAAAATGTATGGAGAAGATAATGTACCTTTTAGCGAACCGTTTACAACTCCAACGAAAAAGGCGAGATAAATACAGGCCAGTATTTTATGCATGACTCAACGTTCCTCACCTGCCGATCAAGAAAAACCATCTGTTATTAAACGTGTTTTCAGTAAAATGAAATAGAGTCGGGGAAACACCAGAACAAATTTCGAAACAAATTGATGGCGGCATCAATTCTCTGACAACTGACTAACTCCTAGATTTCAAAACCAAACAATTATTTTTGCGCCATGTTGGTGAGTTTTGTTTAAAGTGTATATGACATGAAAAATATTTTCTGCTTATTTGAAAGGCCTTTCGAAATACAGAAGAATGGCGTTTTTCTTTTCGAAATATCTTTTTTCGTTTCAGAGATATTGACGTTTTTGTATTATGCAAATTAGATCAGTGATGACGTCACAAGATTTGACTCAAAAAATGGTAAAATACTGAATTTACAATATCTCTAAAACTATTGAAGCAGTGTTCTTGAAACTTGGCACAACAAATGTGCATCACAAAAGAAACAAAATGTTACTCTTTGTATTGTTGCCATAGCAACTCTTTCAGCTCCAGTCTCTCTCTGTCAAAAAGACAAATATCCCCATATCTGACCTCTAAAGTGAGACAAAGGGTCTTGCTTAGAATAGACATAGTTCCTATATTGCCCAAATTCTCACTATTGGTTTGGCTGCGCTAGATGGTTCTTGGTTTACGACAAAAACTGGGAATTTCAGTTTTTATTGAGACAGCACCAGCGGCAAAACTGTTGTCATGGCAACAGCCCTTAGAGTAACATTTTGTTTCTTTTGTGATGCACATTTGTGGTGCCAAGTTCCAAGAACACTGCTTTAATAGTTTAAGAGATATTGTTTATTCAGTAGTTTACCATTTTTTGAGTCAAATCTTGTGACGTCATCACTGATCTAATTTGCATAATACAAAAGCGTCAATATCTCTGAAACGAAAAAAGATATTTCGAAAAGAAAAACGCCATTCTTCTGTGTTTCGAAAGGCCTTTCAAATAAGCGGAAAATATTTTTCATGTCATATACACTTTAACGAGTATTTGCGAATGCTCCCGCCAGGATTCACTTTGAATGTAAACAGACTGATTTCCGTCAGAAGTCAGAGTCTGAAAAGCTTGTTTCTGTACTGTGCTGGTTTGAAAACAGAGCCAGAATAAAATTTAACCTGATGTTTTGTATAACGAACAAGAAAACTACAACACTGACCTGCGTTTGCTCTTTCCAGATGTTTTTGCGCGACTGCGCGTCGCCACTTAATTTAAAGTAAACGAGCAAAACGGTATTCATAACGGAATAACCTTGTCTACAGGACGGTACAAATCCCAAGATTATTTTGATAAAATGCTGTAACACATTCGCTTACAGCTAAAACTCGACACAAACACTATCAACAAAATGTCAAGATAACGAAGTCATTCGCTGGTGTATTGAGTGCATAATATAGAGCGCATCGAGATTGTTTCCTTTACGAAAGCACAACTCATAACTTAGTAAGATAACCCTACAATAAATCAGCAATGTCACCGTCGTCTTGGGGACCTCGCATAAATCTTTGAGTGCTAGATAAAATCATTGTCAACAGGCATTTTTGCTTTCAACTGAGAACTTTACAAATGTTCTGAAACTTGCAGCAGCCGCCAATCCACACCACATTCGGGAACTCTGTTGTTTAGTGCCCTCTGTAGAGCGGTCTAGCTGGAAACGTTTTTCCTTTGCGTATTTGACGAGGTTCTGGGCTCGTGATCTCGGCCGCATTATGGCGAAAAATGATGATTTGGCCCGTTCGCGCACGTTTCTGGGACATTTGAAATTACCTTTCTCATCTGCACTTTGTTGCTCGAGACTTTATATCGTACACTGTAGCTCTTACACCGCCGACCGGTTAGCTCAGTTGGTAGAGCGACGGACTACAGTGCGGGAGGTCTCGGGTTCGAGTCCCAGACCGGACCTACACTCAGGGTCTTAAAATAACTGAGGAGAATATGCTGCCTTTGCAATAACATCTGCAGATGGTTAGATATTCTAGTCTTCTCGGATAAGGACGATAAACCGTAGGCCCCGTCTCCTGCATCTTCAGTGTTATGGTCAGCAGGGGACGTAAAAGAACCCACACACTCATCGTAAAGAGTAGGGCATGGAGGTCCCGGTGTTGTGGTCTGGTCTTTGCCCGTTGTACTGTGCTTACTGTGAAATTCTCGGAGATATTAGCTGTATAAGCTACTCTTCAAATCCGAGAGTAAACAAAGTGATGATGATGATGATTACACGTTTGTTCTGTGTTCTGGATGTTTCTCTCGTATCGTGTATTTCTTGTATTATTTTAGGGAGTTTCTACATAGGCTTGACCTCATAGCTTCCCTTTCGAGATGCCTTTTTATCTCTATGTTTTATTTGTGTGCTCTTGTAACCTTGCATCTCAAATGAAGTATGTAACATTTTCTAGAAAAACTACTGATGTGGGAAATCATTCCCCACCGTATTCTACTTTCACTTGCACCGCCATATTTTTGTAACTAAACCCAAAGAAAGACGCATGGCTTTCCCACCTTCCATTTTTCAAGGCATGTGATTCGCAGTTTCAAGCAACCTACAAGCATCAACTCATCAAACTAAAAGAAAAACTTGTCGAAAATATGTCAACAACTTAGTCAGGTGGCTAAACTGCGATAACTTCGTGGTTTATCGATTCTGTTCTTCCCTTTGCTACAATTAAAATGCTGAAAATATTTTAGCTTCGATTAATTTTTAGGCTGGCAAAGTTACTACTGAGATTAATCAAGGAAATTTATAGTATTCGCAGTTGAACCATGAGATAAGTAACTATACGTTGGATAAAACACATGCTGTGGCTGTTTACACGAGAAAACGTATTTGCCTGGAACGGTCAGCCAAGCTGAATACACATGTTTCACCTAAATTTGCTTAATGTCATTGCATTGTTCACATAAGGTGTCAGTTTCAAACACGTTTAATGCCTGGAGTTTATTCGGTTTTACGGTCGTTGCATTAATCTTGTAATGTAGCTCGAAATTACAATGACATTTCCATTCATTCTTTGGTTTTATGTCCATTTGCAAGCCCTTCGGTAAAGAAGGGGTTTCCAACGTTCAGAAAGTAGAAAGTATTGTCAGTATTTGCGCTATCCTCAATACAAGAAGAATTGTTTTTGAATTATGGTTTTGAATTGAAATGTTGTGCGCTTTTATCCGCTGTCGTTAACTGTCGTGGCGTTGTTCTCCCAAATATTCTGCTTTCTACCCATTGCTGATAATTCCTGTCGATCGCTTCATCGGGCCATATTTTTTAAATAAACACTTAGTCTCACATAAGGCCCAGTTCTGGAGAATTTGGGACCTTGACTCCTCTCCGCAAATCAGTCATTTCCGTCTATTACCTCGCTGGCTATCATGGTCAGAATAAACATGCTTTGATCATGATTCGCGCAAAGCACCGTCTGACGTAAACACCTTCCATAGCTAAATATGTTTTATTCGTGACTAATCATGTTTCGGTCTAGTGTGAACACAGCATAAAACAACAAGTACATAGTGCCTACCTCTTAGTTAAATACTTTTCAGAATCCTTCCCTCTTCGCTCCCCTCTTCATCGACACGAAACTGCTAATTGGGCCTTCTTTAAGTACCGTCTGCAAGGTTACCTGCCTAGACTTATTCCTGTCCACTTTACAAATGCGGAAGAATCCACTTACAACGACAAAAGCACTCTTAGTTGCTGACGTAAATCCTGTCACCTTAAAAATGCGGAAGAATCCACTTTAAACGACAAAAGCATCCAAAGTAGCTGACGTAAATCTGTTATACATTGAAAACACAATCGACTTAACTCTTGAAATGCGCACAGTGTAGCTAATCTACGCTAGTTGAGATGGATGTTCATTTCAAAAACATTTTCCTTTTTGGTATCCAGGAACATGTTCCATGAAAAGGCCGGAAATTACGTTCCTTGTTTTGGAGGGCCTTCACCAAATATTATTATGACGTGAATAAAACTATTAACATACCGTAGTGAGCAGACAGGTCAAGCTTTGAAGCCAAACAACCAAAAAAGATGATATTTTTTTCGCAATGGAAGCACCTTCACCATAAAGCTGTTTGACTATTGTTCCCTTTGCAAAGCTTGTAAAGAACATATATCTTCTTCCTGTTTATCCAACAACGTGGCTCTTTGTTTCAGTGCAATCAAGCGAATTTCCACCGGTATTGAAATAGGAATATAATAAAAACATATTTCGCTGACGTTTCAAATTGCCAGAAAAGGAATCGGTGTAAGTTAAGAATTCAAACAAACAAACTCATAGCTTCTGCAGTCTTGCGTCGACAGGCTTTTCCACATTCGAAATTCGTTGTGATCCCTCAAATACTAAACATGCATCAAAATATAGCAAGGAAACTGTTGAGTGCATCGACCATAACAGCAAATTAAAGATGCATATGTAGACTTTCGGAAAACTTGTAATGACAGAGAAAAATAAACGAATCGTAGTACGCTTAAGGTTAAGGCGTACAACAAAGCAGCGTTACTTGTGAGTCAATACCGGCCAGACAGGCTAGTTAGATTGAAAGTTTTTGTTCATGCATTCCCACATAAACAGACCTAAGACCTAAGACCTAAGACCTACTTAGTCGGAGAAAGATGATATCAAAAATTGATGTTATGTCCCTTTCCGATAATGGCAGAGACAAAATTTGTACGCATAAACAGTTTGTTAACATTTTAATTTTTAATATTTGCAATAAAATTATGAACATAGTCAAAATAGATCTTGGGTCATGGTGCGATAGTAGATTCCCACCGTAACAGTTTTGATACGCGGAGCGAAACATGTTCTTGCGTCGACGGGAAGTTGTTCTTGAAGGCATTTCAAATGCCACTTTAACTTAACTGTAAGGTATGTGTGCCAGTTTAGGAATCGATGAGAACGGTGCAAAAATGTTAAAGTATTTTTTTTAGTATTTCTTTTGGTTAAGCTTTAAGCTTGCAATGTTATCTGTCAGAGTTGGCTGATTCATATTAAAATGGGTTGCTTCAGTCGGCACACATTTATTAGGAGGAGCTGACAAAGTAATTGGAGAACAGGAGAGAAACGTCATTTCCGGTCTTTTCATCAGAGCTGCTTTCTGCTACAATGAAACATGCCTTAGGCAAACAGGAAGCTATTTTACAAGTAAAGACTGGTTTATCTTGGACAAGTATTTTTTTCTTTTTTATTTCTTATTTGTCGTCAACAAAATGGCTGCAGTTTAGTGTCCCTTGTTCACAGATCTAACTTGCTATATGGTATTTTGCATGGGCACAAATTTAGGCGGAGATTTAACAAGATTTATTTAATTCTTAAGTTCGTTTGTTAGCTCAGTCAAGCTTTTAAGCTTAGCTCCAACTAACAGAATTAATAACCGAACTCCGGTTTCTATTATGATCAAAATGTACGTGTATATCCCAGTTTTGCGAGTAATGCGCCGATAAATGGAAGATTTCTGATCAATTAAAAATAGCAATCATTTGATTACCAGGAAACAAACGAAATGTTGAAATTTACTTGTGATAGCATAATACGAAACATTTAAATGTACTAAAAAAAAAAGATGACCAAAACAAAAGCACATAACTTGAAAGGAGCGCAATTTCCTTCGGAGGGTGTAATCGCTAACCCCAAAGAGAAGGCTTGGCATACCAAGCTATATCAGGAGATCTTGACAATGAATTGCAGAAATGTCAAGCTTTGAAGCCAGCAAAATAAAAAAACGTAGGCGACTATGTTCGTTAAGCTGTTGACAATTTCATTATGCGCCCAAATCTTTTTACACGTACTTATTTGTGTTTGAGAACAGTATATTTTCAGCCTAATGGATTCTCTGGTTTTGAGAAACGACAGTGCCCTAGGTAAGTAAATCGTTGTTTGTTCTTCATAAAACTTCGAATGCAGTTCCATGCGTTTCGTATACTTAAGTAAGCAGAATCTTTTGCTCTATTTTCCAGATTATAGTATAATCTAGAAAAGACTGCGCGAGAAATTACAGTTTTGATGGATTTTTTTTAAACGGCTCTCTGTTTTTCCGTGATTCATTCAACTTACCCAGCGGGAACATCATCATCCATTTAGCGGCAGTTTTGTTTCGCTATATTCTTAACTCGTAATCGGTTACACCAAACTTAACTGTACGTCGACATGAATCAGTCGATTTGTTGAAAAAACAAGTAGTATTGAACTAGGTTAGTAAAGAATTTTATGAAATACCGAAGTTATTCCATTCGCGGTTGTTTGATACGAATTGGTTACAATCAGCTTGCCACTGCGCACTCTATCTTCTTTAGCGCCTTGTATCCAACATGGGCTCATGAAATAACTGTTAAACATTTATATAAACATTAAATTAAAGTCGGTAATTACCTTTTACCACAGCTTATACGAAAAAGCATCGTCTAAGCGATACCTTGTGTACATGATCACTAGCGTGAACAAAACAAAACGAAACATTAATATTCAAATTGTACGTAGATAAATTGCTGTTTATTAGTACAGAAGCGATCTTAATGAGATGTTTTTAAGTAAATCTGTGTTCTCTCATGCAATGGCCGATGTACTAAACAGTTTCGTTGTTAGATTTTGATACAATTTAGTATTCACGGGATCACAACGAACTTCGTTAATTACTGAGGCAAACATGGTCCAATATCGCAAGAACGCACCCAGCTGTGTACTTAGCCCGTGATTTGAATTCTACAAAAGCTACCGCGCATCCATGAAATAAAACGGTGTTCGATATCTGTATAAAAAAAAGAACAAACATCAAGTTGAAGCAGCTCAGTTTCCTTGTAGAAAAATAACTGACTGCTGTGTTTTGCGTATAGTAGGCCGAAGGTTCTGTGGAATTGCAAGAAAACAAACGTGTCGACATTTTAATATTGTATTGATTATTCCGCAAAAAGATGATGTGTATTTCGTTATGACAGCACTTCAACTATGAAGGTGTTTGACTATATTTCCCTTAGCAAAGCTTGAAAAGATCATATATCATGTTCCTAAAAAAATGTTGTGGTTAATCATCGTGGTAGAGTACAATAATAATAATAATAAAGTATTTTTCGTTTGTCTCACGACGTAGTGTCACTTGTGATGTAGATCGCGACGTTTCGACTGCACACTGCTAGTCTTCATCAGGCGATAAGGTCGACTGGTTGTGCGTGAACTTATAAAGCACGCTGCTGCGCTGTGATTGGTTGGTTTTCAACAGCTGTGATTGGCGCATTTCGATCCTCGCTGTTTCTGTGTCCTGTTGTTCCCTCAGCGGTCCGCTGTCGCACAGTTCTCTTGTTGTGTTTTTTGATCGTGGGCATCCACGCCTCAGGAATTTGAATTCCATTATCCCTGTTGTTATTATTAGGGTGAAGTCTTATGTGAATTGCCTCTTTGACCCTGCGTTTGTACCAGTGTTGGTCGCGATCAATAAACTTTACCTCATTCCAAAGCGGGTAGTGTCTGGTGTTGTTGGTGTGTTCTGCAACAGCGGAGGTCTGGGTACGGGCGAGTCGGATGTCCCGGTCGTGCTCTTTGATCCTGTCTTGCATGGGTCTTCCCGTCTCACCGATGTAAACTTTGCCACATTCACAGGGAATCCTGTAAACAACGCCATCTTGCTTAGTGGAATCAACAGCGTCTTTTGGCCGTACTAGGTGTGATCGTAGTGTGGTTTCGGACTTGAAATCAGCCCGCACGGCTTGTTGTTGTAGGCAGCGGCGAAGTTGTTCGGAAAGACCTTTGACGTAGGGTAAAACCGCAGTAGATTTAAACTCGGTCGTAGGCTCAGCACTGGTGCTCGGCTTTCTGGTCTTGGTGATCTTCTGCAAGAAAGAAAAAGGATAACCATTAGAAACAAGAACAGATGACAGATGTTTTTTCTCCTTGGATATAACAGATGGTTTTGTTACGAGGCGTTTAGCACGATCGTAATAATAATAATAATAATAATAATAATGTTCTTTATCCAGGGAGCTCACATCACCAAAGGTGTTTTTCAGTGAGGCCCTGCAAAATAATAGTTCAAATTTAAAATTAAAAGATTAAAAAATAGTTTAAGAATTAAAAAAGTTACATGATAAAAAATGTATAGTATTAAAGTTCACAATAAAAGGCATAGGATAAAAAATTTAGCTAAAAAACTACATTCTTCAGGGCTTGCTTAAAAAGTAAAATGGACTTAATGTCTTGTATCGATTTGTCTAGCTTATTCCAGTCTGCAAGTCCTTGGTATAAAAGGCGTTGCTTGCCATAATTTCGTCTAATCCTCGGTAAATAAAAATTGGTTTTGCCACGGGTATTATAAGCATGAATGTCATAGTTTCTCTTTTAAAGACACTTAACAATACCGCGTTTTACTGATTGAGGGTGGTGTGAATCATACGCTAAGTATTGATCAGTGTGTGTTGGATTTTTATATACGTTGGTGGTGAGCCGGCCGTCTGGTTCTCTCGAAACTGTGGTGTCGAGGAAGGCGATTTTGCAGTCATTCTCTGTTTCCATGGTGAAGCGGATCGAAGGCTGCTGGTTGTTAAGATGTTGTAAGAAGCTGTCGACACTCCCGCGATCCAAAATGGTGAAAGTGTCGTCCACGTAGCGTTTCCATATCTTAGGCTTGTAGGATGACGAAGTTATTGCCTGCTCCTCAAAGCTCTCCATGTAGAGATTAGCAACAACAGCGGAAACCGGACTTCCCTTGGCTGCGCCTTCCCGTTGTTCGTAAATTGATCCGTTATACTGGAAGTATGTGGATCTCAATACGAAATTCAGGAGGTCAGCGATCTGAGCAGGTGTTAGCGTAGTGCGATCGGCAAGGCTGGGATCGTTCTCTAGTTTCCGTAGCGCGGCATGTACAGCGCCGTCGAGAGGAACGTTTGTAAACAGCGACTCCACGTCAAAAGACACCATGATCTCGTTGTCTAGGATCGTCTCACTGCTGATGGTGGATACGAAGTGGGCTGAATTGGTCACTGCGAAATCCGAGTTTCCTGTTAAAGGAGACAAGATGTTAGCTAGGTAGGCGGACAAATCATATGCAAAGGTGTTAACGCATGATACAATAGGTCTTAAAGGTTCGTCGGCCTTGTGGATTTTAGGTAAACCGTAGATTCTTGGTGGCTGTTTGTGTCGAGGTCTAATCTTGTTGTAAACAGTCTCTGATAGATCTCCGCTTCGTTTCAGGGTTAGCAGCTTTTCGTTCAGCTTTCTGGTCAGACGGTCTGTCGGGTCTTTGTTCAGGAGCTGGTACGGTCCGTTCTCGATCAAGGTAGACATCTTAGTGCGGTAGGTATCAGTGTCCAGGACTACACTAGCACGCCCTTTGTCAGCTGGGAGAATCATGATGGAATCATCCTCGTTTAGGCTTTTAAGCCCGTCTCGCATTTCTTTCGTGATGTTAGGCTCTGGTGGTGCTGCCTGTTGAAGAATGCTGTTGACGGCTCTTCTGACAAGGTCTGCTTGCTCGGTGTTAAGTTGCCTGACAGCTGATTCGACACTGGCGATGATCTCCTTGGCAGGGATGTTCGTAGGAGTTACGGCGAAGTTCAGTCCTTTCTGTAACAGAGCTATCTCGGCGTCGCTGAGGAACCTAGAAGATAAATTAATAACCCAGTTAGTTTTGTCAACATACGGTGTACCAGCAGGGAAAACAGCCGCGTGTTTCTCGCGCACAAGTTTTTCAAACTTCTGCTTTTGTCTGTCTTTGGTGGAATAAAGACTCGTTGGGTGTTGATCTTCCACTAAGCAAGATGGCGTTGTTTACAGGATTCCCTGTGAATGTGGCAAAGTTTACATCGGTGAGACGGGAAGACCCATGCAAGACAGGATCAAAGAGCACGACCGGGACATCCGACTCGCCCGTACCCAGACCTCTGCCGTTGCAGAACACACCAACAACACCGGACACTACCCGCTTTGGAATGAGGTAAAGTTTATTGATCGCAACCAACACTGGTACAAACGCAGGGTCAAAGAGGCAATTCACATAAGACTTCACCCTAATAATATCAACAGGGATAATGGAATTGAAATTCCTGAGGCGTGGATGCCCACGATCAAAAAACACAACAACAAGAGAACTGTGCGACAGCGGACCGCTGAGGGAACAACAGGACACAGAAACAGCGAGGATCGAAATGCGCCAATCACAGCTGTTGAAAACCAACCAATCACAGCGCAGCAGCGTGCTTTATAAGTTCACGCATAGCCAGTCGACCTTATCGCCTGATGAAGACTAGCAGTGTGCAGTCGAAACGTCGCGATCTACATCACAAGTGACACTACGTCGTGAGACAAACGAAAAATACTTTATTAT